>NC_084704.1:33476441-33791361 GCF_033807575.1 Cydia pomonella
GGCGCCGCTGCTGGCCATCAGCATCCAGCGCCTCAAGCGCTCCCTCGAGCACTCGCGCGACCAGCCCGAGTGGATCGTGTGCGTGCCGCCGCATCTGTACAAGCGGCTGCAGACCACGGTACGTATACATCTGGACTACGCTGAGAGGGCGGTGACGCGGCTGCGGTCGCCGGAGCCGGCGCTGGCGCCGCTGCTGGCCATCAGCATCCAGCGCCTCAAGCGCTCCCTCGAGCACTCGCGCGACCAGCCCGAGTGGATCGTGTGCGTGCCGCCGCATCTGTACAAGCGGCTGCAGACCACGGTACGTATACATCTGGACTACGCTGAGAGGGCGGTGACGCGGCTGCGGTCGCCGGAGCCGGCGCTGGCGCCGCTGCTGGCCATCAGCATCCAGCGCCTCAAGCGCTCCCTCGAGCACTCGCGCGACCAGCCCGAGTGGATCGTGTGCGTGCCGCCGCATCTGTACAAGCGGCTGCAGACCACGGTACGTATACATCTGGACTACGCTGAGAGGGCGGTGACGCGGCTGCGGTCGCCGGAGCCGGCGCTGGCGCCGCTGCTGGCCATCAGCATCCAGCGCCTCAAGCGCTCCCTCGAGCACTCGCGCGACCAGCCCGAGTGGATCGTGTGCGTGCCGCCGCATCTGTACAAGCGGCTGCAGACCACGGTACGTATACATCTGGACTACGCTGAGAGGGCGGTGACGCGGCTGCGGTCGCCGGAGCCGGCGCTGGCGCCGCTGCTGGCCATCAGCATCCAGCGCCTCAAGCGCTCCCTCGAGCACTCGCGCGACCAGCCCGAGTGGATCGTGTGCGTGCCGCCGCATCTGTACAAGCGGCTGCAGACCACGGTACGTATACATCTGGACTACGCTGAGAGGGCGGTGACGCGGCTGCGGTCGCCGGAGCCGGCGCTGGCGCCGCTGCTGGCCATCAGCATCCAGCGCCTCAAGCGCTCCCTCGAGCACTCGCGCGACCAGCCCGAGTGGATCGTGTGCGTGCCGCCGCATCTGTACAAGCGGCTGCAGACCACGGTACGTATACATCTGGACTACGCTGAGAGGGCGGTGACGCGGCTGCGGTCGCCGGAGCCGGCGCTGGCGCCGCTGCTGGCCATCAGCATCCAGCGCCTCAAGCGCTCCCTCGAGCACTCGCGCGACCAGCCCGAGTGGATCGTGTGCGTGCCGCCGCATCTGTACAAGCGGCTGCAGACCACGGTACGTATACATCTGGACTACGCTGAGAGGGCGGTGACGCGGCTGCGGTCGCCGGAGCCGGCGCTGGCGCCGCTGCTGGCCATCAGCATCCAGCGCCTCAAGCGCTCCCTCGAGCACTCGCGCGACCAGCCCGAGTGGATCGTGTGCGTGCCGCCGCATCTGTACAAGCGGCTGCAGACCACGGTACGTATACATCTGGACTACGCTGAGAGGGCGGTGACGCGGCTGCGGTCGCCGGAGCCGGCGCTGGCGCCGCTGCTGGCCATCAGCATCCAGCGCCTCAAGCGCTCCCTCGAGCACTCGCGCGACCAGCCCGAGTGGATCGTGTGCGTGCCGCCGCATCTGTACAAGCGGCTGCAGACCACGGTACGTATACATCTGGACTACGCTGAGAGGGCGGTGACGCGGCTGCGGTCGCCGGAGCCGGCGCTGGCGCCGCTGCTGGCCATCAGCATCCAGCGCCTCAAGCGCTCCCTCGAGCACTCGCGCGACCAGCCCGAGTGGATCGTGTGCGTGCCGCCGCATCTGTACAAGCGGCTGCAGACCACGGTACGTATACATCTGGACTACGCTGAGAGGGCGGTGACGCGGCTGCGGTCGCCGGAGCCGGCGCTGGCGCCGCTGCTGGCCATCAGCATCCAGCGCCTCAAGCGCTCCCTCGAGCACTCGCGCGACCAGCCCGAGTGGATCGTGTGCGTGCCGCCGCATCTGTACAAGCGGCTGCAGACCACGGTACGTATACATCTGGACTACGCTGAGAGGGCGGTGACGCGGCTGCGGTCGCCGGAGCCGGCGCTGGCGCCGCTGCTGGCCATCAGCATCCAGCGCCTCAAGCGCTCCCTCGAGCACTCGCGCGACCAGCCCGAGTGGATCGTGTGCGTGCCGCCGCATCTGTACAAGCGGCTGCAGACCACGGTACGTATACATCTGGACTACGCTGAGAGGGCGGTGACGCGGCTGCGGTCGCCGGAGCCGGCGCTGGCGCCGCTGCTGGCCATCAGCATCCAGCGCCTCAAGCGCTCCCTCGAGCACTCGCGCGACCAGCCCGAGTGGATCGTGTGCGTGCCGCCGCATCTGTACAAGCGGCTGCAGACCACGGTACGTATACATCTGGACTACGCTGAGAGGGCGGTGACGCGGCTGCGGTCGCCGGAGCCGGCGCTGGCGCCGCTGCTGGCCATCAGCATCCAGCGCCTCAAGCGCTCCCTCGAGCACTCGCGCGACCAGCCCGAGTGGATCGTGTGCGTGCCGCCGCATCTGTACAAGCGGCTGCAGACCACGGTACGTATACATCTGGACTACGCTGAGAGGGCGGTGACGCGGCTGCGGTCGCCGGAGCCGGCGCTGGCGCCGCTGCTGGCCATCAGCATCCAGCGCCTCAAGCGCTCCCTCGAGCACTCGCGCGACCAGCCCGAGTGGATCGTGTGCGTGCCGCCGCATCTGTACAAGCGGCTGCAGACCACGGTACGTATACATCTGGACTACGCTGAGAGGGCGGTGACGCGGCTGCGGTCGCCGGAGCCGGCGCTGGCGCCGCTGCTGGCCATCAGCATCCAGCGCCTCAAGCGCTCCCTCGAGCACTCGCGCGACCAGCCCGAGTGGATCGTGTGCGTGCCGCCGCATCTGTACAAGCGGCTGCAGACCACGGTACGTATACATCTGGACTACGCTGAGAGGGCGGTGACGCGGCTGCGGTCGCCGGAGCCGGCGCTGGCGCCGCTGCTGGCCATCAGCATCCAGCGCCTCAAGCGCTCCCTCGAGCACTCGCGCGACCAGCCCGAGTGGATCGTGTGCGTGCCGCCGCATCTGTACAAGCGGCTGCAGACCACGGTACGTATACATCTGGACTACGCTGAGAGGGCGGTGACGCGGCTGCGGTCGCCGGAGCCGGCGCTGGCGCCGCTGCTGGCCATCAGCATCCAGCGCCTCAAGCGCTCCCTCGAGCACTCGCGCGACCAGCCCGAGTGGATCGTGTGCGTGCCGCCGCATCTGTACAAGCGGCTGCAGACCACGGTACGTATACATCTGGACTACGCTGAGAGGGCGGTGACGCGGCTGCGGTCGCCGGAGCCGGCGCTGGCGCCGCTGCTGGCCATCAGCATCCAGCGCCTCAAGCGCTCCCTCGAGCACTCGCGCGACCAGCCCGAGTGGATCGTGTGCGTGCCGCCGCATCTGTACAAGCGGCTGCAGACCACGGTACGTATACATCTGGACTACGCTGAGAGGGCGGTGACGCGGCTGCGGTCGCCGGAGCCGGCGCTGGCGCCGCTGCTGGCCATCAGCATCCAGCGCCTCAAGCGCTCCCTCGAGCACTCGCGCGACCAGCCCGAGTGGATCGTGTGCGTGCCGCCGCATCTGTACAAGCGGCTGCAGACCACGGTACGTATACATCTGGACTACGCTGAGAGGGCGGTGACGCGGCTGCGGTCGCCGGAGCCGGCGCTGGCGCCGCTGCTGGCCATCAGCATCCAGCGCCTCAAGCGCTCCCTCGAGCACTCGCGCGACCAGCCCGAGTGGATCGTGTGCGTGCCGCCGCATCTGTACAAGCGGCTGCAGACCACGGTACGTATACATCTGGACTACGCTGAGAGGGCGGTGACGCGGCTGCGGTCGCCGGAGCCGGCGCTGGCGCCGCTGCTGGCCATCAGCATCCAGCGCCTCAAGCGCTCCCTCGAGCACTCGCGCGACCAGCCCGAGTGGATCGTGTGCGTGCCGCCGCATCTGTACAAGCGGCTGCAGACCACGGTACGTATACATCTGGACTACGCTGAGATGCATTCATTTTGGAGTGGAAGGGTGTGCGATTCGCTGCGCCATACATTGAGTGCAGGAAGTGATCGGGGATATGAGGGTAAACTGAGTAAGGGCCCTCTATAATTCCTCGGGGGGTTTATTCGCAGATACTTCAGCCCCTCTCCCAATGCTTTGGGACCAGTTTTCATTGTATACACTTTAAAGCACATCGCTTTAGGATTTAGACAAGATTGTCAATGACTTGTCCCTGTTTAGATGCTTGCCTAATAGCACACATAGTCCGAGGAAAAGACAAGTGGGGCAAAATAGCCAGCCTATATCCGCGAACAGGACACAGAAAACAATGCAGGCCTTATAAAGATGGGGTGACGACAAGAGAGGTGGCAGGTTTAACTTGGCGCAGAGTAGCCACAGACAGGCTAGAATGGAAAAGACTGGAGGAGGCCTTTGCCACTTGGCAACCAGATGAGCAACAATGGAAAAAGAATGAAATATACGAATATGTCGGCATCTGACTAAAAGGCTTATATAATATAATAATAGATGCTTGCCTACATGACACAGCTAAGCGTTAGAGCGAGATGAATTTACGTAGTTTAGAAGCTACCTATGCGTCTAAGCAAGTCAACAACACTTTTAGTTCTTCTACGATGTAATTGAATCCTAATATAACTCCTTTTGTTTTTAGGTTCTTGACTCTTCTATACCAGCGCATCCGTGCTTGGAAACTACAATCATTGTGCTGCAGACGATCCTGATGCAATTAGAGAAGAAGACCAAAGAAGGGACAACCGATTTGCAAAATATCAAACTGGCTCAATTGATAATTGAGAGTTGCCAAGTTTTAATTAGAAAGAAACTGTAATGAACTAAAACTGTTGTATATGAATTTATGTACTGTATGTTTGCTTGGCTTATAGTAAGTTACTTGTACACATTTTTTTTTTGTATTTAGGCTAAGGATCAATATAATATATTAACCGTTGATTATTTGCAGTCTTTCTTTCTTACATTTTACTGAACAGGGCAAGGGAAGAAAACTTGTGATGAAGATGATACGAGATGCCGGTTTTCGCGGAATTTACTCGCAGCATACTGCACACATAGATATAACTTCGGAAAGACGGGCCTTACGGGCACCAAGAATGGGGCCAGCCCACTAGTGAGTACACGAATTCGAGCCAATCGTGCAATCCAACGCGAGTAGTTGCGACCAATCGCACGCGTGAGGCGAACTCATCAACCAATCGCGTTGCGCCATTCTACTGGTACGTACCAAACGAGAATATTCGGTCGGAATTATATGAACCTATGTCTTTACTTTTGAAATTGTTGACTGCACATGCAGCAAGCGCATGCATTGTGTAACCTAGGGTGTAAAAAAAGTTTGCGCGTCGAATTACTGAGCATGTACCAATTAATGAGAGCCATCAGCATAAGTACTAAGTAGCCCGCGAGATCAGCACGACAAGAGCGAGCTCAAAAAGGACCTCTTAGTTCATAATATGGTTGCCAAATATGAATAGCAATTTTGAAGCCTTTCTCTGGTTATCGATTCAGATTCCTTGATTTTCGTTCGATAGAAAAAAAAACGAACATAGGTACGAACCTCATTGCATCACGCATTTAAAAAAAATGTAAAGTATTCTGCACAAAACCGACCGTGTCAACGTTCCACATTTTTTTCCCTAGCAATAAAAGAGCGTGCTGTCACTGTCAATGAAATGACAGCAATGACAGATGATTGATAATTGTTGTTGGCGTTCGTTGTTGGCTTTGGCTTTTCTGAACTGGAATAAAAATTATGTACTATACCTGTACCTTTTTTTTGTGGTTAAGCTGCTGTGTTGTTTGGTGGGCTACTCTTGCTTATTTAATTATTACCTTGTGTTATTATCATTAAGAGTATTCTGTATATCACTTATTTATTTTGTAATGGAATGGCAACAATTCTTATGTCTTTATTTTTCAATTCTGTCTATAATTTGTATCCTTTTTATTTATTTTAGCCATTTTTAAAGAAGAGATTTAGTTAAATTACTAAAAAATGCAACGTGAAGAGAAGCAATTGGAAGTAACTCTTCAAGCAATTCTGAACAGAGTAAACGATTTAAAAACTGCCATCCAGGCACTTATTGCTAAACTTGAAAATGAGTATGAAACTATCAACTGGCCAACGTTTCTTGATAACTATGCCATATTATCTGGTCATGTAAGTATTTTTCTTTATATTATTGAATTATTTGTTGATAATTTGTTGAAATATTTTATTGACTAACCACATAATCCTATTACTTGGTTCATTGTGAAGTAAAATATTATTGTATACATAATTATACTAGTTTACCATCAAACTTAACAAAGACCACGATTTTGGGATTATGTAACATTCTCAATAATGATTATGATCATTTTATTTTGATCAAAGATAATTGTTTTTACAGTTGACTGGCTTAAGTAAAATTCTGCAAGCAGAGATGGCTCCATCGTTACGAGCTTTAGTGGTCTTGCCTCTGCAACTGGGATGCGAGAGGGATGAGGCTCTGTCAAGGCTTACTGAGGGCAGGGTGCCGGCTTGCACACATGATTTGGTGCCGGATCTGCTGCGAACCAAGCCTGAACCGCAGGCAGAGCAGAGGTTGCAGCAGTTTAATCATAAAGCTAGTACACTGAGTTATGACACTGCTCAGGTAAGATTTTATTTTTATTTAGAAGTTACTATCAACCTACCTGCCTTCACATGAGTTACACAAAATCATAACAAATTGTGTTTAAGTGTTTTCTTCTTTAAGAATCACTCTATTGTTAAAGTCCGGTTGACAAGTTCAAAATGGTGAAAAATAGAGATGCTACTCCTAAAAATTTGTGTGAATCCTCATGGGATTTGGAATGATGTATAAAAAAATGTATTTGAAGCGTTAATTAAGCGTTAGTTCGGTTCTTGTCTGTTTTAATTATTTTATTTTTTGTCTTTTAATTATTTATATAAGAATTCAAGCCTTGGCAACCCTCTACATCTCTAAGGATAATTTAATATCTTTTTTTTATAATTTATCTCTGACACTTAGAGACTTATACATCTCTAAAGAATTTTAGTATTTTATGGTTTTATTTTTTTTATCATAGTTTTTTTTGTGTAATTTGACATTTAGAGACAGTATACATCTCTAATAAAGTATTTATTATTTCATCGATTCCATATTTGTAATTGTTTTTTTTTTTAATTTTTATTGTTTGTAAAAATGGACATGTAAAAGGGGCACCTGTGGCCTATTTGCTGAATAAATGTTTGATATTTGATATTTGAATTAGCGCCACAAAAAATTTCAAAAGTTATAGACAAAAAAGGTGGGAAAAAAGAAGATATTGCTGTTGGAAAGAAATCTTAAAATTAATTTTTTTGCAAGTTAGGCAATTGTTAATGAACAAAATTTTCATGAAATTGGCTGGCTGATGCCTTTTTATTTGATTGTAAGATTATGACCAACAAAATAAGGTGCCGCAAGAATACCAATTTTTAATGTATGTTTTTTAATTTAGAGTACTCAAATGTACTCAAAAACGCAATTTGGTAATTAAATTGTGTACATGTGGATACTAGACGAGTTCAACACCAATTTTTTTTCTGATCAAGTTGGTCGATTTGATCCTCCTGTCTAGGCTGGCCTTAAGACTCATAGAGATATAAGTCACATTATCATTTGAAGATTGGAGATGATGCCTTGAAGAAGTTTATCTGACTTGTCAATACTCGGTTTTTTATTTCCAGAAACAAGTAGCCCAATTCACAAAAGTCGTTAACCATGTTTGGGAGATTATATCCAAGGGGCGAGAGGATTGGGAAGGGGAATCAATGAGATCTCAAGGTGAGTATTGTAAATTGTTATTGTTTTATCAAGCAACTGATGGAATACTTTTACTTTTTTAGGGTTCCATAGTCAACTATGCCATGTCGTCTGTCTGTCTGTCCGAGGCTTTGCTAAGTGGTTGTTAGTGCTAGAAAGCTGAAATTTGGTATGGATATATAAATCTATAAAGCTGACAAAGTCGTACAATACAATCTAAAAATGAAATTTTTTTTAGGGTACCTCCCCTACACGTAAAGTGGGGGTGAATTTTTTTTTTTGCTTCTACCCTACAGTGTGGGATATCGTTGGAAAGGTCTTTCAAAACTAATAGCGGTCTTCAACAAACATTTTTTGAACATATTCGGACATAATCGCTCCGAAAGAAAAAAAAATGTGTCCCCCTCTCTAACTTTTGAACCATAGGTCCAAAAAATATGAAAAAATCGTGGAAGTAGAATTTAAGAATGACATCAAATGAAAACTATAGCGGACATGATCAGTTTAGCTGTTTTTGAGTTATCGCAAAAAGTTTCCCCTTCATAGTAAAAAGACGTACATCCACAGTTCATCCCTTGGTTAGCAATCTACTATACTTTAAGCTCCAGTTTAGCCTATTGTGACGGAAAAGTAACTACGGAACCCTACTCTGACCATGGTCCAACATGCTCTTGGCCGGTTTTTATTTATTAATCCAGTGAATTCTGATGCAAATAGGTACAGTGCTTTTGACGCCATAGCAAAATTTGTAGGGACACCTCATAATCGTATTTCCAAAATAACACTTAACAGACAAAAGGGCATCAAACGGTACAGTAGTTAAAATTTTAAAAACTTAGGGACGCCTTGTTTTATGGGTCTGTCCCCTTGTGGCTTAAATCTACAACTTTAAACTGACCCTTTTAATCTACCTATCACGTCAAGCAAGTGCCGTCCCCTACAGTCACACACTTTTGTGGCTTAGCTCGAAAACTTAAACTTACTTTGCGCCATAAACAGAAAATTCCTGTGTTGAACAGGCCGCGTAGCCAAAGTGCAAATTTTACTCTAGTGATAGAGATACACAAAGCGATAGAAATTGTCACCTTGGCTAGGCCGGCAGCACAGCTACAATCTTGTGACCGCTACGACTATTTTACGTAACAAAACTGCTAAAATCACTGGGTTGCCTAGGGGTTCATGAGGTTAGCTAGACGCCGCGCGCCGGTTCGAATCCGGCCTTCGCCACTGATGACGTTCTCAATTTTTAGGGTTCCGTACCCAAACGGTAAAACGGGACCCTATTACTAAGACTTCGCTGTCCGTCCGTCTGTCTGTCACCAGGCTGTATCTCATAAACCGTGATAGCTAGACAGTTGACATTTTCACAGATGATGTATTTCTGATGCCGCTATAACAACAAATACTAAAAAGTACGGAACCCTCGGTGGGCGAGTCCGACTCGCAATTATCCGGTTGTTTCTTTAATATATGACATTTATTTCAGTATATTCGCAATAGTGAACTTTATTAGAGTGTATTAAGCTTTTTTTTGTGTGTGACACTCAAAGGATTCACACGCTCTCAGTAGTTTTTAGAAAGAGCTTTCCGCTTGTGTTGTCCAAAAGTACCAAAGATTAACTAGTCTGTCAAACAGCTTTGTAGAGATAGGCGCGAAATTATTCTATGGGACGATAATCCTTCGCGCCTACATTTTTTTACATTTGCCGCTTTTTTTTTTGGGAAATGGCTTGATAGACTATATTTATTTTCCAGGCATGCAACCGACCCACAGCATCGGCGACACGCACGCGCTGGTGACGGCGGTGGGCACGGGCAAGGGGCTGCGGCCGGGCATGGCGCCGCTGGGCGGCGTGGGCGTGGGCGTCGGCGTGGGCGTGGGCGCGCTCGGCCCGCGCGGCCCGCCCGGCCCGCCGCCGCCGCCCGGGCCCCAAGCCCCGGCTATGCCGAAAGCACCTTCCGCGATTAAGACCAATATTAAGGCGGCTAATCAGATACATCCATATCAGCGATAGAGCTAATTTTTATTCTTATTATTATTATAATGTAAGAGTATTTAGTTAATAAATAAATATATTTGGATTTGCATTGCATTCCTTCTTTTATTTTATTTAACCTTCCCAAAACCGAGAAACTTGATGACTTGTACCCTGTCAGCAATAGTCACAGGCTGACAGCCAAAATAGGGAGCGCACATACGTCGGAAATCCCGATTTAGGCGGCCAAAAGTCAACTTTCTAAAAGTAGGCTTATCGCAAAACTAATTGGCTCTCGAAAAACACCACACTATCACGGATTTAATCCCACCCCATTCGTTATATACGAGGTTCTCGAAACTCGGTCATCACACTCGTTGCACACGCAGTTCATAACACTCTTATCCGAAGCAAACATTTCTAAGTCATTATTTATTTCTGTGGAGTTTTTTTGTGAGTGAAAGTGATGGATATCAAAAACACAGGTAAGTTTCTTTTATTTTAATCTATTTTGAATTATAAATATTTATTTAATGATACATATATAGCCCACTAAACATTACCCTTTTCGTAATTAAAATTTTGAGTATTTTTTGTATTCAATAGTGAATATACTATACTTCCGAGCTCGTCCGAGTATTTTTTTTATGGCATTCTATAAAACAAGTCTTTATTTATATATCCTGAAAAAATTGGGGAGCACTTTTGAGCACTTTTTAAAATATCGAGTTTCAAAAAAAATCACGATATAACAAATTATTACGTTGTTTTTTTCAATACTGTTAAAATGGCTTTTCTGTTGTTATAGGTTCAGCAAATACCTCGGGTGTAAAAGTTGTGACTCGAAAATATCTGTTTGACAAGATGAATGAACCAAAATTCCAGTCAATAACAGAAAAAATTTACTTCTTGGAAAATTATCTCCTTATATGCTCAAGTGACGCAGACAAAGAAAAACAGGCTATGAAGCATAAATTTTCACATTTTAAATCAGAATTTAAAAAGAAATGGACTAAGTCACGTCGTATAGTGGAAAAAATTCTGACAACCAATGGATCTTGGTTGGAAGGAACATTTGAAATATCGATTAAAACTCATTGCAGGCGCGGTCTGCCGTCCAAATCGTTCAGTGATTCTAGTGAAAGAACAAAACACAGGAAAACTGATAACTTCCTCCACTGTAAATAAAGAAGTTATAGATCTAAAGTTAATAAAGCGGATTCGAATGAAACAGATCGCCTTACTCCGCAACAAGCACTGACTTAGCAGTATGAGAAAGAAAATTCGCGTTAAATCATTTCTGCAAGAAACTATGCAGCTATTGATTTCTGCTGAGCCACATATAGCGAGAGCTGCCGCAGCGCAGAGCGAGGAATGCTTCCAAAGCAATAAAGATGATTTTTCTTTAAGATACGATGATGATTAATATTGTTTGTATGAACCTTTGTATACACATAAACGTAATAGTATTAGATGCGAACCTATGTGTACTTCTATGACTTTCTGTAATGTGTTACTTGTATACCTAAATATATATAGTAGATATTATATTATTTACATATAATGGAAGATAATAAAATATATCAATACCCAACTTAACATTGTATTATTCATAAATATATAAAATATTTAAGCTAAGAGGAGCCCTGCAATGTGAAAAAAACTGAAATAACTGAAAAATGGCCATAATATAAATAATAATAATATTAATTATATAAAACTACATTTTCTTACATCAAAATCGTGTTTAAAATGCAAAAATGTAATAAAATATTTTTGGCCGCCTAAATCGTCATTTTCGACCTATGTGGAGCGTGCACAGGCACAGCAGCAGTGGCAGGCAGGCAGGTAGGGTGCACTATAGGAGGCAGCACAGGAGCAGTCAGATTTTTGGCGCGAGGCGTAAATGTGATGTTTATTGTTCCAATGTAGCCCACAAGATGGCAGAACCTACTATGCATTAGAACACACGTGACGTGTAAATTTACACGTTTATTGTTCCGATTCAGGCCAAAAGATGGCAGACCCTCCAACGCGCACGGTCCCTATAGGTGACACATGTTTTTGTTACTATAAGGTATAGACACCTCTTTGCTTCAGGAATAAAGATGTGTTGACGTGCGATATATTTGGTTCATTGGTATGCGACTATCTAATTCATTTCATGCTAACTATAATTTGATTTAGTGATAGAAAGACTGTAGAGTATATTGGCAGAGGGAGGATTGCTGAAACTGTCCTCTAAAAACTGGCGCTTAACCAAAACTCGGTAATTACTACCACAAATTTAGAACTATAGTGAACCGTACTAGTAACAATATGAGGTTGATTTTTGTTTATTTTTATGCTAGTCACCCCGCATCACAGAATACAATACTCACAACGAATGCCATAGCATGCTTTATGGAAATCTCCCGCACCCCGCATACGGGCCCTATCGACCAATAAAACTGAGCCTTAGAACTTGAGATACTTCGCAATCGTATCCTCCCCCTCCTCCTTGCATCGGTTTCCTCATCACTGAGGGTCGTGGCCACTTCTATGGAACAGCTTCTCTTTGACAATTTGCTGCCACCTTTTTCTGTCTGTCGCTGAATGCAGGGCACCGTGGAGCGTCACATCAAGGGCTGAGCGAATTTGGTCTGTCCACCTCATTGGGCTCCTGCGTCTCGGCTTATCGCCTTCGATTTTACCAGTGATCACCAGCTTTTCCAGGTTATCACTGTCTTTCCTGGCAATGTGGCCAAAATACACAAGCACTTTGCGTAAGCAGATAGTAGACAGCCTGGTTGTGATGTTCAGTTCATCCAGGATAGATGCATTAGTGCGGCGTGCTGTCCAGTGTATATTCAGCATCCTCCTCCAACACCACATCTCAAAGGCATCGATTCGGTTACGGTCAGCTTCGCAATCGTATCCGCATACGACAATACATATAGAATCAATATGTACAAAGTTGGATCGGTTTGTATACGCATTAAGGAGATAGAGAAAAACTGTTTCTACACAAGCTGCTATGACAGCCTACTATGGATATGTGTCGTCGACATTAAACTACGGTCTCTTAATATGGGGAAATTCTGTGCATGTTGATAGGGCCTTTAAACTACAAAAAAAGTGCGTACGTGCAATTACAAATGCGTGGTACACAGATAGTTGCAAACCTATTTTTAAATAACACAATATTCTACCTTTGGCGTGCATGTACATTAAAAAAGTTTGCATCTTTGTAAAGACTCATATGGAGTATTTTAAGTTGCGCTCAGTCATGTTTAAAGGAAACCAAAGAGCTCAATAGAGGACCCTTCTGGATCAGCCTCCCTGCCGTGCGGATTCATGAGACTACCCCCAAATAATAAAAAAAAAATAGTTTATTTTAGGTTAAGTTTTTATTACAAAATGTTTTGTCTTATGTACATAAGTGTTCAAAAATCGAAAAAAAAAAAACAAATAAAAATATTTTTTTTTGGCTAATTTCACAAAAAGTCATATAACATTTTTTGCTTCTGTTGACATTAGGAATGCACCGTTAAAATTTCTCGCAATGCTCACGGGCACCTTGTATAAACGGAATGTCTATAATACTTGCATAGAAATTATTAATAAACTACCTGATAGTATCAAGCTGTTGCACGATTTAGATTTTAAGAATATATTAACTAAGTGGCTTCAAGAACATAGTTTTTATTCAATGAAGGAATATATGAATATGTCATATTAACATATAGGGATTAGAATAAGTACATTTTAACATTTGCATGCTGTTTCGGCTTAATATTGTGTCAATATTTAATGTAACACATTGTACCTACGTATTCTTGCAAATAAACGCTTCTTTCTTTTTTCACACTTTCTTTCTTTTCAAAGTGTCAACCGTTGTTGACAGTTTGTGGTATGTACGTGCAATATTAGTAACGTAAAGTATAATTCACAAAATTGAGTCTGTTGGCAGCGTTTGTCGCCCTGAGGCCTTGTTGGCTCTTAAAAGGTTCTGTAGCGTAAAGTTGGGTAGGTGAAATAAACACGTCAATTGAATTAATACTTTTATTTTTAAATATTAATTTATTGCAAGTTGTGTAAAGTCCTCTAATTCGGGAACTTGAATTATTTGTAGCTAGTACCATAAAGAATACAAAAATAAATATATGCGAGATAGTTCCCTTAAAGTTATCCCAATGCGAGAACAATACAATGTATGAAAACAATCTCGAACATAAGTACTTGTGACTAATATTTAGAAACTTAATTTCAAGTTCCAATTGCTGGTTACATAAAAATTGTTGTTCCAAGCAGTAAACGAGATGAAAAGTCATTAATTCTGAATTAGTAGGTAATAATATAAACACTTAATGTGAACATACATAAATGCCATCCTGTGACGAAAATTAAAACAAGCATCTATCGAAGCTAAGGGGATTAAAACTAATACTTTGTGAATAGCGTAGGCACTTCAGTTCATAGTATTTACCTGAAAAGAAAAACAACATTAGCACACTGGTAATGAAAGAATTTACAGGGAGATTTTATCAAACTAACATTTGCAACGATATAATTTCGACCAGCATAAAACACGAAGAATTTAGTATATTTCTGTTCCTATTCCTATCGCGGATAATTATATTGGTGTCTCGCTCGCGTGTCAATAGATTATAGATTTAAAAAAAAAAAAACACCTTTTTATATTTAAATTGTTATCTTGCACTTTCATAAAAAAATACTCTTCTTCAAATTGATCATAAAAATGTAAATATTTTTTTTTTCCATTATGCTTGTTAAATTGGGAAGTTCTTCATTATGATGCAACTCAAAAAAAAAATCCTACCATTATTGTGGTGTTTTAGCGGACGGGAAATTACTCGTATTACTGTATTGTTTTTTACTTTTTTGAAATAAGTACTAAGAAAAACGCAAACATCCATTTAGCCGTGGGCTGCGTCTACACGACCCGGTCAGCATCATTTCAATTATAGGATAGAGTGAGATAGTAAGATAAAGGACCTTGCATGTCTCGTTCTTACGAGATCGTCGTGCATGATCGTGCAAATACTGCTTAATAAAATCAAAGACTATATAACTTTTACAGTACATATGGGGCTACTTTATAGCACTAGTGCGAGAAGTAGCATATTACGTTACTGTGTCGAACATTTAAAGGGCCATATGTACTGTAAAACGTTGTACGATACATGTGCGAATAGGTAATTCGCAACTCGTGTCGATTTAAAACACTCCCTTCGGTCGTGTTTTAATTTATCGCCACTCGTTTCGAATTTCCTATTTTTCGCACTTGTATCGTAATGTACTATTATATTTATTAAAGATCTCATTAGGCTAAAGATCTTTTTTAAAGATCTCATACAGAGCGAGCAGCCTCGCGTGGAAAATTCCTCGCGCGGCCGCATGCTCGTGTAACTTTTGCTTCAGCACGTCTGCCTCACCCTCGTCTGCGTCACTCAGTCAGCTGTTCATAATGGCGCCGTACGTATTAGGCGGGTCCACACAGAGCGAACATAAGCGGCGGCGTGCTCAGGTGAGGAAAACGCGCGCGCCGCCTCGGCCGAGGCACTACACTGGCCGGTTTGTGCGCGAGGAAATTGCCTCGCGCGTATGCTCGCTCTATGTGGACCCGCCTATTCGATATATATATTGCACAATTATATTGAATGGTACTGAATGGCAGAATAAGTTGATTAAGTTGTGCCTTTAACTTTTTAATAATGAAAGGGAAATTGTTTTTAATGTGAAATTATGATTATTTTACCTTATTTCTTCGCATGTTTGGAGAAAAACCCCATATATGCCTCGGCAGGAACAGCAATGCGTGGATTCGTCTTCTTTACCGAAATCGAAACTCATCCACGAATTGCTCTTTCCCGGCCTATGCAATAATGTACTCTATAGGGTTCAGTCAGTTACACTCACAATGTCGTCGATCTTGAGTATGGCGCGCACGGTCTCGGTGGCGAGCGCGAGCGCCGAGGCGGTGACGTGGAGCGGCTGCAGCACGTGCTCCTGGCGCATGTCGGTGACGCGGCCGTCTGTTGCTGTCTCTATAGGGTTCAGTCAGTTACACTCACAATGTCGTCGATCTTGAGTATGGCGCGCACGGTCTCGGTGGCGAGCGCGAGCGCCGAGGCGGTGACGTGGAGCGGCTGCAGCACGTGCTCCTGGCGCATGTCGGTGACGCGGCCGTCTGTTGCTGTCTCTATAGGGTTCAGTCAGTTACACTCACAATGTCGTCGATCTTGAGTATGGCGCGCACGGTCTCGGTGGCGAGCGCGAGCGCCGAGGCGGTGACGTGGAGCGGCTGCAGCACGTGCTCCTGGCGCATGTCGGTGACGCGGCCGTCTGTTGCTGTCTCTATAGGGTTCAGTCAGTTACACTCACAATGTCGTCGATCTTGAGTATGGCGCGCACGGTCTCGGTGGCGAGCGCGAGCGCCGAGGCGGTGACGTGGAGCGGCTGCAGCACGTGCTCCTGGCGCATGTCGGTGACGCGGCCGTCTGTTGCTGTCTCTATAGGGTTCAGTCAGTTACACTCACAATGTCGTCGATCTTGAGTATGGCGCGCACGGTCTCGGTGGCGAGCGCGAGCGCCGAGGCGGTGACGTGGAGCGGCTGCAGCACGTGCTCCTGGCGCATGTCGGTGACGCGGCCGTCTGTTGCTGTCTCTATAGGGTTCAGTCAGTTACACTCACAATGTCGTCGATCTTGAGTATGGCGCGCACGGTCTCGGTGGCGAGCGCGAGCGCCGAGGCGGTGACGTGGAGCGGCTGCAGCACGTGCTCCTGGCGCATGTCGGTGACGCGGCCGTCTGTTGCTGTCTCTATAGGGTTCAGTCAGTTACACTCACAATGTCGTCGATCTTGAGTATGGCGCGCACGGTCTCGGTGGCGAGCGCGAGCGCCGAGGCGGTGACGTGGAGCGGCTGCAGCACGTGCTCCTGGCGCATGTCGGTGACGCGGCCGTCTGTTGCTGTCTCTATAGGGTTCAGTCAGTTACACTCACAATGTCGTCGATCTTGAGTATGGCGCGCACGGTCTCGGTGGCGAGCGCGAGCGCCGAGGCGGTGACGTGGAGCGGCTGCAGCACGTGCTCCTGGCGCATGTCGGTGACGCGGCCGTCTGTTGCTGTCTCTATAGGGTTCAGTCAGTTACACTCACAATGTCGTCGATCTTGAGTATGGCGCGCACGGTCTCGGTGGCGAGCGCGAGCGCCGAGGCGGTGACGTGGAGCGGCTGCAGCACGTGCTCCTGGCGCATGTCGGTGACGCGGCCGTCTGTTGCTGTCTCTATAGGGTTCAGTCAGTTACACTCACAATGTCGTCGATCTTGAGTATGGCGCGCACGGTCTCGGTGGCGAGCGCGAGCGCCGAGGCGGTGACGTGGAGCGGCTGCAGCACGTGCTCCTGGCGCATGTCGGTGACGCGGCCGTCTGTTGCTGTCTCTATAGGGTTCAGTCAGTTACACTCACAATGTCGTCGATCTTGAGTATGGCGCGCACGGTCTCGGTGGCGAGCGCGAGCGCCGAGGCGGTGACGTGGAGCGGCTGCAGCACGTGCTCCTGGCGCATGTCGGTGACGCGGCCGTCTGTTGCTGTCTCTATAGGGTTCAGTCAGTTACACTCACAATGTCGTCGATCTTGAGTATGGCGCGCACGGTCTCGGTGGCGAGCGCGAGCGCCGAGGCGGTGACGTGGAGCGGCTGCAGCACGTGCTCCTGGCGCATGTCGGTGACGCGGCCGTCTGTTGCTGTCTCTATAGGGTTCAGTCAGTTACACTCACAATGTCGTCGATCTTGAGTATGGCGCGCACGGTCTCGGTGGCGAGCGCGAGCGCCGAGGCGGTGACGTGGAGCGGCTGCAGCACGTGCTCCTGGCGCATGTCGGTGACGCGGCCGCGGCGCACGTTGACGCCCGCGCCCGCCGCGCCGGCGCCGCCGGCCGCGTGGGCGGCGCGCAGCTCCGTCACTGTTTCGATGGGGTTTAAGCCTGTGGAGCAAGGACGATATATGTAACGGTAAGGTCGATTAAATCTAATCAATATAGTAATTAATACAAACGTGATATTATCTAGCTTTTTAGTCGAGTACGGTGTTTCGGCCACGAAGCTTGCTGAGTGGCCTAAATAATACGGTACAAGATTAGATAACTCGATCATATCACCATTGTATACAATTCTTTCTCTACGAGTCGACTAAAATAATTATTTTTCTACTATAAAACCCAAATAATTGAACAAAATTAAGTAAGTTAATTAAGTCAGTAGATAAAAAAAATAGTACAAAAGATACAGTGTGGTATGTGAATTCAACCAATAAAGTTGATGAGAAGAAAAAATATTTAACATGTTTCACTCTGTAACGAGATCTTTTTTAAAACAGTATGAGTATAACATGTTGTGTAACTTTCAATATATTTAAAGTAATGTATCACGCGGTTTTTATTTTAAAGTGTGAATCAACTTTAAAACAGGGCAAGACGTATTTAAAAGTGTCCTAAAGCCTCAACCACAAAACAAATCGTAAACCATGAACATTTGTTTTATTAATTTGACTAAAAGTTTAAGAGCCGCAAATCCAGCTCCAAAGAAGGTTTCCTCCTGAGCATATTATAACTAAAATATAAACAGTACCTGAATGCCCAGCGAGCGTGGAGAGCACAACTACAAGAGCGTCACTAGCCCCCACCACCGCGCCCGCTACAGAGGGACATCACACAACGTACCCGCATTCTCAGCGAGCGTGGAAGGCACAACTTCGAGAGCGTCAGCATAGGCGCGCAGGCAGTAGTGGTCGGCGCCGGGCGCGGCGATGGCGGCGCGGGCCAGCGCGGCCGCCGCCGCCGCCTCGGGCGCGCCGCCGCCGGGCAGCAGCGCGGGCCGGCGCGCCACGCAGCGCACGGCGCACAGCGCGTCGTGCAGCGAGCGCGCCGCCTCCGCCACCACGGCGCCCGCTACAGAGGGACATCACACAACGTACCCGCATTCTCAGCGAGCGTGGAAGGCACAACTTCGAGAGCGTCAGCATAGGCGCGCAGGCAGTAGTGGTCGGCGCCGGGCGCGGCGATGGCGGCGCGGGCCAGCGCGGCCGCCGCCGCCGCCTCGGGCGCGCCGCCGCCGGGCAGCAGCGCGGGCCGGCGCGCCACGCAGCGCACGGCGCACAGCGCGTCGTGCAGCGAGCGCGCCGCCTCCGCCACCACGGCGCCCGCTACAGAGGGACATCACACAACGTACCCGCATTCTCAGCGAGCGTGGAAGGCACAACTTCGAGAGCGTCAGCATAGGCGCGCAGGCAGTAGTGGTCGGCGCCGGGCGCGGCGATGGCGGCGCGGGCCAGCGCGGCCGCCGCCGCCGCCTCGGGCGCGCCGCCGCCGGGCAGCAGCGCGGGCCGGCGCGCCACGCAGCGCACGGCGCACAGCGCGTCGTGCAGCGAGCGCGCCGCCTCCGCCACCACGGCGCCCGCTACAGAGGGACATCACACAACGTACCCGCATTCTCAGCGAGCGTGGAAGGCACAACTTCGAGAGCGTCAGCATAGGCGCGCAGGCAGTAGTGGTCGGCGCCGGGCGCGGCGATGGCGGCGCGGGCCAGCGCGGCCGCCGCCGCCGCCTCGGGCGCGCCGCCGCCGGGCAGCAGCGCGGGCCGGCGCGCCACGCAGCGCACGGCGCACAGCGCGTCGTGCAGCGAGCGCGCCGCCTCCGCCACCACGGCGCCCGCTACAGAGGGACATCACACAACGTACCCGCATTCTCAGCGAGCGTGGAAGGCACAACTTCGAGAGCGTCAGCATAGGCGCGCAGGCAGTAGTGGTCGGCGCCGGGCGCGGCGATGGCGGCGCGGGCCAGCGCGGCCGCCGCCGCCGCCTCGGGCGCGCCGCCGCCGGGCAGCAGCGCGGGCCGGCGCGCCACGCAGCGCACGGCGCACAGCGCGTCGTGCAGCGAGCGCGCCGCCTCCGCCACCACGGCGCCCGCTACAGAGGGACATCACACAACGGACCCGCAGTCTCAGCGAGCGGGGAAGGCACAACTTCGAGAGCGTCAGCATAGGCGCGCAGGCAGTAGTGGTCGGCGCCGGGCGCGGCGATGGCGGCGCGGGCCAGCGCGGCCGCCGCCGCCGCCTCGGGCGCGCCGCCGCCGGGCAGCAGCGCGGGCCGGCGCGCCACGCAGCGCACGGCGCACAGCGCGTCGTGCAGCGAGCGCGCCGCCTCCGCCACCACGGCGCCCGCTACAGAGGGACATCACACAACGTACCCGCATTCTCAGCGAGCGTGGAAGGCACAACTTCGAGAGCGTCAGCATAGGCGCGCAGGCAGTAGTGGTCGGCGCCGGGCGCGGCGATGGCGGCGCGGGCCAGCGCGGCCGCCGCCGCCGCCTCGGGCGCGCCGCCGCCGGGCAGCAGCGCGGGCCGGCGCGCCACGCAGCGCACGGCGCACAGCGCGTCGTGCAGCGAGCGCGCCGCCTCCGCCACCACGGCGCCCGCTACAGAGGGACATCACACACCGTACCCGCCTTCTCAGCGAGCGTGGAAGGCACAACTTCGAGAGCGTCAGCATAGGCGCGCAGGCAGTAGTGGTCGGCGCCGGGCGCGGCGATGGCGGCGCGGGCCAGCGCGGCCGCCGCCGCCGCCTCGGGCGCGCCGCCGCCGGGCAGCAGCGCGGGCCGGCGCGCCACGCAGCGCACGGCGCACAGCGCGTCGTGCAGCGAGCGCGCCGCCTCCGCCACCACGGCGCCCGCTACAGAGGGACATCACACAACGTACCCGCATTCTCAGCGAGCGTGGAAGGCACAACTACGAGAGCGTCAGCATAGGCGCGCAGGCAGTAGTGGTCGGCGCCGGGCGCGGCGATGGCGGCGCGGGCCAGCGCGGCCGCCGCCGCCGCCTCGGGCGCGCCGCCGCCGGGCAGCAGCGCGGGCCGGCGCGCCACGCAGCGCACGGCGCACAGCGCGTCGTGCAGCGAGCGCGCCGCCTCCGCCACCACGGCGCCCGCTACAGAGGGACATCACACAACGTACCCGCATTCTCAGCGAGCGTGGAAGGCACAACTTCGAGAGCGTCAGCATAGGCGCGCAGGCAGTAGTGGTCGGCGCCGGGCGCGGCGATGGCGGCGCGGGCCAGCGCGGCCGCCGCCGCCGCCTCGGGCGCGCCGCCGCCGGGCAGCAGCGCGGGCCGGCGCGCCACGCAGCGCACGGCGCACAGCGCGTCGTGCAGCGAGCGCGCCGCCTCCGCCACCACGGCGCCCGCTACAGAGGGACATCACACAACGTACCCGCATTCTCAGCGAGCGTGGAAGGCACAACTTCGAGAGCGTCAGCATAGGCGCGCAGGCAGTAGTGGTCGGCGCCGGGCGCGGCGATGGCGGCGCGGGCCAGCGCGGCCGCCGCCGCCGCCTCGGGCGCGCCGCCGCCGGGCAGCAGCGCGGGCCGGCGCGCCACGCAGCGCACGGCGCACAGCGCGTCGTGCAGCGAGCGCGCCGCCTCCGCCACCACGGCGCCCGCTACAGAGGGACATCACACAACGTACCCGCATTCTCAGCGAGCGTGGAAGGCACAACTTCGAGAGCGTCAGCATAGGCGCGCAGGCAGTAGTGGTCGGCGCCGGGCGCGGCGATGGCGGCGCGGGCCAGCGCGGCCGCCGCCGCCGCCTCGGGCGCGCCGCCGCCGGGCAGCAGCGCGGGCCGGCGCGCCACGCAGCGCACGGCGCACAGCGCGTCGTGCAGCGAGCGCGCCGCCTCCGCCACCACGGCGCCCGCTACAGAGGGACATCACACAACGTACCCGCATTCTCAGCGAGCGTGGAAGGCACAACTTCGAGAGCGTCAGCATAGGCGCGCAGGCAGTAGTGGTCGGCGCCGGGCGCGGCGATGGCGGCGCGGGCCAGCGCGCCCGCCGCCGCCGCCTCGGGCGCGCCGCCGCCGGGCAGCAGCGCGGGCCGGCGCGCCACGCAGCGCACGGCGCACAGCGCGTCGTGCAGCGAGCGCGCCGCCTCCGCCACCACGGCGCCCGCTACAGAGGGACATCACACAACGTACCCGCATTCTCAGCGAGCGTGGAAGGCACAACTTCGAGAGCGTCAGCATAGGCGCGCAGGCAGTAGTGGTCGGCGCCGGGCGCGGCGATGGCGGCGCGGGCCAGCGCGGCCGCCGCCGCCGCCTCGGGCGCGCCGCCGCCGGGCAGCAGCGCGGGCCGGCGCGCCACGCAGCGCACGGCGCACAGCGCGTCGTGCAGCGAGCGCGCCGCCTCCGCCACCACGGCGCCCGCTACAGAGGGACATCACACAACGTACCCGCATTCTCAGCGAGCGTGGAAGGCACAACTTCGAGAGCGTCAGCATAGGCGCGCAGGCAGTAGTGGTCGGCGCCGGGCGCGGCGATGGCGGCGCGGGCCAGCGCGGCCGCCGCCGCCGCCTCGGGCGCGCCGCCGCCGGGCAGCAGCGCGGGCCGGCGCGCCACGCAGCGCACGGCGCACAGCGCGTCGTGCAGCGAGCGCGCCGCCTCCGCCACCACGGCGCCCGACGACCCGCGCACCAGCACCGACACCGTGCGCCCGCCGCTGGCGCACCCGGTCATCTGGGAAATAACAACGGTCGCTAAAGAGGGCGGAAACCTAGGAAATTAGAAAGGAAAACAAGATACGGCGTACCGCGTGAAACTTGCGACGGAGAGTTGGCGCGGGTTTTAACTTTTTACCTCAATAACTCTGAAACTATTCTTCTGTTTAAAATTTTGCTAGTCAAATCCCTTTTAATCAAAATTTTATACTAAAATTATACTGCTATGATATAATAAAACAATCTCACCATGAATAATTATTTCGATGAAAAATTATTTGAATAATGCTCAACTCTGCATTAGAGTAAATCCCAAATATTCGTTTTTTTTTTAAATAAGAATGGTAATGGTGTTTTGCCTTACGCGAAATAATGTTTAAACTATAAATTAGGTATAATACCAACAATGGTAGCTGACCTGTAACTATGTTATTAATAAAATTATTTGTATTTGTAAAAAAGAATGAAAGCACACACACACACAGTTAACAATAGTATGTAGAAATCAATTAACATCAACTATTTCAGAAAATCAACTCTATACAGGTTTTCGGCACTTCTGTGAATGATAATTTGATAAGAATCCTAACCAAATCTTTAGTCATTTTTTAAAATATTTTTTAAACGAATTTTTCTGATAACTAGACGTGCTAATAAAAACCAGTACTTGTTATTACTAATGGTTAACAAAAGATGTACAATCTCATCGACTAAATCTATAAATTTGACATTTTTGCAACTAAATTCGATAACGGCCTCTTAAACCCACTATTTTAGAAGAAATGACAGGTTAAATCAATTCAAAGCAATGACGTCTTGCCTATTACACTTGCCATATTATAACTCACCTTAATGTACTTGCCGGAAGGTTCATTGACCTCCTCGACCAGATCCACATTGACCAGGTTCTCGGCCGTGAAGTGGTCGAGCGAAGCGATGGGCCGGCAGCCGAGAGTCTTGCACACGAACTCGATATCTTCGCGCTCGATGTCCTTGATGACCATGCACTTGATCTTGTCGAGGAAGTGCACCGCTAGGTCACTCAAAGCGTCTCTAGAACAACCAAATTCGACGTGAATATCATTAGATAAGACATACTATTCGAAGAGGGGAAACGAATAACGCTACCATAGCTTTCGCTTGGAAACCGCCGGACGGAAGCCGTGGCTCCGGCTGCCCTATACACTCTTGGCAACGGTTCGTCTTAAGTGAGCTACGAGCGGTCAGGTTGAGCTGGAGCGAGGCCAGAAGGCGAGCTGAAGATAGGAAGGCGTGGCGCGAGCTTGTGAAAGCCCTTTGCACCTCTGGGGTGCTTTAGCACAACAACAACATCATTAATCTTTTGAACACCAGACGGCGAAAGAATATGCCGTGCCCCAAAAGCCAGGCGATCGCGATTATTTAAGCAAAATTAAACTTTACGGAGTCCCGCGTAAGTCCATATTGCATTGGCGAAACTGTCGCCTGTAGCCGTCGTTGGCGTCTCTGGCAAGGCATTCCGATGACGGCCACAGCCGACTGTGACGGTCAAAAGGTTAAGTAATAATGATTAAGCTTGGCCACCCAAAGTTCGCGCTGTGCGCCGAGCATGCAGTCTCTGACTCATGACCTATGTTGCATACGTAAGTCTCAAACAAAAAACTATAAAAAGCAACAGTTACTTCATAAATTAACTTAATTTTTCTTCTCCGATCGGCCGGTTTTTTTTGTACAAACTGGTGCCTGCATTAATTCTTGAATTAACATTGCCAAAAAGCGAACGTGTTTATTTTGGTGCGACATAGAAAAGGCTAACATTATTCAATATTCCTATCTTTGTATATATTTCAAAATAAATAAGGAGCATTCCACTAAACTAAAAAAAAAAAACTAAACATGAAATTGTCTACCATTGTCCCTGCCTGACACCAACCTATCCAAGGTGGCCCTCACCGGGAAGATGCCCGGAAAACGGTAACTGTATTGGTGATGGGGTGGGAGGAGGTTACCCAAGCTGCCCAGGACCGGAGTCAGTGGAAGAAAATGGTTCGAGCCCTACACCCCAGCAGGGGGTAACAGGATGAAAAGAAGAATGGTCAAAAATACGCATAGAAAAATAATCGTGTGCTTTAAACGCCGAGAAAAAGTAGCAACACAGGAAATAACATGCGTCTGTACGGGACAGCCCGTGGAATGCTCCATTAGTTCCAGCACTATGTAGTCTTTCTCAAGAATAAAAGATGGATGGTTCGTTAGTAAACTAACCTGAGGATGGACTTCTGCACGAGCAGCACGTTGCAGCCCGCCTTCTTGATCTGCTTCACGATGTTCAGGATGTACTGGCGCTCCTCTTTGAGCACGCGGTCCATCGCGGCGTAGTCCGACACGATTACGTTGTGGTCCATCTGTAAGATCCAAGGATAATTAGGTTGGCAGATGATTTATTTAGAATGAGACGTAATTTAACAGCGGTTTTATGAAAAAGGGGATTAGTCTATAGAGAAGAACGCACATCAGTCTTGGGCGGCGATATGCAGAACTGTATCAGGCCGACTTTAGCCTTCTCGAGGCGATGCGGCCCGTTGACGTTGGCGGCGCGGTGCGGCACGACGAGCCCCTGCACCAGCTCGGTGTCCTCCACCGTGCCGCCCAGCCGCTCCAGCACCTTGACGTCGCGCAGGTCCACGCGCGCGCCCACGCCGCCCACTATCGGCTCCATCACTGAAAATCAACTACAGTTAGTACTTATTCAATTATTTATTCATCTCGAATAAATGAGGGCGTTTTCAATTAGGCGGGTCCACACAGAACGAGCCGCCTTGCGAGGAAAATAGCAAAATTATCGCCCGAAGCAGCACAAGCTGTCTGTGTAGACATGCATCGCCCGAGGCAATGCAGCCGAGGCACGTCTACACAGATTGAACTGCTTCGCGCGGCAATTTCATATTTTCCTCGCGAGGCGGCTTGTTCTTTGTGGACCCGCCTAACTATGTAATGGTTTGGCTATTAGGACTTATGCACACTGCGATTTAAGAAAGCCGTCATACTGTAAGTGTAAAAAGTAAATTTACAACTAGAATAACTTACACCAAAATTTTTGTGCCTGATTACTGGGTGTACCGGACCATCGAAGTGCCGGATTACCGAGATTTCACAGTACAACAAATATTATTAGAATCAATAGCTCACCAGCGCGAATAGCCTGGACAGAAATAGGAGCCAAAATGGTTGAGTGCTGAGAAACAACTTTAGAGTTGAGGGATGTGGCGGCTGCCTGCAGTAGGGCTTCCTCGTTCTGGAGGTCCACAGGAGTCGCCATGCCTTCGATCACCTAGGAGAATAGGGAAACCATTAGAAAAATATATATATTAAGAGCTACAAGTCAAGTCTTAACAAAATTATTCTTAATTCTATAGAATGATATTGGAATGGAATGTAAAATCAAACAAATAATTTATTTTTACTATTCTACATCCACATGGACCTTAAAAAATGGAAACAAAAAGATTCAATCAATTATTTGGTCAATGGGGCCCACACAGAGCGAGCAGCCTCGCGAAGAAATGCCGCGCGAAGCAGCTCGGTCGGTGAAGACTCGCATCATCTCATAAGTTACAACATTTTGTATCCTAGCATTCTGTTGCCATTAATCAAACAACTTAGTTACATGGTTTCATTGTTTCAAATTTTTTACCCTCTGAACGCCACGCCTACCGTGTGCAGCGCGTCAACGTTAACCTTATCGCAATGCACGAAGGTTTATATTGGGCTGTAACCGCAGCCGTCAGTTAACGTCTTTGGCGGTCAAACGGTTAAGATATATGTAAATTATATTTATTAGTGTACTTCATAAATGAATTTAGGCAGATATTTAAAGAATTTAATTTACCTGGAGGGCCATTTGTAGAGCTTTCTGGAACCCATCTGAAATGACTGTAGGATGGATGCCTTTCTGCAAGAGCTTCTCAGCAGAGTCCAGCAGGGCTCCTGCGATCACGACCACTGAGGTAGTGCCATCACCCGCCTCAATGTCTTGGGCGCGGGACAGTTCTACCAACTGAAACATGGCAAGAAAATGTATTCATAGCCAACTTGCATGCTAAGAGTGTGTAGATTTCGTTGCTATACCATTATAGGGAACTAAGCACAAGCAAGCATAGGTTTCTAAATCAGGTATTTTATGTAGTTAAAAGAAGTGGATAGTAACACTATGTAGGGGTATGTTTGCCTTTGTACATATTTTGTTTTATTGAATTTTCCACATGTATTTCATAACCATGGTATGCTACGAAAAATCCTATGCCTAATTATTCCATTATCAGATTATCACACCACAAAAATACCAATATACATAATGTATAGGTCTCAGGCCTACTTCTGAGATCATCTTTAATTCTCAAAGAACAAACTAAATAAATAACACGGATCATATAGAGTATAATGAATGTAAAACACATCCCTCACTATCCATCCCCATACCGTCTATCATACATGGATGAATTTTTAATTCATTATATGCCATATAATCAGTTTACATAGTTTTATTTTATGTATTACACTAATTGTCTTCTTTTACTGATTATAAAAAATATTAAAAACCTGTACAATATTAATTACTTACTTTCAATTATGAATATCCTAGACAATACTCAATAATAAACTTTCATATCTAAAAAGTAATAAACCAATATCAAAAAATGATGACATTGACAACCCTATAACACTATCTTTTAGTATTCATTTGCTTCTGCAAAATTTTTAGGACTATGTGTATTTTTTTAATATTATCAGGGATAGTGCAATACCGCAAAACTAACAAAGACAAAAGAGATCAAAATTCAAGCATGCAAGTTATGCAGTATTGCACTATCCCCGACGATATGAACTGTTAAAGGGTCTGAATATACACTGATAACTCTTACCATTTTAGCAGCTGGGTGAATCACACTCATCTGTTTCAAAATAGTGGCCCCATCATTGGTTATTGTCACTTCACCATTTGCTGCTTGGATCTAAAAGTAAGTATTTAGAATGAGCTTCAAAATGTTTCAATTTCAATGTTTTATAGCATTATTACTTAAAACTTTATCTTTGAATCAATTAACATATTGTGTCCAGCTTTCCTTACTTGATGCTACACTGTAAGTACAGTACATAATGTAAATAAATAAAAACTTGTTGACTTGTTAAGTTTAAGTACAATTTTATTTTTACCATTTTATCCATCCCGCGGGGACCGAGACTGGTGCGGATAGCATCTGATACGGCTGAAAAATAAACATACCCAGATTTAAGTAATGAAACTATTCACACAGATAAATTTTAGAAAATGTGAGTTTCTAAAGAAAATCTTTAAGAAATTTTCAATTTTTTATTCCATTTCCATAGTCACATGACTAAACTTAGAACTATAATAAAACCGATACGCATAAAAATAAAAAAAATCGCGTAAAACAGACGGTTACAGCGGAGAAAGCTATGTAGTTAGAAAATTTAAGCCTCCTTACTACAAAATGTTTACTAAGATAATGTATTTCATTCACATATTGTCGCAGAATTGGAAATAAAAAATCAGATGTTATTAGTCATATAGGTAATCTGTAGATACCTTTTGCGGCATTTATGTTGCTCAGCCGAATGTCTGTCGGCTTGCTTTTATCCTTGTAAACAGCCGAATTAACTTTAGCGGAATCACCACCCGCTTTAATAACCATTATTGTTGGGTTAATTCACTTAGTTTATATCAAGATTCACACGATTAAAGTGGATTCAGTAGAAATATATTTCTCGAGTACTAACACTAGCACAAATATTAAAATTATTGACAATGACACTGACAGTTGCTTTGAACCATAGTACTGACAGTTACAAAGTGTATTTTTCTACAAGGTTGATAAAACTTTTTCTCTGTGTGTCGTGTACAAAGAATATAATACTCACTAGGAGGTCGTGTAGCTGGAACAAGTAAAGGCAAGAAAGCACGAGCTGCAATATCAAACGTGCGTTTCTTGCATCAGTAAAGCCTGGGCTATAACCGCAAAAATCTAATATCGTCAATTGCGGGCATTTTTCTCTGTCACTCTAATAACGTCTTAGTGAGAGTAAAAGAGAAAGATCCCCGCAATTTGCGAATTTCGGCTTTCGCGGTAGGCTCTCTGACCAGAAATATATGATCATTGTCAAGAGGGCGCTGTTATTTTCATGTATAGAGTGACAGTTCAGATTAGTATGAAATTTTTAGTTTCAATGAAATTCCGCAATATGGCGCGTGATCATATATTACTGGTCTGGCTTTACATGGCTGTACATCTTAGATCAAATAACCGAAGGAAGTAAAAATGCAAATCGCTCTTGCATATTAGAGCGACAGAATAGCAAATAGAAAAACGGTTGGGTGACTTGCGCAAAAGACTTGTATTAACTCGCGCAAGTACAGAGCAACATGTATCACTTTTCAAAACCTATTAAATTAACAACAAACTGATTATTATCGATCTTTAATAAACTAAACATTCGTTTCTTATATTAATGAGCAATTAATGAGTAATTCAAATATTCGGAGTAAAATCTAAACGCTTTTCAGAAATGACAGCCTGGCAGGTCCTATCCAATCACATCACTCCTCAAGCCGTTTATAAGTTTATTTCTGCTAAGAAACTTGGAAACGACAATATTTTCATATAGTTCGCAAGAAGATGATAAGAAACGATGATTGCGCTAGTTGCCAAAATAATTAACTTATTCGCATTGACCGTTCGAAGTGTTTTACTTGGAGCTTCATTCGTCGGACATGTAATATTTGTTACAGTTGCAGGCGTTTGTACGACACTGGTAAACTTTGTTGATAGTGTTCGAACGTTTATTCAGATAGTTTATGAAGACAACTTATCGATCTTCAACGAGGACATACCCAACTTCACTAATGATGTGATCGACACGTTCGTCAGTCAAGTGGTGTTCGTCTGGAGCGGTGTGACGAAGGTTTACTGCGACATATATCTCAAAGTCAGTGCCATCGTAGTTTCCATCAAGTGGCTAATAGACTCAGTGTTTCTAGTGATTTCTGAGGTGTTATACATTATAAAAAGTGCTGTGATATGTTTAGGGGAAGCACTATGGCTCATAGTTACATTTATTCCTGTTCAGCTGCCTCAGCTGGTGAAGCAGTTGCTGAGGTACTTAACAGAAATAGCCATAGATGGGATTGTAAGTGCTTACATGTCATTGTTGAAGTTCACCAACTTCCTGACTGATGTGCCTTTGGAGTCATTTATGGGTATAATTAGTGCTATAGTTATTGTGCGTTTGTGCATACATTTTAGAGAGGATATTCAAACTAGGTTCACATCACTTTATTGGTCTGTGGTAAGAAATAGTTTGTATTTGTATCATCTGTTTTATAATTATTTTACTGACTCGGAGGTGAGGGTGATAACTAGTTTAGTGGGTGGTAGAGAAGCCCGTGTGAGGGAGGCGGAGGCCATTGTAAGAGCAGCCAATGATGCTGCGGATGCCGCTGATGCACTTTGCGTCATTTGCCAAGAACGGCAAAAATGTGTTCTGACACTGCCATGTCGCCACATCTGCCTGTGTAGCGAGTGTTGTATGAGACTGTATGGGTATCAAAGGACTTGTCCTATTTGTAGAACTTTCATTTACCACTCTGTTACTGTGTACTTGTGACAGACATACTTTACATTCCTGGCTGTGGCATTTTCTCAATTCCAATTTAGAGTTACCAAAGATCAGGCTCACTTAGTCAAGCTGAAATGTATTCACTGACTTGATCTTCAAAGAGGCGTTATTGAGGTGACTTTCAAATAAAAATAGTGAGTTACAAATTGTTCATTTACTTAAAGAAGATTTCAATCTTCTAATTTGTTTTGTACAAAATTGTTCTTATACAGCTATTGTTATAACTTTCTGCATAGTTGTTCTAAATTATAAAAGAGATCTGAAGTGAAAGAATGGATGTACATTGTGTTCTTGTCAAATTTGTATTAATTATTATAATACTTCTTATGGTGGCACTATATTTAGCTGTGTTATTTGAATACTTGTTGTCAACATTTTCTTGTTTATTGCATTTATAAGGGTCAGGGCCCATACTTTTCATGCCACGCAGAAATGACGTAATTTAACATACAGGGAGTTGTTTTACAATACTACAAATTTAGATAGCTAAGTTATTGACGGATATCAAAATAAATACTTGTTATGAGAATAAAAGCTTGTTAATCAAAAATATGTATTATTTAATAAATTAATAATCTATTATTTATTTGAGTGACAATAAGATGAAAGTCAGTTAGATGTTTCTGTACTGATTGTCAAGTATATGTATATCTTAAGAGGTTGATAAATGATTAATTATTACGAAAATATTAATTGGAATCATACTCTATGTAGCGTGATGTCATTTTTCTGTCAATGGCATGAAAAGTACGGGCCCTGATAAGGATATAAAGGAATAACTATTTATATAAATGTAGCTAAGTGAAGTGCACTGACAGTGGCAATCTCAAGATAAAAACTTTTGCATAAAAATAATATATGTTATGATTACTTACTTTAATTATACATGATAATTACAAAACAAAACACATAATCTTTGGTTTTGATATTATTAATATTTAATTCTTATTTCTTGCTGTTTTTGTAGGTCAGTGACCAATACTTGCAAATGCAATAATACATTTTTATATTCATATGAATGTATTTTCATTTATTAATTATGTAATAAATGTGACGATCCACGGTAAGTACCTTTTACCGTGGATCGTCACAAATAATTATAAGGAGGCATCAAATATTATGGCAATATTATACTTAAGTTATTTATGACAGCTAAGTCTTTTATAATAACCTTTGTCATGCTGGTCTGCCATTACGAAGAGTATTCAGAAAGTTACTATTAGATTCTACATCTAAAGTACTTTGTCGTCTTCTTGCATTAAAATTTAAATCTCGGAATGTTATTTGAACATCTTTGAAAGTGTTCAACATGAATATTGCTGTCATCACAACTAGGAAGCCGCACAGGCAACCTAGAATGTCTATGATAGCCATGTTCTCCCATTCTCTGAACAGGATCCCTGATGCAATAATAACTAATACTGTAAACATCACATAATATACTGGACTCACAACACTTGTATTAAATATGTCTAAAGACTTATTTAGGTAATTCATTTGGATCATTATGCAAATTATGGAGGCTACTAATAACAACCAAAACATGTAATGTGTTAGATTATTGGAATGACCACCAATAGTCTCTTTAATCCCTAATGCTACTGCTTTACAAAACACAACCGTTAAACTGCCAATAGCTGAGCAGAGCAGCAAATACACAGCAATATTCTGGTTGCCATACCGGGGCACAAATATGACTTTAACTATTAAACATAAGAAAACAATTGTTGCCATATAGGTCAAGAACTGATAGTCGCTTAGTTTAGTAGTTAACTCCCTGAAGCTCTTCACTTCTTCTGACTTTGGTGAGTGTATGACGATTAGGACTGAACCTACAATGCAAAGGAAGCACCCAATCTGAAAAAAATATAATTATACATGATAATTTTGGTAAACGAAATCTTTTACAACCAGGTTGATATCACATTTTTCAATTAAATTTGAACTTTTATTTATTTAATATTTTTTATTGCCTAAATTTACAAAACAGAGTACAAATGGCAGACTTAACTCCTTGAGGCGTTCTCTATCAGTCAACCATTAGGATGAACAGAACTTTTCTGTCCAATACATAGTGAGGAAACCGGACTAATCCCAACAAGGCCTAGTTTTTTACCCTCTGGGTTGGAAGGGCAGATGGCAGTCGCTTTCGTAAAAATTAGTGCCTATGCCAAATCTTGGGATTAGTTGTCAAGCGGACCCCAGGCTCCCATGAGCCGTGGCAAAATGCCGGGACAAAGCAAGAAAGAAGAGAGAACTTTTCTGTCCAAATGCTATAATAATGTACATATTTGATAAAACTTAAGCTCAAATACTCAATCTGTAATATTTTATAAAAGAATGCTAAAAAAAAATTGCAAATATTTACCTTTCCAATGAAATTAAGGTGCTCCTTCAGGAACTTTGATGCAAGTACTGCAGACACAAGCACACTGAGTGCTCCAAGTGGAGTAACAAGTGCAGCCGGAGCAAAGGCATATGCCAGTAGATTGGCAGCTTCTCCAAGGCCCACTATAAAATGATAATAAAGAAGTTAAACAATATCCAGTTCAGTTTAAAAATAAATTAGACAAGCATAATATATCTACTACTCATTCGTGATAACTGTCTTTATGATTACTGGATATGGGCCATATTAGTTGTCATAACTGCCTGCCTGCTTATTAAATAATAAATAACCCTGGTAGATATTTATACTTACTATCCATGCAATATAACAACTAAGTTAATAATACACTATACTATAGCAACATATTTTGTATTCTACTCTGATTCATTCAGTAGAATCCAAGGAAAATTCATAAACAGACATGTGTTTGGTATGTGAAATACAGGTAAATGAGAAAATACTTACTCGTCAAAAATCCTAACCACCATAGCCATTGCTTAAGATATGCAAAGCCGCCAGCTGATGCTCTAACGTTTCCACTTGCACTTATTTTTTTTAATGCCACTTTTTTAATAATAAAACTGGATCCGATGAACAAACTAGAAGATACTGCCAACGATAGTCCAATTAAAAAAGATGCATTATCGTATGCTTGTCCATCTACAGTAATTTGTTCCATTGTTAGTTAATTAATTGATGAATAAGTTATTATTTTCTACACGACACAAACATTGAAGACAATATAGTTTGTTTGGGAATGAAGTTGGTGAATCATTTAGCTTCACCCTTTCGCTTACGGCCAAAGAACAGGTGTCTTGATAATGTGGTAATGACTAAAAGCAGTTTACATTGATAACGATAAGATTATAATTGTGATTCATATTTTAAGAGGAGATAGTGACATTATGACACTGTCTAATGACAGTTACAGGGTATGTTCCAAATCGGTATCGGTATTTCCGTGAAGTTGAGTAGAGAACTTATTTTTAAAAAGCGGCCAAGTGCGAGTCGGACTCGCGCATGAAGGGTTCCGTACCATTTGAAATGTATTAAAACAAATCTACTTGCTAGATCTTGTTCAACATTTTACCACTTTGGACACACATTTTACCACTTTGGAAGTGTCTCTCGCGCAAACTATTCAGTTTAGAAAAAAATGATATTAGGAACATAAATATCATTTTTGAAGACCTATCCATAGATACCCCACACGTATGGGTTTGATGAAAAAAGATTTTTTGAGTTTCAGTTCTAAGTATGGGGAACCCCCAAAATTTATTGTTTTTTTTCTATTTTTGTGTGAACATCTTAATGCGGTTCATAGAATACATCCACTTACTAAGTTTGAACAGTATAGCTCTTATAGTTTCGGAAAAAAGTGGCTGTGACAGAATCGGACAGACAGACGGACATGACGAATCTATACGGGTTCCGTTTTTTGCCATTTGGCTACGGAACCCTAAAAATGTTAATAATCTCTACGAACCATGCAATAAAAAGTTAGAGGAATGCCATAACAGACTACCGCACCGGACAGTGACCTTGGTGCGGTCAAAATATCTCTTTCTCGCTCTAACTTATAGCTGCGTCCTTAATGCACGTACGGCTACCACCTTACACACTATCGATACGTGCACACTGCACCAAGGTCGCGGTCCGGTGCGGTAATCTGAAGACAGTAGACACTTTAAAATTATTTCAAGGGTAACGAATTCAATTTATAGATCAAATGCCGCAATGTAAAGCAAATGATATGCAATTATTGGTAAGGTGTGTAGAGGCCCTACCTATAAAAAGTGACCTCTCCCTCTCTCCCTCTGCCTCTCTATCGCTCATGCATATTAAAGCGATAGAGAGGCACTTAAAGAAATTTCATTTTTCACGGTAGAGCTTCTGAGGGCCTACCGCAAACACCGAAGTTCACAAATTGCGGGCATCTTTCTCGGTCACTCTAATTACGTCTTAATTGGAGTAAAAGAGAAAAATGCAATTTGCGAACCTCGGTATTTGCGGTAGGCCCTCAGAAGCCCTACCGGCCCTCAGATCGTGAAGACACACCTTTAGTCTTTAAAAAAGTTGTATTGTCTCTGGGCTTTCGTAACGTTTCCCGCGAATTTTTCTGTCATGACATTTTTATTTCCGTTCCGTTGGAATTGCAGCTAAAACGGGACCTTATCTTTGTTTAATTTCAATAAGTGGCCTATTTGTTTAATTTGTGTACCATTTAAAACATCACAAGATGGTTGGAAAGATGAACAAGCTATATGTTCATAAAAGAGGTAAGTCCACATCAAATGTTATTACAAAGTTTCCTATTTTCTTTGCCATGAAAATAGCCTGCATGCCGGGGTCAACAGACTGATGGGTCTGAATTTTAAGCATTGCGATACTAATAGAAATATAGGATATCGTTGTAACCTATGTTCAATTGTGTAGTATTGAAATTAAAGAAGCCTAGGTTAGATTTAAAACACCTGGCATTTGCAGTCACGGTTCTACCAAGAATCATGTTTGACCGGTGATGAAAAAAAATGTACATGTATTTTATGAGGGTATACATTTCCTTGGAAATGCATTGTTTGATTTAAGCAAAAAAAAAAAAAAACTATTGTTATCACAATGCCCTAAGGTCGAGACTTTTAACCATTGAATGAAACAGCACACATTTGAGACGCATGTCTCCACTTGCTCGATTGCCGTTCGCGCTCCGGTTAATAAGACACTCAAATAAGTCTTGTAAATAACAGTAAACATGACTGATTCAAGTATACTAGGTCTTTTGCATTTTCACTATTTTTAATAGTGTCCGACCGAAGTTTCGGTTTCGGCAGGTTTCAACATAAAAATCGTGTTTCGACCAAAGGTTCGGTTTCGGCGCAAAAACTGCCGAACCTTTCGGTCGCACCGAAACTTATGGTGTTGTACTTTCGTATCTATTTTTTTGGGTAAAGACTGTTCAATTTACTAAGTGGACACCCAAAATGGTAATTCAAACAGAACCCAACGATATAGAAGAGAGAACAGAATGTAAATAAATTGGTAATTTTTTTAAATATGCTTGGATGCGCTGCATCAATGCCTGCATATACATTTTTGACGCATTTTGAGAATCTGTAAATTACATTAGTTAAATTATTCTAATTGTTTTAGTTTCTTGCCTATCATTTCTTAAATTCACCTTTACAATACCCCCGTACCTACTTACTGACTGACCAGCATAGTGCGGCACTTGCCAAATCAGGCCAAAACCAAGCAGGGATAGTATCTTTCTGATGGATGGTAACTATTAGTCATTATTTTCTGTAAATTCGCTACCAATAAGTTCCTTTTGCAAATTAGAACACACTTTTTAAAGCACTGGCATAAACTGGCTATCAGGCAAGAACTTTCTTCCCGAATTTTATCTGTTTTTATGGATTTTTCCTCATCGGTTCCTTTTCTCCTATGATAGCGGTGTAATGTTGGGGGTCTTGTTAAATTACTTTATTCATATTTTTCGTAAATTTTGTCATCCATTAAAATGCAACGAGATTATTCTTTTCATTTTACATGCTCTGAAAGAGGGTCATTGTTGTCTTGTAAAGTGTGCAGAAACATGACTTTCTGTATCACTATGCATTTTAGTTTCAAAGTTCGTTTTTTTGCGATAAGAAATTGAAGTTTTGGTATAATGGATTTGTTATATTTCTCTATGAATACAATAAATGTGAATACTTAGTCATGTTTTTTTTTAAACATGTCCACTTCGGGTGAAAAGCATCATTTCAGCCTGACTATTCAAGCATCAAACTGCCTCAACTGAAATGAGTGCCTTTCATCCCTCTGTAAACAATCTACTATTGGTAAAATCCTGTACAGGTAGCCGCGATTGCTGCTATGCAATTCTTTTGGCCATTTCTTGCTTTTTATGGGTCCCTGTATTTAATATTTTCGGATATTTTAATGTATTTTTAGATATTAACTAACTTCTGAGCTGTGATTTTGTATACTCTTCAATTCTATGATGCTCTCCAAATCTTTTAAATATTTGATTTGCGTTTGAGCAGCGAATACTTGCCTGTGCACCATGATTGCACAGCTAACTTGCAATGTTTTACATTAATTCGATGCAATGGGGGTAAATATGTGACTGTTGGAGAACAAATATGTAGCAATTGATGAATAAGAGCTTGTTACGAGCTGTACGTCAATTGTTTTTAAATTAGCAGATTAAAAGGTGTTCACTCAATAAATTGAACCGGCCATATTGGAGCTTGGTTGATTGTGACCTTTAAAAATACTAAACTTGCTTTATTTTGTTCCACCTATGCGAATTATAGGTATTTACTTTTTCATGGGTCGGTCCAACAAAAGTTTCGGTTTCGGCCGAAACTAGAACCAAAACCGTACCTTCGGTTTCGGCAAAAAAACGTTTCGGTTGGACACTAATTTTTAATGTTTTTTTTTTTATTAATGTGGTAGGCTAGAGAATCTTCCTCTTCTTCCTAGCGTTGTCCCGGCATATTGCCACGGCTCATGGGAGCCTGGGGTCCGCTTGACAACTAATCCGAAGATTTGGCATAGAGAATAACTCCTAAATTTGCAGGTGGGAGAGTGGAGGAGGTTCATATTGATAAGATAACATCCAGGATCAAGAAGCTGTGTTATGGACTGAATATGGATTTTGTGGATCCTGTAAGCATATCATACTTTTTAAATTTATATTTACTCACTAGTGTTTCATATTTTTATATAGGTGTCTAAAGTAATACTAATATATGTATATAAAAAAATGTGTATTTTCAATTTACGGGTAAATTTAGAGGGATATGAGAATATAGTTTACGATATTGAATACTAATGTTAACAAAAAGGTCACTGAGGATGGGAGGCACAGCCAAAATGGGGCCTTAGGTTAGGGGAACCCTAAGGTATAGTATTATGCCTAAAATAATAATGCTTTTTCTAAAGTTAATTTTATGTATAGGTTTTAGTTACTTTGGTTACATTCCATTTTATTTGTTTATGGATGTTTTTTGTTTAAACAAATTTAATTTTAGCAACATTTCTAACCCATTGTCCACATGCATTAGTAAATTATTTCATTATAAAATCAAAGAGAATTATAAAGAAAAAACTCTAATTTGTGAAGTTTGCTTGAAAACAAAGAAAACAAAAACATCAAACACCTACCTCACAGGTAACATAAAGTTATCTCAAGTGCACAAATTGCTCTTTAAATGCCCTTCAGCCAAAGTTTATCAAAATATCAAGCACATGTTATTAGCGCACATACACTCGTCAAGTACAGTGTATGTATTGAGGAGACATAATTATTTATATCTTTCTTGGTAGCTTGGTAGGCAGGTAGATAAGCTGTCATCACACAAACATTAATCTGGTTATAATTAATGTAATTTTCAAAGTTAATCTCACATTCTGCTATGACAGACTGCTAATGCTGTTTACAGTCGTAGTGCTGCCTGGCATTCCCAATTTGTCAATAAATAAGAAGAAAAATAACTACCCGTCCCACTTTTGGGCACTAGGGTAAGACAAAGACAGTATAATTCTCTCTTAGTTGGAAATAAGACTATACCTGACCCTATTATTTTTGTTTTATTTTTTTCCTAGGGCAATTTAAACCACTTTTACTGGAGCCTTTGACTCATACTTATCCAATTCACTTGGCAAACAGGAATAGGCTCTCAAAACTGACATTTCTTGGTATTTGTTTGTCTAGTGGTATGTACTGGATTGATGTCATTTGATACCTCCCTGGGAGGTATGTGTGGCCGATTCTGCCTTTCGGCTGTGGTGGGTCGCTCCCCACCAATGTGGGGAGGTCAATTGACCGTCATTTGGAGGATGGTGTGTGCTGCTGGTGTAGGCCAGCTCTTCGCCACCACTTGTTACCCAACCCCACGACTCCTAGCCTGGCCATACTGTTTGGGCGGGGCCAGGTTTCGGGGCTGCGGTGAAGGCGACCGGTAGCTAAGCTTAGTAGATACTTGTGACATAAGAGTTGTTATCTGGCGTTACGTTAGTGCCGGGCCACGACGAGCTGAGCGAAGCGCAAGAGCTCAAACTACACTTATCAAAGTGGCCAATCCACATGTTTTGACTAAAGTGTAAAGTTTGTGATGTTAGGGCTTGCAAAGTTAGAAGTTTGGGTGCTACATGAGATCTGAACTTTTTGACAGTGCCATATGGTCTCGTCTTGGCAACATTTTACACAAAAATGTTTTTGGTGGGATCAGAATTTTCTCAAACATAGACATATTCACTTTCCCAGGTCTCCATAACCCTGAAAGTCATAGGCGGCATTTACTCTGGGGTAACAACCGTGGAGCTAGACAACCTGGCAGCTGAGACCGCAGCCACCATGACCACTGACCATCCTGACTATGCGGTGCTCGCTGCTCGACTGGCCATATCTAACCTGCATAAGGAAACCAGGAAACACTTCTCAGGTAAGAGCTATTACGGATTGTCGACTTGTCGACGGCGACTTAGTCTCTCGGGGACCAAAACAAAGGCGGGCGACGGAGACCAAGTGCGTAATCACTAATTTAAACTATTGAGAGTCACAGTTGCCGGCGACAAGTCGACAGTGCGTAATGTCTCTAAACATAGAATGTTATAATGAAAATTGTTTTGGCTTTCAATAGCAGTTAGTACTGTTGTCAAAAATATCTGTACACTTTTGCACCTTACTCCTTTGTAATAAGGTAAAAAATGTAAACATCTTTTACAACTATTAAGTTTGTCTAATTTTTGAAGTTGAACAAATTGGGGTAACAAGACAAATAGCTACACAATATTTTAAGCAGAGGGAATATATTTCCCACTTGATTTTGAACTTTGTTTTAAAGTGATAGGGTTTAATTTTGCATAGTCCCACCCTTATCCCTTATAAAGGGTTAAATATTACTGGTGATATATGACGACCGGTCTGGCTAAGTGGGTAGTGACCCTGCCTACGAAGCCGATGGTCCCGGGTTCAAATCCTGGTAAGGGCATTTATTCATGTGATGAGCATGGATATTTGTTCCCGAGTCATGGGTGTTTTCTATGTATTTAAGTATTTATAAATATTTATATATTATATATATCGTTGTCTAAGTACCCTCAACACAAGCCTTATTGAGCTTACTGTGGGACTTAGTCAATTTGTGTAATAATGTCCTATAATATAATAATATTAGGGTATCTACGGTGAAAGAGAATTCGAAATAGCGGTGGAGTGTCAAAGAAAACTTTGTAGCCACAGCAAATATACTGCCATCTGTCGACACATTATTAAAACTTTTAGAACGCCATTTGAAATTGATCCTTATTCTCTAATAATATGAGTCAAATTTGTTAAATATCAAAAAGTGACGCCATCTAATAGATCAAAGGTCTTTAGTTTATGCCCGGTAAGATGGAGCCACATTTTGATATTTAACAAATTTAACACATATCAGTGAAAGAATAAGGATCAAAGTCAAATGGCATTCTAAAAGTTTTAATCATGTGTCGAAAGGTGGCAGTAAATTTACGTGGCTACAAAGTTTTCTTTGACAATACACCTCTATTTCATATTCTCTTTGCTATGTTACAGAAAATAAAGTAGATGATGTTGTACCGCGCCATACTTTTTATTGTAACTGGATACTGGATACCCAAAACCACAGAAAAAAAAACCAATAACGTAATTTGTCCTTTAGCTGGTCTTAGATTTGACTACGACCCCATCTAGTGATATTCTATCTCGGTGAAATGCCCCCTGTGTCGGCAATTGTTTCCTTAAACTCGGGAACGAAAACAAATGATATGAGAATCTTTTATTGATCACTACACCTTATAAAACTAAATCCCCCGCCGCGTCTGTGTTCGCGATGAACTCAAAAATTACTGAACGGATATTCATACAGCTTTCACCTAACAATAGAGTGATTCTTGAGGAAGGTGTAATATAATTTGTTAACCCGTGCGAAGTCGGGGCGGATCGCAAATAATAAACTAAAATTTCTTTTTCAGATGTGATAACTGACTTGTACAACATCATCAACCCTCACACCAAGAAACGGACGCCGATGATTTCAGACTTTCATTATGAAATTGTAATGAAACATAAAGAGCGCCTGGATTCTGCTATTGTCTATGACAGGGATTTCAAATACAACTATTTTGGCTTTAAAACCCTGGAAAGGTCATATCTATTGAAGATAAACAACAAGGTACCTAATTTAATTTTTTATTCATCTAATAAAAATAAAAAAATATTTAGTACAGATAGATATCTAAGGCTAATAATCTACGACATGTAATATCGTCTTGATCGGGTAAACTTCGGTAACGAAGTTGGTGGAGCGATGGAGCTTTGACTCAGAGCCTTGCGAATTTCACCAAAGGCTTTTTCCTTACTTAAGGGGATACAGGAGCTGAGATTTCAATATTCTAGGCGAATATATCCGTTTCGCTAACGAAAGCGGCTCCTACAACCAGTGCAATAAGGACAACGCTAGGTTAGGCGAAAAACCCTGCGTAAAAATCACAAAAAACGATATTACGAACTCGACTGTTTCGTCCTCCAAAACTCAACCAAATGTAACGAAATTTTGAGATCTAAATTGTAATGAAATTATCTGTGTCGGACTGTTTTGATTTTTAAGCTAATTGATGTCAGTTTTGAATACCATGCTTCGCCAAATAAATAGATCAAAGGCAAAAGGTAATAGCAGCATCGCTTCGAGCGATAGCGCCATAACCTTTAGGTAGTGCCCGGTAATATGGGCGCCACTTTTAGATATTTAACAAACTGATCACATATCGGTGAAAGTTTTAATTATGTGTCGAAAGATGGCAGTAAATTTACGTCGCTACAAAGACAAAGTTTTCTTTAACAATACACTTTTTTTCAAATTCTCTTTGCTAATACTACTTGTTCACAGGTGGCAGAGAGGCCCCAACACATGCTGATGCGAGTCGCGATCGGTATTCACGGTGAAGACATCGACGCCGCCATCAACACTTACAATCTACTCTCGGAGAAGTATTTCACCCACGCCAGCCCCACCCTGTTCTCCGCCGCCACCCCTCGGCCGCAGCTGTCGTCCTGCTTCCTCATCGCCATGAAGGACGACAGCATCGAGGGCATCTACGACACGCTCAAGCAGTGCGCCCTCATATCCAAGTCCGCCGGGGGCATCGGCGTGCACGTGCACTGCATCAGGGCGAAGGGCACGTACATCGCCGGCACCAACGGCGTGTCCAACGGGCTCGTGCCCATGCTGCGCGTGTACAACAACACGGCGCGCTACGTGGACCAGGGCGGCAACAAGCGGCCCGGGGCCTTCGCCGTCTACCTGGAGCCCTGGCACGCCGACATATTCGAATTCCTCGACTTGAGGAAAAACACCGGCAAGGAGGAGGTTCGCGCGCGTGAACTGTTCTATGCCTTGTGGATCCCGGACCTCTTCATGAAGAGGGTGGAGGCCAACCAGCTCTGGAGCCTCATGTGCCCCCACGACAGCCCGGGGCTGGCCGACTACTGGGGGGAAGAGTTTGAAGCGCTCTATGAACAATATGAACAAGAAAATCGATTTGTCAAACAGGTTAAAGCACAAATTCTATGGAAAGCTATTATTGAGGCACAGGTAGAGACCGGAACGCCTTTCATGCTTTACAAAGATTCTTGCAACAGAAAGAGCAATCAGAAGAATCTGGGGACTATCAAATGCAGCAACCTTTGCACCGAAATCGTCGAGTACACGTCCTCCGACGAGGTCGCCGTCTGTAATTTAGCTTCGATAGCTTTGAACATGTTTGTCAACGATGACAAAACGTACAATTTCGAAAAATTGAAGGATGTGACCAAAACCATTACCGAGAATTTGAACAAAATCATTGACGTGAACTTCTACCCGGTCCCGGAGGCTAGAAACTCCAACATGAGGCACCGACCGATCGGAATCGGAGTCCAGGGCTTGGCGGACACTTTCGTTTTGATGAGGCTGCCGTATGAGAGTGAAGCCGCGATTAAACTGAATCAGCAAATATTTGAGACCATTTACTATGGCGCCTTGGAGGCGAGTTGCGAGTTGGCGGAGAAACTCGGAGTGTACGAGACTTACCAAGGAAGTCCTGCCAGTCAAGGGATATTGCAGTACGAAATGTGGAATAAGACCCCGACCGACTTATGGAACTGGGCTGCTCTCAAAGAGAAAATTGCAAAACATGGCCTTCGCAACTCCCTCCTACTGGCTCCCATGCCCACCGCTTCAACTGCACAAATATTAGGAAACAATGAATCTTTTGAGCCGTTCACATCCAATATTTACCAAAGAAGGGTTCTGTCTGGCGAGTTCCAGGTCGTCAACCATCACTTGCTCCGTGACTTGACTGAGGCGGATTTGTGGGATGAAGACATGAAGAACCTCATCATCCACAACAATGGTTCCATACAAAACATAGAGTCTATACCTAAAGAAATAAGAGACTTGTATAAGACTGTTTGGGAGATCTCCGTGAAAACCACCATTCAGATGGCTGCAGACAGAGGTGCATTTATAGATCAGAGCCAGTCATTCAATATCCACGTGGCCGAGCCGAACTACGGCAAGCTCACGTCTATCCACTTCTACGCTTGGAAATTGGGTTTGAAAACTGGCATGTACTACCTGCGAACCAAGCCGGCGGCGAATGCTATCCAGTTTACTGTTGATAAGGCTAAAGCGAAGGCAAGAATCCCAAACGGAAACACCAATAGCACTACGAATGGAAATGCTGAAAGAGACGAAGCTAACATGGCGGCCATCACCTGCTCTTTACAAAACAAAGACGAATGCCTAAGTTGTGGATCTTAGAAATATAATCTTGATAATTGTAAGTTAATATTTTGTAAGGTAGAATTATGCATGAAACAATAATGTGGATAAATTGCCTATCAGTTTGTAATTAAGTGTAATAATGTTAATGTTATATAAGCAATAAAATAAATGCCTAAGCTTATTTTCATACCAATATTGTTTATTTCAATTATGCAATACCTTCATGTAACAAGAACAGAATATTCCAACTGTAGCGACACAAGCCACAAAGACGGATCCTTTCAAACAAGTTAAAGAAAACTTTGTAGCCAGGGCAAATTTACTGCTAATCTCTATTTCAAATTCTCTTTGGTTAAGAGTTTAGGAAAGGGGAGCCGTTTTTTTCAGGGTCATTTTATTTCCAACATAACAGCAACTTTTAATTTTTTTTCGTGTAGGTAATGTCAAATTAACACCTTAACGCATGTCAAAATTCAAAAATTTATTCTGCAAGTAGGCCTCAAGGGCTCTTTTACAAGTCAATACAACATTTATAGTAACATCATATAGTGACATGAAAAATACATAACAACATTTATAAATACAACAGCCAATACCTGGGTAAACATTACATTATAATAATCTTAAAATAAATAATTAATAAAAAATATTTTATTTAAATTTGAACTTTAATAGCTGTGAATAGAGTTGAATATTATAACTGCCATATATAGTGCATGTGCTACAACGGAAAACACCGCATGCATATCTACATCCACGATTTTTGGTACACAGGTACTTTAGACCAAAACATTTAATTTTTCCAGTAGTTCCTAAAAATCTTAACTTCTAGAATCGTCACATAAGGCGTTTGGGACTTAGAAAATTTGAGTGACAACCTAACGTAGTATGGTCACTTCTGAAAATATCGAAACGGGCAAAGTGCAAAAAAAAATGTATACACTACCCTAATATATGGGCCATAAAGTCGTGGCATATTTTTGGCACTTCGATCGTGTCGATGTCTTCAGACGCGACTGTTCAGTTCTGGTTTGTTGGTTTGATCAAATCAACCAAACACGCTCTTCCTCGTTTCGCTCGTCGTCGCCACGATTACCCCCATTCGATATTTACACTGCTACGTATGAGTTAACGTATTCACTGGCAGTGAATGTGTTAAATGTATTTTTGGGTTTAGTACTGAAATCAAAGCTAACATTCACATATATTTCATAATTTTATTATAAATTTACAATAAATAATAATTGACAACTCATTATTAAAACAATACATTAACCTTATTAATATTAATAGTCTTAATTTTTTCTATAACTTCTTAATATTGGATAAATAATATCTAGGGCTTCATGGATTTCATTCCTCGTCTTTCCTCCTGAAAACAATTTGAAAGGAAATCTCAATCGACTTCGTATTTAGGTATACTCGCCATTAGATATATCGGAGCGGACGAGGTGCTCAAAAATATCTGAACACGCACTAGCGCCTTGACAGTAGAAAAGACGTGTTCGAATATGTGAACACGTTGGCCGCTCCGATTTATCTGATGACGACTGTACATGGTACAAACAATAAAGAATACCTACATTTTTGTCAGTTATTTACAGGTACACTCAGCTGCAAAATTGCAGCTGAGTGTACCTGTAAGTAAGAATGAATTTCATTCATAAAGTGGCTGAACTATTTTAGCTCGCTTTACATTCATTTCATACCTTCAGAGATTAATAAAAACAGTAGTTTTAAAGGGCTGGTGGCCTAGCGGTAAGAGCGTGCGACTTTCAATGGAGGTCGCGGGTTCAAACCCCAGCTCGTACCAATGAGTTTTTCGGAACTTATGTAAGAAATATCATTTGATATTTACGAGTCGCTTTTCGGTGAGGGAAAACATCATGAGGAAACTGGACTAATCCTAATAAGGCCTCGTTTACCCTCAGGGTTGGAAGATGGCAGTCGGTTTTATAAAAACGAATGCCTACGCCAATTCTTGGGATTAGTTGCCCAGGCTCCTATGAGCCGTGGCAAAAATAGCGGGAAAACGCGAGGTAGATAATATTAGTAGTTTTAAATCAGAAATTTGTTCCCATTATATGAATGAAAGTTATAATTTTGAATTACCTGTGAAAACAATTTTTCCATTAACAAATATTAACAGGACGACTCTAGGCCGCACCATCCGGTAGACGAGTCCGGGGAAGAGCTCCGGCTCATATGACGTGAACTGTCCATGTGCTTGCTGTAAAGCTTCTAACCTCACTGGGAACCTCAGGTCCCCTGTTGCTATGAAATTTTGTATTTTAAAATCCAGAAATTTTGCCTGAAAATATACAACTTTTTATCAAATTGAACAAACCTTGATTAATTACATCAACTAAGTTAAATTGCCTTGTCCTCTCGCCAAAAATTCCCAAAAAAAGAAAAATAACTGTATTTTTCTCTTGTGGAACTGGTAAGAATTTTTATTTTTAAAGTAAGCTTACAGGAAATCCAAGCTTTTGAATGATCCTTGCAAATTTTCTAGCTGCTAAGTATGAATCATGTTCATTTCTTGCTCCTGTGCATACAATTTTACCCGACCTGAAATGAAACAACATTATCAGACAAGACAAGATTTTTTTTTCTTCATTTATTTATAAAATAATTGGAAGATACATCTTTTCCAAGTGGTTTTTGTCAATTATGTTTTAGGACTTTTAGAAGTGGTACCTATGTTTTAAATATACTTATTTTATAAGAAAAAATATAATAGAATTAGTATCCATAACCGAATTTTGCCGAGACCGAAGGTCAGGTTTTGAACAAAACATGATTTTTATGCGGACACTCTGCCGGGACGAAAGGTTCGGCAGTTTTTCGACCAACACATGATTTTAAGGCTGAAACTGAAACTTTGGTTAGTCATTAAAAATAACCAACCTGAACACTAGTGCTGTGGCTCGGGGCTCCAATATTTTCATGACAACACCTTGGAATCTGGCAGGGTTGTATTCTGAGAACCTGGTTCTACAGTATATGTCTAACAACTTCAATTCACACCCAAGACTAACAGTAGATACACAATTCCTGTAACAAAAAGCTTAAATAATTACGTGATGTGGTAAAATCTTACCTTTTTATACAAATTTGTTACAATATTGCTGAAAATCATAACTGAGATTGTAAGCAATTTCAATTTAGTACAGATGCACGTAATGAAATACAGATTTTTCAGTCGTACTTGAAGTTCAGACATGTGAGACTAGGTAACTATGGGTTGCAAATATTGAGAGGGCTCTGAAACTACGAGAGAATAATATTTTATGCCTCCTTTTTAAGACGGCTAACAGGTGGGTCCTGAATTTGGCAGTATTTGTTAGGTGGATCAGAGCCCAGTCAACTTTGGGGACTTGCTCACATGCAGAGTTGCTGTTGCAGATCACATTCCCCTAAAGGTAATAGATATAAAATTAAAAAACTTTTAGAGCCACCCCACACCAGCGTCTATTGACTGTCGGGTTCTAGTCAGCACTATGGAAAATCGTATTACTGCATAGTTGCATTTACATTGTGTTGAGCAGCATCCATAGGGTTGACTAGACGTTGACGCTTGAGAGACGCTAGTGTGGGTTGGCTCATAGCAGTAATCTTATGCAATATCTAGGCAAATCGTGAAAACTCAACCATGCATATGAGAATTTAAGGCTCTATAACATTTTAAACTATACTTACTGTATTTTTATACTGTTTTTAGCTTGACTCGTGCCACTTGGCATTGGCGTTAAAGCAGTCATTGAGCTATGTGGGTTGGCTTGAGGTGTGAACGAACTGTGAGTCGGAGTGAGCACCACATCTCCAGTTATCCGTGACTGAGGCTGGGGTGTTGGCATTTGTATAGATGACGCACTATTATCACTATGGACACTTGCAGGTCTGTGTTGTGGAGTGCGAGCCATATTTGCATTCATGGAGCTATTGGATAAAACGGATGGTTGATTTGAGGGCACTGGTGGCGGCGAAAATATGTCATTTTCAACTAAAGCTGTCCGGCTTTCGACATTGTCCTGAAAAGACCATTACTTAGTTGAAAACTTCACTATTATGATTACTGAGATCAGTAAGTTATGTCACTTACCCAAACAGGTGTTGGCACGTTTGGTGTAACACGTTTTGCAGGATTACTTAAACAATCTTGTAAAGAGCTAGAGTCTCTTAAAGGGTCCATTTCGACTGTTAATTCAGTTAAAAAAACTGATTATATAATTAAGAATCAAGAAACAGAATATTAATTGATATTCAAGATTGCAATAAAAAGTAAACAAGCCTTTAATGTTCTTTTTTCATACTAAACCTGTCGAATCCAATTTACAAATATTTTAATGTATTTATTTTACAACATACAATACATAATCATCATGAAACATTTATTAAAATAAGTGCATATTGCAATTAATTCACTGCATCTTCGGCATCCGCTGCAATCCCCGCGTGTCACTTATACTATATATTCTTGACACTGACACTACTGACAGTATCGTTTGACATATTTAAAAAAAGTGTGTAGCCCATGTCACAGAATAAATAATAGTACTACCGTACAGACCAGGGGGCCTACCGCAAAAACGGAAATTCGCAAATTGCGGGGATCTTTCTCTTTTACTCTCACTTAGACGTAATTAGAATGACAGAGAAAAATTCCCGCAATTGACGTATTTCGATTTTCCCGGTAGCCGCCCTGACACTTCCTACAAAACCAAAGTTTGGCAGCGATTGAGGGATGAATCATGCTGTTCCTTTCTAATGTATGGCACTATCCCTTTCGGCTATTTAGGGTTGTCAACATTCAAGTCATTATCTTATCTGTGGTCGTCTAATAATTGCTCTGAGCAATGCTGAGCCGGACGGAGCCGAGAATGACCGAAGGCGGAGTGTCGTCCCACTGCCCATGTGTAGCCGCATTTGTATTTGTAATTTTGTACTGCCAAAGAGTAAAGTATATTGGTAAAGAGAGCCCTCTTGAAGCATTTTATGGAAACTCATTGGAAAGCGCCATCTCTGATTTCATCTCAAAAACTTAGTATGTGCGTGCACACTACATAACTACATATGCATCCGTACGTTCGTAGGCTAATATTATTAGTCTAATACCGTTTGAGAAATGGGCCCCTGGTCGGATTACAAGAAAATTTTAGGTTTGGTTTCTTGTTACATGATAAATTATTGATAAAAACTTATTGAATTTGAGGTCATTGAGGTAAAGGTAATTGAACGCACTTTGAATTGACAATAGCAGAGAAGCTAATGTAAGCTAATGCAAAGAGTAAAGTATCATAGATATATGACTGAGTTTAAGTATGAGAACCTAGAAAGAACCGAGAAACCTATGTGAAGAAAGCCCTCTTGAAGCATTTTATGGATACATTGTATGTCTATGATGGATACTCATTTGAAAGCGCCATCTCTGATTTCATCCCAAAACTAAGTATGTATGTGTAAGTGCACAACTTCATATGCATCCGTACGTATACTTTCGTTTTATTTAATTTATAGTGACATCTGATGACGTATTTTGCATAATTGGAAGTAAATTTTACACATTTTTCTTTCTCTCTTTCAAATCGTCGCCATCATCTTCCATCTTTCATTACATTCTTTTTAAACCATTTCTACATAATATTAGGTCTTCTTAGTCGGTTTACAAGTAAATTTTTTGTTTGCTTTCTTGTAACCAATAAAAAAATTTTTGTAACAAGAAACCAAACCTAAAATTTTCTTGTAATCCGACCAGGGGCCCATTTCTCAAACGGTATTAGACTAATAATATTAGCCTACGAACGTACGGATGCATATGTAGTTATGTAGTGTGCACGCACATACTAAGTTTTTGAGATGAAATCAGAGATGGCGCTTTCCAATGAGTTTCCATAAAATGCTTCAAGAGGGCTTTCTTCACATAGGTTTCTCGGTTCTTTCTAGGTTCTCATACTTAAACTCAGTCATATATCTATGATACTTTACTCTTTGCATTAGCTTACATTAGCTTCTCTGCTATTGTCAATTCAAAGTGCGTTCAATTACCTTTACCTCAATGACCTCAAATTCAATAAGTTTTTATCAATAATTTATCTTGATCAATTATTATTCAGCTTTACTGTTTTTTATAACTCTCTCTCTCTCTCTCTTTCATATGTGAATGTAACGTGGAATTGGAACGTTCGTCATACATGACAAAATATAAATATGTCACTTAGTGTCAATCATTAAAAATAGTGAAATAAATTAATTTATTATGAATAACAAGATTCATATACTAGCCGTGTCTTATCCAACCTCGACATTGGCAGAATCATCAAAACCTTGATGGAGCCATAACACGAAAAATTTATTGATTGATTATCTTTCGTTACACTTTTATCGTTATTAAAAAGTGATCTTATAGGATTCCGATTCCAAAAATGAATTTGTGTAGAGCGTGTCTGTCTGCGGACAAAGAATTGTTTCCTTATGATGATAATTTTTCTTGCAATTACAATTTGCTTACTAATATAAACGTAAGTAAATAAGGCTTAGTACAGCCGTGATATGTATTTTAAGTAGCATGAAACATTTAATCTTGATTTAACTTGTTTTTACGCTTTATGTTTTTGTTTTTGAATATAGTAAACAGCAATTGTGGTAGGTAGTCATCTTAATCAATAATAAAATGGTGATTACCATTTGTTGATATGTAATTTTTGCTAATTAATTAGTAGTAAGTAATTAATAGTAACATTTGTTTACTTTCGACTTTCAGGTCAAATATTCTGATGGGAAGCCTCAATCTTTTTGCCAAAATTGCATAGATGCTGTCAACTGTTTCATGGAGTTCAGGAATAAATGTATTTCTTCTGAACAGACATTGCTAGGGATAGTGGAACAGGTATTTTATTAGGCAGGTCCTCACAGAGCGAGCATACGCGAGAGGCAATTCTCGACCGAGGCACAACATCTACACTGGCCGTTTTGTGCGTGAGGCAATTTGCCTCGTGCGTGTGCTCGCTCTGTGCTGACCCGCCTATTCTTCTAGTTACTTTTTTAAATTACTCCAGTGAATATTTTAATTGTTTTAAGTTTTGGTTAAATTAAATTGTACATTTTATTTTTGCAGGCACTAAAAGTCGAGTCTCATGGCATTAAAATCGAAATAAAGTGTGAAACTGAGGATTTTGCCACTGATACTTATTTTGATGATAAGCTTTTGGACTCTGCTGAGAATGTTGGTGCTGATATTAAAAAAGAAGAATGCAATGGTTAGTGCTGAACACTTTACTGTTAGTGATTCAGTCCCATATACCTATATTATTATCTTGAGACATTTTGAATTCACATTTCTACTTGATATTGATATTTCAGAAGTACATATTAATAGTGATATATCTATCAGTAATGTAAAATTATTTCAGCATTAGATTAGTAACAGCCTATAAAGATTTTTTTTAATTTAACTTCCTGTTTCTTAGATGATGTTAAAGAAGAAAGGCATACTAGACGGTGTAAGAAAAAGAAGGTAAAAAAAGCAAAACAGAAGGATAGTTTCAGCACCCATGCAGTAACCTCTGTTCAACTGACCAGCAACATTCCTATGTGTGGTAAATACACACAAGTCCATTTATTGTAGTTTTTTGTGTTTGTTTATTAAAGGTTCTGACCATATTTCTCAGTCATAATTTTTTGCTCTGTGTGTAAATTTTAGTATAATCAATAATACATATCATACATCAATTATACATACATGCTCAGGTTGTGCTATGTGGTACAACCTAGGCTTGATCCCACAATTATACATATATGCTCTGGTTGTGCCATGTGGTACAACCTAGGCTTGATCCCACAATTATACATACATGCTCAGGTTGTGCCATGTGGTACAACCTAGGCTTGATCTCACAATTATACATACATGCTCAGGTTGTGCTATGTGGTACAACCTAGGCTTGATCCCACAATTATACATACATGCTCAGGTTGTGCTATGTGGTACAACCTAGGCTTGATCCCACAATTATACATATATGCTCAGGTTGTGCCATGTGGTACAACCTAGGCTTGATCCCACAATTATACATACATGCTCAGGTTGTGCCATGTGGTACAACCTAGGCTTGATCTCACAATTATACAGACATGCTCAGGTTGTGCTATGTGGTACAATCTAGGCTTGATACCACAATTATACATATATGCTCAGGTTGTGCCATGTGGTACAACCTGGGCTTGATCCCACAATTTTATACCTCTTGTATTGAATGTTGGTCCCTATGACAGTTCGTTCAAGTCTGTTTTGGTTGGACCTAATAAAAAGTAATAATTGAAGAAATAAGTTTCTATCCTATTTACATTACTTAAATGTTACATTTCTAATAATATTAATCTGCTAAACTATCATCATTTGACACGAGCGGTATGGTAACCTACACACATATAAAATGCTAAGATGTTTAATGTGGGAAAAGTCATATTATCAAGAGTTACTCGTAACTACTCTATGCTTTGGTTCACTGTACGAAAACAACACACATAAAAAGTTTAATTTCCAGGGTTATGTGGTAAAGAATTCAAAGATGCAGCCACATTAAGCAAGCACATAGAAGAGCATGACATTGTCCAAGGCTGCAAGTTCTGCCAGGCCACGTTCGAGCATCGCGCGCAGCTGTTCGCGCACCGCATACTGCACACGGTGCACAGCCAGGGCTGCCATCTGTGCGCTATTAGATTCAAGTCGCATGCGAACTTGGAGTTTCATTATAGGAAGATACATTTTGGGGAAAAGGTAATATATATTCAGCATTGCGCAGTCGTATTGCAATTAAATGCCTGACGCAAGTTTATACTGCGGCGTCATCGTGGTTCCATTTTTATCACTTGTCACTATACCCGTCACTTTTGCACTTACATATTTGTTAGAACGGGACAGATATGGTGACAAATGATAAAGAGCCGACCATCTTAGACCTACTGAGCTCGGTTCTTTTGTCATAGTCTAGTATCTATTATATATAAATCGGGTAACATTTTTGAAAATATTTTTCTTGTGCCAATAAATGTTATTTAATTCTTGCAAGATGTTAGTTGGTCTTGTAGAGTATTAATATTCTATTTATGTATCATGCTTAGATCTAGGTGTAACTCTAATAATAGATAGTGGTTTAAGGAAAAAAGTGCACCATGTGTGTACTTTTGTTTGATAAACTTTTAAGTTATTTTGACTTAGAATCACGAGTTTTATTGATTAAAATAAAAATAAAAGTGTTCCCATTTTTTCATACACAATTTAGGCGTCAGTTTTGTGATGGTCCACACGAAACAGACATTTCTTAATGGATATATGTTTTTCTTTTTTAATTATACCAAAAAAATGTACACCTGTAAATTACCTTCTGTTTCAGAATGCTATGCTGAAATGTGATCTGTGTATAAAAAAGTTTAATAATCCTAGAAAATTAGCAAAACACATATGGAGCTTGCATGGTAATAAGGAATACACCTGTGATATTTGTTCCAAAAAGTAAGTACCTAAATAAACATTTTGATATAGTTTTTTTTGTATGTACCTAGCTATGGGTAGTTCTCACGATAGTTGGCGTAAATGTAAAGTAGGAACGCATGAGCGCTGTTGTCCTTGTGTGATTTCATGATTTATCTTTTTGCAGGTTTAGTAACAAAGCCAATTTAAAGACCCACGTGTTGAGCCACAGCGACGTCAAGCCGCACGTGTGCGACCTCTGCGGGTATAGCAGCAAATATGCCTCGGGTCTCGCAGTATGAATTACCATTTTGTTTCAATATTTTAATACCTACCGTTAAGCATTTTTTAAACCGCGTTGGTGTCGAACACCTGCATGACTGCAACTGCTACTCGACACAGCGCTGTTAAATGCGCGTCACCGAGCCTTTCAAAACTGTACAATTCTTTCTTGACCCCTTACACTGGACTAGTTACTGTCGTTCCTTCAAAAAGTTTCATCATGCATGATGGTTCCTTATCCTTATTCATAAAGTTTCTGGTTGATATTTTAATTGTTTAAATTTAACTTTATGTTATGATTATGAAAGTACCTGGTAAAATCTATTTCGGCTGTCGAATTATATTTTGCCTAACGAAATTGACCCATATTCTGACATTCATAAGGCTTCTCCAGGCCCACAACATTCGGCGGCACGCGCCCACCAAGTGCATCTGCAAGATATGCGGCAACGCGTACGGCAACGCCGAGAGACTCGCCCGGCACTCCTGCACCGACACCAGTCAGATATGCCCCGTGTGCGGCAAGAATGTTCGGCGCGGGGTAACTATACTACCTACTACGTACTGTAACAAGGCTTCAGGTCACAACATCTGCAAGATATGCGGCAACGCGTACGGCAACGCCGAGAGACTCGCCCGGCACTCCTGCACCGACACCAGTCAGATATGCCCCGTGTGCGGCAAGAATGTTCGGCGCGGGGTAACTATACTACCTACTACGTACTGTAACAAGGCTTCAGGTCACAACATCTGCAAGATATGCGGCAACGCGTACGGCAACGCCGAGAGACTCGCCCGGCACTCCTGCACCGACACCAGTCAGATATGCCCCGTGTGCGGCAAGAATGTTCGGCGCGGGGTAACTATACTACCTACTACGTACTGTAACAAGGCTTCAGGTCACAACATCTGCAAGATATGCGGCAACGCGTACGGCGACGCCGAGAGACTCACCCGGCACTCCTGCACTGACACCAGTCAGATATGCCCCGTGTGCGGCAAGAATGTTCGGCGCGGGGTAACTATACTACCTACTACGTACTGTAACAAGGCTTCAGGTCACAACATCTGCAAGATATGCGGCAACGCGTACGGCAACGCCGAGAGACTCGCCCGGCACTCCTGCACCGACACCAGTCAGATATGCCCCGTGTGCGGCAAGAATGTTCGGCGCGGGGTAACTATACTACCTACTACGTACTGTAACAAGGCTTCAGGTCACAACATCTGCAAGATATGCGGCAACGCGTACGGCAACGCCGAGAGACTCGCCCGGCACTCCTGCACCGACACCAGTCAGATATGCCCCGTGTGCGGCAAGAATGTTCGGCGCGGGGTAACTATACTACCTACTACGTACTGTAACAAGGCTTCAGGTCACAACATCTGCAAGATATGCGGCAACGCGTACGGCAACGCCGAGAGACTCGCCCGGCACTCCTGCACCGACACCAGTCAGATATGCCCCGTGTGCGGCAAGAATGTTCGGCGCGGGGTAACTATACTACCTACTACGTACTGTAACAAGGCTTCAGGTCACAACATCTGCAAGATATGCGGCAACGCGTACGGCGACGCCGAGAGACTCACCCGGCACTCCTGCACTGACACCAGTCAGATATGCGCTGTGTGCGGCAATAACGTGCGGTGCGTGGTAACCAGGGCCGGATTTAGGGGAGGGCAACCGGGGCTACTGCCCCGGGCCTCCACAAAAGAGGGGCCCCCCACAATAGAGAATGCGGTAAATTTACCATTTTATTTGGAAAGAATTTGAGGCCAGGGGGCCTCCACTCCTTTATTGCCCGAGGCCTCCAGACCTCTAAATCCGGCATTGGTGGTAACTATACTGTACCGTCTGTAACAAGGCTTCAGACCACAAAGTGCAGCTGCCAGACACTCCTGCACCGACACCAGCCAGATATGTCCCGTGTGCGGCAACAATGTGCGACGCGGGGTAACTATACTGTAAGGGCCTGTTAATACATTGATTAGTGTTAAGTGCGAGTCCAAACATTTGCTACTTGCGTTTAGTAGCGATGTATGAACTCGCACTTAACTAATTAATGTGTCAATCGGGCCTAACCGCTGCAAGGCTTCAGACCACCGAGTGCATCTGCAAGATATGCTGCAACGCGTACGACGACGCCGACAGGCTCGCCTGGCATTCCTGCATCGACACCAGTCAGATATGGCCCGTGTGCGGCAAGAATGTTCGGCGCGGAGTAAGTAGGTATTATGATTTTTTGGTGTAAATTACTAATGCAAGACTGACTCACAGAATTTTTAAGAAGACACTGGTAAATGGGCAACGGCAGCCACCTTGAAGCTTAAATCGAAGATATAAGCTTGACAAGATTCTTCATGCCTCCACTTAAACGGTTGCCTTTCTAGACTCTCGCCTCATTCAATGGGGACTCTTAATTAGTGTAGGGCTTAGGGAGTGCAGGGCGCCATGTGTGATGGTGATGACCTCACAAATTGACGCCTCAAGTGCTCCATTCGTAAGCAAGTCTGTAGTCTAAACAAGTTATCGTATTTCAGCTAATCCGTCACATGCGAACCCACACATCAGAACGTCACTTCAAGTGTGAGCGCTGCCCCGCCACATACAAGAGCCGCTCGGCTCTTAAAGAACACCGCGACAAACACGACAACAATCCCACCCAGCAGTGCGAGTACTGCCACGCTCGGTTTTACTCCGGCTCTGTGCTTATCAAGCATCGCCGCATACACACCGGTGAGTCTTGGGCAACCATTCATTACCTGCCTACAAGAGCCGCTCCGCTCTTAAAGGACACCGCGCTAAACACGACAACAATCCCACCCGGAAGTACGCTCGGCTTTATTTTGGCTCCGTGCTTAACAAGTACATACCGGTGAGTCTCGAGTAACCATCCATTATTAGTATTATTACCTGCCTACAAGAGCCTTAAAAAACATGGCGATAGGGAGCGTGCATAAACTGTAGGGGGCAGCACAGGATACGTGGAAACTTTATGCTACCAATGTAGCCCACAAGATGGCAGTACCTATTTTGCACAAGAAAACGTACGAGAACGGTAGATGGCAGCCCTTGCTTTGACGTGAAGTGTCAATGTACATGTTTATGTTTCCGATACAGGCCACAAGATGGCAGACCCTCCAACGTGCACGGTCCCTTTAAGCAAGATTCCCTAATCGATCGCAGAGCCATCTATATTTAATCTCATATAATTATGTTTGTTCCATAGGCGAGAAACCCTACGCCTGCACCAAGTGCGACATGCGGTTTACCGGCGGCTACAATCTCAAGCTGCACATGAAGGTCCACGGCGAGAATCTTGTCAACAAGAGAAACCAGAAACAAGATGAATAGCTGGTATTAAAGCAAGCCATACGCCTGCACCAAGTGCATGGTTTACTGGCGGCTATAACCTCAAGCTGCACATGTAGGCCCACGGGGAGAATATTCTCAACAAAAGAAACCAGAAACAAGATGAATAGCTGGTATTAAAACAAGCCATACGCCTGCACCAAGTGCATGGTTTACTGGCGGCTATAACCTCAAGCTGCACATGTAGGCCCATGGGGAGAATATTCTCAACAAAAGAAACCAGAAACAAGATGAATAGCTGGTATTAAAACCAGCCATACGCCTGCACCAAGTGCATGGTTTACTGGCGGCTATAACCTCAAGCTGCACATGTAGGCCCACGGGGAGAATATTCTCAACAAAAGAAACCAGAAACAAGATGAATAGCTGGTATTAAAACAAACCATACGCCTGCACCAAGTGCATGGTTCACTGGCGGCTATAACCTTAAGCTGCACATGAAGGTCCACGGGGAGAATCTTGTTAACAAGAGGAATCTACTACTGCTAGTACTAAAAAGAAACCCTACGCCTGCACCAAGTGCATGAAAATAATTCTACGGATTACAAGATCTCCCCCAACCGGTTCTCTCAGCGCGCGCGCAGCGTGCGACGCGGCGCGGGGCAGTACGCGAAGCACGGCCGTCGTGAACGCTGCTCGCACTGTCAGTGCTTGAGAAAGGAGACCGAAGCTCTCCGTAGCATCGACTGACTAAAAATACGTACGTGTAATCCGTAGAATCATTTTAATGTTAGTATGTCTCACTACAGTTTAAATCGACCAAGTGCATGGTTCACCGGCAGCTACCTGCATATGAAGGGCCACAGAGAGGACCTTGTCCAAAATCAAGTTGCTGGATAAATTTTGACTGTTAACTGTGTTAGCCATGGTTAACTGCCCTTCAGTGGACCTTATTTCTTTGAAAATTTACAAATTGCCAGTTGACAGTGTGACCATCTGACCGATATTGAAAAAAATTGTTCTCATTTAATAAGTTCTTTATTTAAACAAGTTTTCAGATGCAAGTACTGCATTTATGGTATTTAATCAAAGCAGGCACACAGCACCGCAGCAAAGACCGCGCTAAGGGATGCCACGGCGGGATGGCTCGCTAGGCCGCCGCCATGTCTCGGTTGGCCGCCGCCATGTCTCGGTTGGCCGCCGGAATGTCTCGGTAGGCCGCCGGAATGTCTCGCTAGGCCGCCGGAATGTCTCGGTAGGCCGCCGGAATGTCTCAGTATACCGCCGCAATGTCCCGGTATGCCGCCGAAATGTCTCGCTAGGCCGCTGGAATGTCTCGGTATACCGCCGCAATGTCCCGGTATGCCGCCGGAATGTCTCGGTTGGCCGCCGGAATGACTCGGTAGGCCGCCAGAATGTCTTGCTAGGCTGCCGGAATGTCTCGCTAGGCCGCCGAAATGTCTCGGTAGGCGGCCGGAATGTCTCGGTAGATAGCCGGAATGTCTCGGTATGATGAAATCAAGAAACGTGAACGTATGTGGGCTCAAGCTTTCATGATTTACATTAGTCAACTGTTAAGTAACTAATGTGTCTCATAGCCGCTAGGTGGAGCCACTGTTGCGCACGTAGCTAATATGGTAGCGCTGAAATTACAGCAAGTGACTGTCAGTCACTTGCTGTAATTTCTGTCAGTCAAAATTATTTTCGTTGTCGTGTTTCTGACCACTTTGTCGCGCGTGTATTTATGTCTTTTATCAAATAAATTAAAAAAGTTGAATGCTATTGCATGTCTTTCTAGCTGTAGATTATAATTTACATGAGAAAAATTAAAGAATAAATTTCATATCATACAAAAAGCTCCACTCCGTCACATTTTTTGGGGGCAAAAAACTAGACAACGAAAAGAATTTTGACCAACCTATTAAACCATGATCTTAACTCAGGGGTTCCCAAAGTGTGCGCCGCGGCGCCCTGGTGCGCCGTAGAAAGTAAAGAGGGGCGCCGTGAGTTCTATCATTATCCGAAACCACAAATATTCGCGGGTACCTATTTGAGCGCTCGCATCGGTAAATAATAAAGCGTCGTGTCACTCTTTTTCGACCGTGATTTTAAATTTACAAGGGCGCCGTTGCAAAATACTAAACTTGTAACTGCGCCGCATGTTGAAAAAGATTGGGAACCCCTGTTTAACTGTCACGCCACACTAGCGTCTCCCTAGCGTCGGCGTCTAGTCAACTCTATGGCTGCTGCTCGACGCAACGTTGGCGCAACTGCGCAGCGACGCCATTTTCCATAGCGCCAGACGCTGACGCTCAAAAGACGCTAGTTTGTGATGGCCCTAATTTTTGAAATTTATATTATACGAGATTTATTACTGAGTAAAATAGTACATATTCAATATTAAATTAATATTTAACAACCTCAACGGTTATACCAGTTGTAACGTCCAAAGTCTTGAAAAGGCTGAAAAAAGTATTATTTATTTTTTATATTTAGGCTTTGAATTATGTGTTATGTTATAATGTTGTGTTTGTACATGAATATTATTCTTTATTTGTATTAAGTTCAAGCGGCAATCGTAAGGTATTAGCTACGTTTTATTGTAAAGTGTAAATAAAAATTTAATGGTTGTTTCATTATAAAAATTTAATAAATATGTAAGTAAAAACACTGTTGTTTTAGAAAACTGATTTATAAATAAAATTTACAAAAGTATACCAATATGTCTAGTTAAAAGTAAATGTATCACATACAAAACGAAGTCTTTGGCAAGTACGGGAAGTACTATTATTACTAAAGTACCAGAAAAAAATATCCAAAAAATTAAATACTTAACGTACAAAATGTGATCACAACTGTGAAAACGCCATATTTACTTATTAAGAACTTAATATCTAAGTATTTAATTTAAATCTATCAGCGGTACTTACAGGCAGTAAGGTTCGAACCGGCGTCCGCTCGTGGCAAGACATTTCTTGTTGTTTAACAATAATGAAACTTAATGCTATGAAGATGAGGTGGAAATTTCTAGAATAACGGCGAGTACTTAAAAACGTTTTAATTAAATTGCAACTCTAAGATCATTGCTTTAAGGTTCATTATAGCTCTCGAAAATGATCCGCCCTCAAGTTACTAGACGTGGAAGTAAAAAAACACTTCAGCACAGATCCGACAACGGAATGTCTGGAAGTTTCATTGTAAAGACAAATACTATAATTATAATTAACATCAACCAGACTAATCAATAATACAGACTGTTAACATCCATACAATGCTGCCTATAAAAGAGTTAAATTAATCGATGTATGTAGGTATTTAATGGAGATGCTTTAGCAGTTGATATCGGAACGTCACCTTAAGACTAAGTTTCGATTACTTGCTTTGCAGTGTCAGGGGCCCTACCGCGAAAATCGAAATTCGCAAATTGCGGGATCTTTCTCTTTTACTCTCATTAAGACGTAATTAGAGTACATTGCACGATTTACACGTTCATCATCGGCTCGCCATAAAAAAATTGGATTATCTAATATCAAAAACAACAAATGGAACCAAGTCGTGGGGATTATAATATTTTATAATCTTGACACTATTAAAGAGTAATTTTGACAAGATTCCATGGGAACATAGCTTCAGATTTTGGATACTTACATTGTCATTGAAGATGTAAAATTTGATCCAATAGAGAATTAGGTACAGGTAAGTTTAATTTTGAGTGCAATTAAAACTGTATCTACAGTCAGTTACGAAAAAATGATGTCTGACACAAAAAGAAGAGGATATTTTTACACTTACTTAACTGTATCTTGCTTTTACAGAGCTATACTACTATATTTATGTAAATTAAAACATCGATTATAACGCCTGCAGTGTTGTCTCACGCACAAAAACGTTGAATATTCCAAGTTAATTAAAAAGATTCTCTAAACAGGGGAATGAGTGTTTTGCAGCCACGCGAAGCAAATGCTATCAGTTGTCTACTTTCGCCGCGCGTCACGCACCATAACTTTAATAAATACGTTGGCGTTGGTGAAACACACGCAAGAAAAGATAATATAAAATTATCGTAAACCCAATATGTGAAGTTTATCAAAAACATCGAGAATGTTATTACTGTACTGGAATGCCAAACAAATTACGTCTACCATATTTTTTGTTTCTTAGCGTTTTTCCCGTGGCCGTGGTCATGATACTATAACTAAACGAACATAAAATTTTGCTAGTATAAATTTAAGACGTAAATAATACTGATATACCTGTGATAGCTGATCGGAAACTGTTCTTATAATAAAGTACAATAAATAACATGGAATTATAGCTACCAGTCAACATTGAGTTACAAATTTACCGAATATAATATCATATAATGGCAGGAACTAAGAAACTATGTGTAAAAGGGCAATACAAAAGGTACTGGCAACAATTCGTTATAAATTAGATACCGGCGCATTAAATACTAACATATACTTATCCTAATTTCTTTATATATTACACAGCTGCTTATATTCTATTTTTCATCACTCTGTTACAAAAACGGGAATTACGAATAATTCGTTTTAAAGCTACGACTATAATAAATACTTCCGACATCTATTTATGCAGCTGTTTTTTGTTTTTGTTACGTACGATTTTACGACAGACGATTTGTAAAGTGGTCGTTTTTAATTTGTTGGAGTAAACTGACGTTTGCGTGCGTCTATTGATGTGATGTGGCCTTTATGTACTAAATATATGCTTTTAAATAATAGTTTCCTTATTTTCACTGGTTCTAAGTGATGTGTGATGATGTAAGAATGCTTTTTATAAGTGTTATAATAACTGAATATGAGTTCTTCCAGTTCACTCCAGTAAATTAATTTAAGAATATAGTGTTCCCATTGTAGTTTTGTTTATTTATATTGAGTATCCGGGGCGGCCCGAACTGTCTGAACTTCAACATTATTACTCCATAAAAATAACTCCCCCTCAATTGACATAAAACCTAAAGTGCTCGAAAGCTGCCGCTTCGAGTCTTCATTCGTCTAACTATGAAACTAGGATTTGCGGATGCTGGATAATTTCAGTATACGTAATATATTCACAGACGCGAATTGGGACAGATACATTATATTTATAGGTAGGGTAATTCCTTAGGCAGGTGTGTCCAAACAATTCAAAAATGTCTCGCGCGCGTGAATAAGTAAATTTTATGTAAACTCCGTTCGTGGGACAATTTTGTGGTTGAATTCTGCAAGAATTTAACACATTGAGTAGTCGCTTTCCTTTACAAAACAGGAAAACGCTGAGATCGGCTACGCGCGTAGCGCTACGAAAACGTTGGCAGTGAATGTGTTAACAAAACCATCCGCAAAAACTTCCTAATAACTTTCGTAACACATCCCTACAAATAACTATATCTCATTACCGTACTGAGTATTTTGTATCCTGACGATAGTATCCTTCGTCCCGCGATCATCTATGAGAGAGCCGGAGCTGTGCTTCTTCTTAGGGGCTAGCGGGGGGCCTTCGCTGCAAGTTGAGCAGGTCTCGTCGACTCTAGAGCTAGAGCCGGCTACACTTATCTTTTTGAGGCTCCCCATTGGGAGGGATCCATTAGAAGCCGAGCAGTGGGGTGGGAGGAGGGGTGCTCGCTCTTGGAGCTCGCGAACGGAGCCGAGGTGACCGCACTCGCTGCTGCCGGACTCTGATGCGGCCGTTTCGGGGCAGCCGCCCGTTGTGATCCAGCCTTGTATCCTGAAATTATTGTAGTTGGTTATTATTACGTACTGATAGTGAATGATGAGTCAGAAAATTTTCTTTTGCTGTTGTAAAATTCGTGAATGTAATTATTTATTATTACTGACCCCGAGGCTGAGTCATGAACTTTCGCCATCGCAAAAACGTACCTAATGGAAAAATAACAGCCTGATAGTATGAAGGATCTGGACTTAGATCTTTCTTAGAGATTTGAGCGTGTATACGGCGCATTCCAGTAGATCTTGTTGCCGAACATACGAAAAATCGCTGAGGCGTCACATGCTTCCTTCTTACCGTCTGCACATTGAGGAGCTGTGCTAGTTGGCTAATAATCAATTAGTCATGAGACTGACCTAACTACTATCTCCTCGAAGTTGGGTCTCCGCTGGGGCATGTGCCTCCAGCAGTCGCGCATGAGGGCATACATTGGCGCGGGGCACGCGGCCGGGGCCGCCAGCAGCTCGCCGCCGCGGACCATCGCTATCACCTCTTGGTTGCTGTACCTGTATAAAACGGCCAACAATCACCAATTACATCACAAAATGTAAACCTATTACAAGTTACAAGTCGAAAACATGTTCACCAAACATAAACAAAAGACGTCACAAACTATTATACCTAAATTAAGTATACTGTTATACAATCCCTGACTTCCTACCAAACTCAACAAAAATAAGTACATGGTATGTTTACATTTTACTGTGGGATTCCAAGAGTAATTTAGGGTTACTACGTCATAAATTTATGCTAGTTGTGTTGATATTGAAACTCATTCTTACCCGTAGTAGGGCTGTAACCCATAACTGTAAATTTCCCATAGTACAACTCCATAGGACCAGATATCACTCTCTGTAGTGAATTTTCCATACAGAATGGATTCTGGGGGCATCCATCTGACTGGCAATAAACTTTTCGATTGTACCTGAGGAAAAGAAAGTGTGTCATTGTTATTATTGCCAAGAATAAGATAGAAAAATCATGCTGATATGATAATTTATCTACTTACTCTGTAATAATCTGAACTATAGATATCTCGTGATAACCCAAAGTCAGATATTTTGACCACAAAATCATCTGACACCAAGCAGTTTCTTGCTGCCAAGTCTCTGTGGACGTAATGATGGGACGCCAGGTACTGCATTCCGGAAGCAATGTTGTGAGCAATACTAAGGAGCCTCATGGGAGGCAGGCCCTTGCCTGAAGGGGGTGCTCGTCCCATGAGGAACTCATGCAGATCTCCTCGAGCCATAAACTCAAAAAGCATGCACAGAGGCTCTTCACTGAGAGCTACTCCTACAATGCAAACTATATTCTCATGAGTGAGTTCTGAAATTAAGTCTATTTCTCTCCTGAAATCAGCTTGGGTTTTAGCAGAAGCATTTTCCTTCAGTGCTTTAACAGCTACATAATGTGTTTCACCATTCTTCTTGAGAGCTCCTTTGTAGACTTTTCCAAATGCCCCCTCTCCTAATTCTTCTAAAAATTTTATTTGTGATAGAGAGTACTGAGGTATCCTCAGAATACCATTGCCCCTCGTGTTCCTGGTTAGGTGCGGTTGATTGGCAATATTCTGATTTGTCAACAGTTCACTCATCTCTATCGGAGAATTTAATCTAGAATTACCATAAATATTCTTATCAGCATTTGGCAAATTGATGTCTCTTATGGCGGCTGCATTGTTTTTGCTTTTATTTTTGTAACATAAGCAAATAATGAAGCTCACAATTGATAAGGTTAACAAGAGAAATATTACAACAATGTATATCCAAATTTTTAATGCACATTTCGGAATGTTGCAATGCTGTACCTCTAGTCTCCCCTCGTTGTCCACCATGCACCAGGGCTGTTGCTCCTTCCCTCCTGGATTTCGACAATAACTGTGCAAACCAGTCAGTTCTGGATAATCTGAAATCTTAATCCTAAGTTGCTTGGACCATTCTATGCATGCCATACCATTACCAGCAGTATTCACCTTTCCTAGATAGCCCTGGCCATATTCCCAATAGCATTCATCATCCGACACCATAAGGTCACCAATACCAATTTTGAGGCATTCAGAGTCATTTTCCGGCAAGCTCTGACATTCTTCTAAGGTTAGCTGTTGACCAATGTGCGGATGTCTTTTGGCTATAGCATACTCCGTTTGACACAACTCATTCTCTAATATTTCACAATCCTGTTTGCAGACACGCTTTAATACTGTGGAATTGTAGCGATAATCAAATGACTGTGCTGTATGATTTCTGTTGAACTGTGGTACAAGCCCTGCAGGCGAGTTATCAAAGACCACCCACGGAGTATCTTGAGCTCTGTCGCCTGTACTGGGCTGTGTAAAGACTTCTTTAGCTTCTCTAAAGAAGTTTTCATTCGTAATCATTGGATTACGGCAAATAGGGAATGTTGAGTAACACAAACTAGGCAAGGCAAATCCCTCACAGTTGGAACTTATGTCATTTGAGTACTTAGTAACCTGTAGGGCTTTCAATAGCTTGTCCTCTACTGCCAGTTGAGTTATGTTGTAAGGAATGTACACAAAGTGACCTTTGAGGTGTGCGGCACACACATTGCCTACATACTCTTGACAGATTGGCTCCAGTTTCCTGGTGATGGTGGTGTTTGGGGCTGCAGTGACACTTGCATGCTGTGAACGAATGTCCTCAGACAGTAGATCGGGGGTTGTTTTAATAAGCATCTCCAGTTGATTGTTCACTTCTGCACTAGGTAGAAATGATGTGTATTTTGGTAGTTCATCATTTTCGTCATCTTTTAATACTTTCAGCGTCGTTGTCTGTTTCTTTTCGTAGCTCTGCCTGATGACACAGGTGTAGTTGGCTTCATCACTGTCATCTATGTCTTTGATTCTCAAATGAGTACCTAAAGTCCCGTTTTTCTTGTCCATTCTATTGAGAATTTTTAATCTAGTAGTGTTGGTGATAATTTTAGTATCTTTAAGCCAGTACATTTTGACGTTTTTCATGAGCGTTTGCAGGATATGGTCGGGCGGCACTTCTGCTTGCGAGGTTTCCACGCCTTCCTTGTTCTTGGTGGTTTTCTCCACGCGAGTGAAGTTCATAGTCGCTTCGCATCGCAGCCGCATGTCCTCGCCGTGAACCTTTTTTATCAAGCTCGGAAGTGTTTTTGAAAAATATATGTCAAGTTTTATGTTCCATACTTTCTGCTCCGATGTTGCGTTTCCCTTAGAAACAGTCGAGGAATCTGCCCTTTCTGGATTTAAGGATACACTTTCACTTAGAGAGACACACACAACAATAATCACAAAAAAGCATTTCATGACTAAGACTTTCCATAACACCTTTGACAATAATAAATACTGTATTATCAGCAAAAAATACTACTTTTATGTTCTGTTATCACGTCCAATATATGTAATAGCTACCGCGAAATTTGATATGTGAGTCATATTTTCAGTAACACGAGATTTTCTTTGAACATTTCTGATTTCCCGAAAGAAAGTTAAGTCGATGCGTAAGCCGTGAATGAAACTGAAAACGATAGATAGGGCAACACAAAGAGCATATAATCACTACGTTTTAAGAGACGGGACTTCCATACTAGCGAGTGGAATCCCTTTGTTTCGCAAATCATTACCAAAATGTACGACAAAGAACTGTCAAAGAACCTTAGTACCAACATAAGCAATTTAAATAGTGTAGTACGCTACACGCTTGCGTTTCTTATCGATATCGATAAAATGGGGAGGGTTGAAATATAGACTCTTGTCTACAAAGGGTGTAGCAGGATAGCCTATGAAAAATTGCCCCCAGCGATTTTGGGCCGAGACTGTAATCAAACGATGCCTTTTGGGGAGGTTATACTCTGCACAAAGTTTCATCCCTCTGTTACCCCCTGGGGGTGAAAAACACCCGATTAACCCCAAAACTGTTTTAATTATTTTTTCCTAAACTATGAAAGTGACGAATTTCAAATTTTGTACAAATATTAATAAGACTAAAAGCTATGTGCAAAAAAAATATTGACCCCCTAACCATTTAAATACATGTAAAAAAAACAAAAATAAAAAAAGAATCAGCCTGTATATCAAGTTTGGCTCATGGTACACACACCATTTTTTTTTTCAAAAATGAATTAGTTTATATTCTACATTATACAAAAGTTTCATGGACCTACTCCAGAAGGAACATTGCGAAATTAATATGTATTGGCTCTTTGGTGCGTACTATTCATTGAACTCCCACTAAGAGCCTTGCATTATTAATAAACAATGGCTTGCGATCGGACCGCGGCTCGTGCCCGATTTGAAAAAGGTGGGGATAAAGAAGTATGAATCAAACTCATTTGTATTTATAAAAACATTTTTAGGGTTCCGTAGTCAACTAGGAACCCTTATAGTTTCGCCATGTCCGTCTGTCTGTCTGTCTGTCTGTCCGAGGCTTTGCTCCGTGGTCGTTAGTGCTAGAAAGCTGAAATTCGGCATGGATATATAAATCAATAAAGCCGACAAAGTCGTACAATAAAATCTAAAAAAAATTTTTTTTTGAGGGTACCTCCCCTACACGTAAAGAGGGGGTGAATTATTTTTTTTGCTTCAATCCTACAGTGTGGGGTATCGTTGGAAAAGTATTTCAAAACTAATAGGGGTCTTCAACAAACATTTTTTGATACAGGTATCTCAAGTTGGGGTCATGGTACACACACCATTTTTTTTTTTCAAAAATGTACCAATTTATATTCTACATTATACAAAAGTTTCATGGACGTACTCCAGAAGGAACATTGCGAAATTAAAATAAACGTACTATTTCGTAGCCACTAATCATTATACTCGTATCATGCTTAATACGCAAGTCGCAACGTCTCGGACCCGAAACCAAAATAATTTAAAAATAAAACCGGCCAAGAGCATGTCGGGCCACGCTCAGTGTAGGGTTCCGTAGTTACTCTTCCGTCACAATAAGCTAAACTGGAGCTTAAAGTATAGTAAATTGTTAACCAAGGGATGAAACGGTACCTTTCACGCGAGTTAAACAAATAGGCAAATTTGCATAAAGTAAGACTTTTTACTATGAAGGGGAAACTTATTGCGATAACTCAAAAACAACTAAACTGATCATGTCCGCTATAGTTTTCATTTAATGTCTTTCTTAAGCTCTACTTCCACGATTTTTTTCATATTTTTTGGACCTATGGTTCAAAAGTAAGAGGGGGGGGACACATTTTTTTTTCTTTCGGAGCGATTATCTCAAAAAATGTTTGTTGAAGACCCCTATTAGTTTTGAAATACTTTTCCAACGATACCCCACACTGTAGGATTGAAGCAAAAAAAATAATTCACCCCCTCTTTACGTGTAGGGGAGGTACCCTCAAAAAAATTAAATTTTTAGATTTTATTGTACGACTTTGTCGGCTTTATTGATTTATATATCCATGCCGAATTTCAGCTTTCTAGCACTAACGACCACGGAGCAAAGCCTCGGACAGACAGACAGACGGACATGGCGAAACTATAAGGGTTCCTAGTTGACTACGGAACCCTAAAAATGTTTTTATAAATACAAATGAGTTTGATTCATACTTCTTTATCCCCACCTTTTTCAAATCGGGCACGAGCCGCGGTCCGATCGCAAGCCATTGTTTATTAATAATGCAAGGCTCTTAGTGGGAGTTCAATGAATAGTACGCACCAAAGAGCCAATACATATTAATTTCGCAATGTTCCTTCTGGAGTAGGTCCATGAAACTTTTGTATAATGTAGAATATAAACTGGTTCATTTTTGAAAAAAAAATGGTGTGTGTACCATGAGCCAAACTTGATATACAGGCTGATTCTTTTTTTATTTTTGTTTTTTTTACAAGAATTTAAATGGTTAGGGGGTCAATATTTTTTTTGCACATAGCTTTTAGTCTTATTAATATTTGTACAAAATTTGAAATTCGTCACTTTGATAGTTTAGGAAAAAATAATTAAAACAGTTTTGGGGTTAATCGGGTGTTTTTCACCCCCAGGGGGTAACAGAGGGATGAAACTTTGTGCAGAGTATAACCTCCCCAAAAGGCATCGTTTGATTACAGTTTCGGCCCAAAATCGCTGGGGGCAATTTTTCATAGGCTATCCTGCTACACCCTTTTGTACTCGAAATCAAGTTAGGATCGAGTCAACATTTAAGTTGTATGTTATATAGTGGATAGTTCTATGAGTGGACTAATACGTGGTCGAGCTTAATGTGGACTCGATTTTTTTTAGAACACCTTGTTGTTCTTCACCGCTAGGAAGGATCAAAGTAGCACTTTTTTTCCCTACTAGGAGGGATCACTTTTTTCCTCTTTTTGCATACTTCTTAGGTTAAATTATTTAATTTAATTACCATTAATTAAATTTATTTATTTATTTATTTATTTGTACCATAATAATTTCCTCATAGGTGATGTGAAAAGCAGTATGTAAATTTATCACGTGGTAGCAAAAATATCCACCTTAAGGATTAAATAGCCACCTTAGGGTGGTATTCCACCTATCCAATTTCTTGGTCCAATGTTATTGCGTCTCACTCTGTCATTAATCAAAATGTGAGACGCAATACACATTGGACAAAGAAATTGCATAGGTGGAATACCACCCATAGGCGTTAACACTTGAATCCCTCACTACGCTAGGATTCTATTTTAGAATACCTCGTTACACTCAGATTGTAATTATAAAATCCTTCACTATTTTTTTTCTTAATTTTTTTTTATTAAAGGCACTATTTTCAAAATGATCTGCAGATACATGTTTCAATAAATGTAACTTTTCTATGGGAAGATGTATCAGGTCTTCGTTCCCAACAAATTTAACCCACTGCCTGCATCTGAAAACATACAGCCTTGGTTATGTACAGTTTATATTCCAAGTGTTTGCTAATGAATCAACTGATTATTTAGCGCTAATATGCATCTATAAATCAAATCAAATATGTTAAATAATGACTATTAATGCATAGATGATAGATAATTTTCCACTGAAAATCTTCGACGAATTAATTGTATGTCATATTGAATGCAAGTTCTCAGGAAATTTCACATATTTTATTTAATTACTTACACTGATATACAAATAAACATACAATTATCGATAGTTTTAGTACATCCCTAGTTCACAACTAAAAATAATATAAAATATCAAATTTTCGATGTGTTTAAAGCCTGCTGCACCAAAATAAGGTCAAAAGTATCTAAAGCAATACGTACCGGTCTTTATCCAAGGGAAATTTCGCCATAAAATCCCTTTTTTCGTGATTTTCTCGAGTGGCTCGCTTGCCACATATTTCACACTTAGTAAACCATTTTCTCGGTGGCATTATAACAAAGTCGCTCTTTACTCTGATCACAGTTCACTATTTTCGATATTTTCACTAAATAATAAAGAAATTGCACGAAATATCCGAACAAAACATTGAAGCCTTCATAACAAACAAAACAATTAGGCTGACAGTTGACTTGATGTAAACTTGACAGAATAAATAGCACTGACGTTTTATTTTTCTTCGTTGGCAAAGATTTGCGAAACAAGTTCCATACAAAACTTATTTTGTTCCTAGTTGCGTCAGCCTGGGGCAACAATGCCAATGACGGCTAGGAAAAATGTTACCACATACAATTTTTAAATCAATGACATTAATGACATTAGCCATTACTGGGCGATAATTAATTAATAATATGAATAAACGACTTATATAGTTATATAGCATATAAATTTTAATGTACCTATGCTTTTAAATATTCCTTCTATAAATTATAGTTTCGCTTAAAGAGTATAATAATATATGTATAGTGTCCAAAGAGTAGTATAATATTCCTAGTCGCACCAGTGACGTCCAGGTCTGTGGTGACGCCTACAAGTAGTTGCATTATTTTGTTTCCAAACTCATTGCTATTTTTTTTTTTCGTAGGAGTTTTTGTTGTTCATTCGATGTTAAGCTCGTCACAGAGCGATAATATACAAAGAGATATCTTATAACACGGCATCTTATTATGTACGTATATTTTACGTACCATTGACAGAGTCCACACACGAAGCTATAATACATACATAATATAATATAAGATATACATATTTTGGTATCTTACGATATATTTTACTTTGCGATGTATAGTTCGGTATATTACGATATATTTTGGTATATTTCGTCTCTCTCGCAATGTAGGTTCTAGACAGACAGCGATATATTATTATTATTATTGCATTTATTTACAAGCAACATGGCTCATGAAAGCTTTGAAACATAATGATTAAAATTAAAATACAAACTTAAAATTAAAATATTACTAAGATATTAACTAACTTACAGGAAACATGTCAAATGTAAAAGAATAAATAATAGGAAGATAAAATAATAAAATACGAAATATATTTTGGCTTCCATGGCGTGTGTGTTGCTTAGCTATATTATATATAAGCACAGATCTATAATACTACCTATAAGATATACCGCTCCGTCTGTAATGGACTTTACTCAAACTTGTAATGAAATGTTGACATACCTTACTTCAAATTAGGTCCGGAAATACTACATGCGATGCGTAAAGATGATGTGTAAAGGAATTTCATACAGCCTTACACACCTAAGCAGGTAAGGCAACCTTCTTTTATTTTTAAACTTCAAATTATTACACGTCTTGGCATTCAACCATTAAAAACCTATAAGCAAAATTCTGCCATTATGCCTTTTTTCTTTTTTTTTGTCACTTTTTCTTCTTTTTTGTGTATGTTAAATAATAATTCAGGATTTCCTAAAGGGGAACATAAATATGATTATTTTTGCGCTACGACGCACGGTTTAGGAGATACAGCCCCATAAAGTTTTTTTTTCAGTCATGCAGACATATTTTATAGGGCTGTATATCTTCTAAACCCTGAAAATAATAAAATTTTCGTTCCCCTTTTAATAACCCCAAAGTAATAATCATAAAAACACAAAAAGGAAAAAAAGGAAAAAGAAAGAAACAAAAACGTAATGGAGGGCGTACCGCCAAAATAATTACATTTTTGTTCGCCTTCAATACCCCACGCACAGAATAACCTATCACATTAGGATACGAAACAATCATCATTATCATCATCTTACTTTTTTTTAATTGCAAGTTTGAGAAAAGCACTATACAAATCTCGGCGAGCCTGCAACCCTTCGTTTCCCGTCCTCTATAGTAATGTACTATTACTAAATATCGGAAAGTGCCAACAAGTCTTCTTCTTCCTCGCGTTGTCCCGGCATTTGCCACGGCTCATGGGAGCCTGGGGTCCGCTTGACAACTAATCCCAAAATTTGGCGTAGGCACTAGTTTTTGCGAAAGCGACTGCCATCTGACCTTCCAACCCAGAGGGTAAACTAGGCCTTGTTGGGATTAGTCCGGTTTCCTCACGATGTTTTCCTTCACCGAAAAGCGACTGGTAAATATCAAATGATATTTCGTACAATAAGTTCCGAAAAACTCATTGGTACGAGCCGGGGTTTGAACCCGCGACCTCCGGATTGCAAGTCGCACGTTCTTACCGCTAGGCCACCAGCGCTTTTTTTTAACGGAAAGTGCAAACAAGTATTTAGTAAAATTGTGTGCTATGGCCACTTTGATGGCCATACAGCAACATATTGTAAAGTTTGTATTCTTATTACCTTACCTTTGTTATCACGTAGGGTGGATTCTAAAAAGGAGCTTCTATATAAAAAGAGCTGTATTTTATTTTGTTCATTATATTTCTTGATCAACATTCCACTCCTACAGAAACCAAAGGTCGATTACAGACATACTAAAATACGGAAACTTTTCTCATAAGTAAATTACTTAAGTGCACCTTTAAAATTAAAAAAAAATTGCAGAAAAAAAAGATCAATGCTGTCCATCCACCTTTAACCCAAAGTAGGTACCCGGACCTGTTTGTTTAAAAATGTATGAGGTCAATGCCCCCTCCTATATAGAATAAATAAAAGATCACTGACCTTGTGGTATTGTATCAATGTCATCTACTTAAGAACGAGGGGTTTTTACTAGTTTTCAAACAGTCATATAATTCGCAGATGGCCTAATAGCATTGAATAATCTTTATCTGCGTTTTTATGGCTCATGCATATTCGAGCGACAATGAGGCAGATAACGTTCTTCGGTTTATCGATATTGGTGGTAGGCCCTCTTTTCATAATCGAACTATTGTAAACCTTATTTCACTGATTTATGGTCCACCGATGGCCCGTTAAGTGTTGAAGTCAATATATGGGCCGCGACAGACCAAGCTAACTCGGCAGCGATTTTGACAGCACAGACTGTGCAAGTGTTATTTTAAACGGCAAACTTGTATGAAATGATGACGAGCTTGGTTTGCCTCTATCGGTAGGTATTGGTAAAGAAGTGACAGACATAACTTAAGAAAATAACTTATTATTGTATTCCATGGGACTAGCGTAGCGCTAATTCTACTTCCATATTGTAGCAAGTATGAGAGCCCTAGCCTAGAGGTCTAGAAGATCAAGGAACAGCCATAAATGGCCATAAAGGAAAAAGGTGATTAAGGTAGCTTAGTCAATGTTAACGTTTACTTATTAAATAAATATTATAGGACATTATTACGCAAATTGATCAAGTCCCATTAAGGCTTGTGTTGTGGCAAAGAGAATTTGAAATAGAGGTGGATCGTGAAAGAAAATTTTGTAGCCACAGTAAATTTAATGCCATCTTTCGACACATGATTACTACAAAGTTTTCTTTGACAATACACCTCTATATCAAATTCTCTTTGGTTGTGAGTACTTAGACAACGATATATATATATAATAAATAAATACGTAAATACATAGAAAACACTCATGACTCACATGGGTGTTTTCTATGTGTTATCTACACACAAATAAATGCCCTTACCAGGATTTGAACCCGTAATCGTCTTCATAGGCAGGGTCACTACACTCACTAGGCCAGACAGAAGACTGAACTTAAATCGATCTCACTCTTCTTCTTCAATCCTCTAATTTTATGATATTTTCATTCGGTTGGGAGAGCAAATAAAAAAAAGTTCAGTATATTATTTTTCTTAAAACTGTTTATCTCAACACTATTTACTTAACATAACTTGCGATGTAATTCCGTCCTTGTACGCGTTAGTGTTAATCCTCCTCTTCTATCTCCTCCTTGAGGACCAGGCCGCCGAGCAGGCTGGAGTCGGGAGGCAACCACTCGCAGCTCGTATCTTCTGATGAGCATACCTGGAAGTTGACAGGTGTTGAGTGTTACCATCCGCCAATAGGGTTGATTTTTTTGACGTGAAAACTTCTTTAGCGTGTTCACTTTTTGTGATGGGGAAAAAATGTTAAACTCGCGACAGGTCACGTGACCGACAGATTCGTCAGATTGAAAATTCGTAATACGGACATGTGACCTGATCTAAAAACTCCATGATGGTTCTAGTAATGATGTTGAAATTATGGATGGAAGTTGATTTTTCTGAGAGATAAACTTTTTAATGTTAAATAATTGTATTAGTTCTGAAGTGTTAAATTTTTAATGTAATATAAATTGATATATTTGTGTACGATAAATTTTTAATGTAATATAAATGAATATTGTATTTTACCACATAAATGATAGTACTTTTATACTGATAATTAAAGAAATTCGTGAAAATTATTCCTAAACCATTCCAAAATATCAAAACTGCAAGTTTTCGCTTCTGCCGGCCCTCCCGGAGTGCAACCCGTTTTATTTTCAAAGGTTTTTATAGATGGCGCCAGCTTAGGTTTTAACTGTCTCTAGTTTTTTCTATGAGACACGACTTAATAAAGGGCTAACATTAAGGTCATAAAATAAAATAAATAACAAGGATTTCAAACTATTCATATTCATAGGGTTGACAGGTTGAACCTATACTGGCGCTATCTGTAAAATACTTATTCAGTTAGCTTGGTATGGTGAAAGTTGTACTCAACGTATTTTAAGATTTGAGATTGTAAATTGTATGAAGATGACAGCCGTCACTGTACCCAGGGTATTAAACACTAAACACAGTAAAGGCAACCTATTAGTAGATTCGTAATTTGTTTGTAACTGTGTAAACCTAGATCTGGGGGCCTACCGCGAAAACAGAAAATCGCCAAATTGCTTGATCTTTCTCTTTTACTCTTACTAAGACGTAGTTAGAGTGACAGAGAAAAATGCTCGGAAATGACCAACTTCGATTTTGGCGGTTATAGCCCTGTTGTGCATATTCGTTGCTAATAAGCAACGGCGCCGGCGCAATACACGATGACCTACACCGCTGGTAGAGTGGCGAGCCGAGCAGGTCACCACAAAATAAACTGACTACAATCCCTATTATTAGCCGCGTATTCCTATTATAATCCCTAGCTACGCTCGGCCGTCTATATCTTCTTGGTCTACAACCCTTCATCGGGATCGCGGGAGTCAAAGATAGTTGGTAGTCAGACGTCAACTGGTCAAGTTGTCTCGTACCTATTATCACAGGTCGAGCTTGATATCGTATCGCTCCCTCGCGTTCTCTTGGTACCTATCTTTAACGGTCGAGCTCGATTATATTATCGCTCCCTACTTATTATTGTAATTAGTGTTAGTTTAGTATTGAGTTGTGTTAATATAGATTTATTATTTTTACCGCGTCTGAACTTTTTATTTGCAACAATCCCAACACCTAAGTACATATACCAAACCCCACTGCCAAACTGTTATCTAAGAGATATCATTATAACATCCTCCTGCCATTGCTTCGACTTTTTGTAATTACTCTCTATAAAGTTCGTTTAATCCCAGAGACAAGGATTTATTGAGTTAAATAATTCGGTTTCCTCACGATCCTTAGCCGGAAAGTAACTAATTCGTAGGTAAAAACCACATGATATTTCGTACGTATGTTCCAAGAGACTCTTAGTACGAGTCAGAGTTCAATTCGAATTCACAACCGCTCTAGTAAAAGACATACGAATGGTGAAAGATAATAATTACCGTGAATTGTATTACTGTGTCAAGGATACGAGTAATTCGCGGTCAGTCTGAAAAAGGACTTCTGAGAAAGCCCGGATAATACATGTGAATTTTCGAGTACGACATTGTACCGGATAGAACAAAGTGAGGGAGTGTCATCATATTTTTATAAAAAAAATGACATTAATGATGTCATTGTCACTAACCTAACCTAACGATAGAGCCGGACCAAGCTAACTTACTAACTAAAAGTGTGTAGTTAGTAAGTTAGCTTGGTCCGGCTCTATCGTTAGGGCACAGTTTAGACTCTGACCATGCTAACTTGGCACACACTTGATAGTAAGAGTGCATACATATCGTTATCGTATCTACAGACCTCACCGATATTGCATTCGTTGTTTGATACATTGCGGTATTTGATCGATCGATCTAATTCGCTGTACCTCAGTAGTCGCTAATGTAATGCAGTCCATGACGTGTGTGGAGCCGATTAGCGAGAAAACAAAAACAATTGAATCAGTTTTCAATTGTTATATATAACATATATGCGTGTTGGGCAGAATACTAGCCGGCGTGGTCGTAACCTAGCTGCTATACTTATGGCACTTCACTAAAGTGTCAATGTCAACCAGCAATAAAGCTATTAGATGCAATATTATTGCATTTACTTACAACGAAGTAGGGTACATCGGTTAAGCTAGAAGCCAAGGGCATCGCCAAGAATACAATTTCTAACAAACTTATGCCCTTCTTGCTCCCCTTGGCCATCAGACATATGAACTGTCTGCTCTCCGCCCAGCTCACATCAGCTGGCGACGCGCTTGCCAGAAGGTTTTTAAAAATTTACTTATCTGTTATAAAATATACATATACTTTTTAGGGTTCCGTAGCCAAATGGCAAAAACGGAACCCAAAAGATTCGTCATGTCCGTCTGTCTGTCCGATTATGTCACAGCCACTTTTTTCCGAAACTATAAGAGCTATACTGTTCAAACTTGGTAAGTAGATGTATTCTATGAACCGCATTAAGATTTTTATACAAAAATAGAAAAAAAAGCAATAAATTTTGGGGGTTCCCCATACTTAGAAATGAACCTCAAAAAATCTTTTGTCATCAAACCCACAGTGTGTATCTATGGATAGGTCTATAAAAATGATATTGAGGTTTCTAATATCATTTTTTTCTAAACTGAATAGTTTGCGCGAGAGACACTTCCAAAGTGAAAAAATGTGTGTCCCCCCCCTCCTGTAACTTCTAAAATAACAGAATGAAAAATCTGAAAAAAATATATGATATACATTACCATGCAAACTTCCACCAAAAATTGGTTTGAACGAGATCTAGTGAGTAGTTTTTTTATACGTCATAAATGGTACGGAACCCTTCATGGGCGAGTCCGACTCGCACTTGGCCGCTTTTTTCTTAGGTTGTATTGACATAGAGTCAGGCCAAGCTAACTCGGCAGCGATTTTGATAGCATAGACTGTACAAGTGTTATTTTAAGTTAGCTAAGTGTGCCGGGCTCCACGCCGGAATCGCAATGTCAGTGTTCGTCAACGGCCTGCTCGCCTCACGAGCCTGGGACAGTACCTGGCACTTGCAGCTGGTGGCCTCGATGTAGTGGTAGGTGTCGGTGCCGGGCTCCACACCGGGGTCGCAGTGTCTCAGTTTGACTGAGGCGTGCTTGCGCTCCTCGTGACCGCAGACTTGGTGGTGCGAATCCTTATATGGGAAGCGCCAGTCAGCAATCTGAGACATAAATAACGGGTAACATATTGGTCTAGGGTTTGATTTGGTCGTGTTTTGTATGATACTTTATCACTATTACTGTAAATTCCTCAAGAAAATGTTGCTCATGAAATTACTGCATTGTATTTCTTCCCCCTCCTTTCTTTAGCACTTTTCAGATTGCATCCTAAAAAAGTTCAGGGTCGCCGGACCCTGCCAAAATGCCAAATTCTACGAACTATAAACGTATCTATATGGATAAAATGATTCGATTTTGATGAATGTTGGTGTAGAACGGACATTTATAACCAGAAAAACTTTATCTTGACGTCGTCTCAGCACTTTCAGACAGTGAAGTCTGTTTGCATGACCATGTGTATGTGCTAGCACAGCTTGCACCATTCTCGACGCACGCCACTGCCATACAAAGCACCATAGCTGCCACTCACCTCGTAGGACAGACAGTATCCCCAGCAGGACTGTATCTTGACGTCGTCCCAGCATCGTCGTCCAGTAAAGTCCGTCTGCATGGCCTTATGTATGTGTTTGCGCAACTTGCAGCGCGCCCGCGCGTCCCCTACGCATAACACTGCCACGCAGAATAGCACCATGGCCACTGATGTCGCACTACGCCTTGATGACATCTTCGAATGAAATAAAAAAGTTCAAATACATCCGATACTAAGAAAACAGTTGATTATTTCTTAACATCTTTTAAATTTTCTTGAATTATTGAATCGCAACCACAACAACAACGTCCAATACTTCTATAAAAAAACTAGGTTATTAATTAAATATTAATATTTAGTCATTGTTTAGGAGCTATCGTAGTTGGATATTATCAAAAAGGCAAGCGCCCTCAGTAGACACCGTACACATTGGATGAGCCATATCAGATGCTCGGTGAGAGCCCATTTTCTGTATGTAATGTCAACATCGTCAATGTTATTGTTCGATTGATATGTTTATTATTCGATTCAGGGTCGTGATAGTCGTGAAGGAGGCAAGAGATGGAAAAATTTGTTCCTTGCTTAGTGCATGCTCTGAAATGGTATCACTGTCAAGAGTTTCTATCTAAGATGAGAGTAGCCAATAAAACAAAAGCAGTTGTTAATAATCCGATTACCTTGAACGCACTGGAAACTAGGTAATCCTAATCGTCACCACCACCGCACTGTTATATCACTAAGTAGGTAAGTTCGTATTGATATCTATTGTCCGATGAGTACGGTGAAACCAATTGACGCTTACCTTAATGCGGAACTACTTAGATGAAAACAATCCGAACCTTATCAGCTCCTCGGCTCCAAACGATGTGACATAATTCCTCACGAAACATCCTTATAAAGCTCCCTGAGGACGTCAAGACATTTCTGCCGCGCGAGTTCACAGGGCGACAATGGTGTACGATACATTAGCTCCACGACGATTGCGCCATTAAATCCCAGATAAAAATACTATTCTGCGAATAAATTTGAATATTTTCTTTATTTCACGAGTGGATGTAGGTATGCGTTTTGGTGTAATGTCATACTCAAATCCTAAGTTCCGTGAACGAGCAAGTAGTTTAAGTGTGAGCCAGGGTACTCGACGAGGCGATTGTCATTGTCGTGAGTCATGCTGCTAACTGGCGCAGTCAGTAGACTCGTCTAGGCTTTGTTTTTATATCGACGATACTTAAATGGCCATTCTGTTGGTTTGTGTATTAAAATTAATTACAGTTCAGTGGGGAATCTCTTTTCAGCGATAAGACCGCCTGTTGTTGAAGCGAGGATCGATATAGGCCGAGGATGACATGAGGCTATGGAGTCTTCTACACTCCATACATACATGGGGCATTTATGCCTAAAAAAATCGTACTCAGGGGCGCGCCAATCGGGCCTCGGGTCGCGCCGGTTATTAGAGCGAGTTTTACTATTTTCTTTTTCTATAATGGTTGAATTAAGGGGCTGTCAACACCCAATGTCCTTGAAATTGATGTTACTTAAACAGTTTTTTAAGAAAGACTATTTGTTTTAGTCAAGTAAGTAAAATATATGTTCATATTAATTATATTTCAAAGACCGTGGTTGTACTCGATACATGATTGAACGAAATCGGCTCGATAGAAAATAATTGCAAAGATTGGTCTTAAAATCACAATTAAACGGTTCTATGTCTTTATTGTTTTGACTTATGGGTCTGCAATTAAAATCACAATTTCAAAACATTTATATCTAAACCGCTAACGAGTAAAATATTACACTAATAATCCACTTTTTTTTATTTAAATAATCTTCTTATTATTCCCTTGCCCAGGCCCAGTAACATGCGACAGTGCTATCTAATTTACTCCGATACAAATAGACAGTGTGCGCGCTTTAGGTATTGACAGCCTCTTAAGATTTCGAATACCAAACTATAATTGCGTACTTTTCATGTATGGCTCCCACTCATCATAAGATTATTATTTCGATACGCTGTAGTCAACTAAAAAAAAAACCAATTACGTGCCGTCGCGCTCCCATAGAAAAGGCTAAACGGGCGCGGGGCGCGGGGCGGGAGTCGCGCGTTTATGTCTACTGAGATACTTACCAATTTTCATTAATTATTAAGGTTTTATAGTAAAAAAAGTATTATTTCAGATGACTCCTAGAAAAAGTATTGTATACAATAGTGATACAACACGGTAATCGACTAAAAAGGTCTCTATTATACCACGATTGTATAAAATACTATTGTGTGCCAATTTCTAGCAACGAAAACTAGTAGGTACCAGACATAGATAGATATATGTTACGTTAATGTTAATTTCAAGTAACACGTAATTAAGGCATGTTTGCGGGTCACTTCTGCTGGATGCAATTAGCTCAGGACCGAGGCAAGTGGCGTACTAGAAGAGAGGACTATATGCTCAGCAGTGGGCGATAAAGGGCTGATATGATGATGATGATGAAGGCATGTTTTCAAATGAGAGCGCAACTTCAATTGTATGGAAGCGGCTTTTTTATGGCGGACCCGTGTGACTCTTAAGGTGAAAGAAGACGACCGCGGCGAAACCGCTCTTCCATACGTTGTTCCCATTTCTTCTCTGGATATTAACACATTATTGAAAATATTTTCAGTGATTTGACACACCCACCGTATAAATTTAATATACTTTTTATTTTTTACTAATTTATAGCTTTCAAATTTTCCCTGTACTTATAGCGTAAGACGATATTACTTGCCTAAATTCATAGTTCTAGGTCAACGGGAAGTACCCTATCAATTTTGATTCCCTTGAGAGTGTCATAATATATATTTTTTTGCGGCATAAACGGCCGTATCTTTTTTCACGTTAACTTTGAAGTTTGATTTCTTTCACAGCTTCAAGGGACTGTAGATCTGAGTTTTTAATTTCAACTTGATACCTCCACGCGTTCCCGAGATAAAGGGTCTTGACAGACAGACGAACGAACGGAAATTAAAGTGATCCTATAAGGGTTCAATTTTTCCTTTTGAGGTACAGTACCCTAAAAAAATATCTAAGTATTAATATGGATATAGTACTTATAACGAACTAACAAGACAGGAATCGTTGCTCTTGGTATCGGTAACTTTTTCCGGGGCGGGGCTATTAGCCTAATAACGCAAAATGTACAAAAACCGACTTCAAAAATTACCAAAAGCGCCATACCATACCATTGTACCTATAACATTTGAAGAGTTCTCTCGATTTCTCCAAGATCCCATCTACAGACCCCGACTTGGTGCCAACGGGACCATTTCGGGGTTATACCCGTTCGATTAAAAGAAAAATTGAAAATCGATTTACTATTATCGGAGATATCGAGTAACATACATACAAAAAAAAACAGTCCAATTGAGAACCTCCTCCTTTTTTGAAGTCGGTTAAAAAAAGGCCCGGCCCTGACCACTAAGAAGGTCACTCGGACTCCACGAAGCAATGAACTGACTGAGAACAAGTTTTTCGTACGGACAAGTAAATAAAACAAAACACAGGAAGCTTTATCAAATTCGTTTTATTATCTGAGAATTGCAGTATTTATAAATTTTTGTAGTAATCATTATTAACATTACGTATTCTGGATTTTATCGTACTATTCGGCACAATCCATACGGCTTACCTTCTAATAACTTACGTAAAATAACTTACTCGTACTTGAGAAGCAACATATAAATAACTGAAAAAAAATCTCTCCCGTTGCCAAAAGTTAAGAACATTAGAGCTTAATTTGTCTTTAAATTACTAGCAAATATATACTATGTATTTTGCATATTTATTTATTTATTTATTAAGGTTTGCCAACAGCAGTGGCAGCATGGTTCCATTTTTATCGCTTGTCACTATGCCCGTCACTTTCGCACTTACATACTTGTTAGAACGTGACAGGCATGGTGACAAATGATAAAGAGCCGACCATCTTAGCCCTACAGGTGTAATACAAATACAATTGGACTTAAATAATAACCACAAAAATCATACCGGAGTATTCACCCAATTATAGGCAAACACAACTTTCTAATACTACATATACACACATATAGCAGTCTTAACGTAATTTTAGCCCATATCTAATGTATGTTATGTACCTACCTAATGCCTCCAAATTCCGAAGTTCCAATATCCGTATAGCAACGTGTTTACATACATTTCAATTTCGGGACAAAAACACAGTCATTCATTGTAGCAAGAAAATTACTGACCAGAATATAACTTTTGTTCAATCATATTGCAATAAATATTTACGGATATCCTGAAATATCATAACATTCGTATTTTGACTATAGGCCATGTCTAAGTGAGTCCAATACTTGTCTTTCACTGGTATCGACTCTATAACGTTCGGTAGCTTACTGTTTAACCACTGCACATCCTTGACGTCCACTATTCCATCGTTTTTACCGTAAATCAACACCACCGGGACACTCACAGCTCTCAAGTCATATTCAGGGGGGCGATCACTTCCATACCGTTTTCTGTTTTTCTCTCTTCCATAATTATATTTAGTAAATGCCGGATCCAGCATACTTTGGCCGTAGCGAGCCATGTTCTGTGTGGAGGTGCCTGCTAACACATGTTTGTACAAAGTTTTTAAAGTGTTCCTAGAGATAGACCGTGCATGAGGTGCGTCTAACATGCCCAAAACCCACTCACAGAAGCTCGATGCTTGATCGTTTTGACATAAATTACTAAAAAATTCATACGTCGGCAATCTTCTCGCGAACAACTCCCAAATGCCGAGTGATTGCAGAAAATGTTTTTGGTCCTGTATAATTAGCGGTACCGTTCTAAACATTACAGATTTCGTGTTGATCTGTCTGGTAGCAGGCGCTAAAGCGATCATTAACTTCGCTTTACCACAATAGCCTGGCCTTTCTGAGCACATGATGAAGAAAGTGCCGGCTCCTTGAGAATATCCGATGTAGTTGAGCTGCTTCACGCCGGTGCTTCTTAAAACGTACTCTATTAATCCAGGGATATCGTAAAGTCCGATTTCGTCGACGGAGAACTTCCAGAAGCGACTTTTATTGGGGTCGAGATGGAGGTGTTCGCGGGAGTAGTATGTGCCTCGGACGTTGCCGACCCAAGTGTCGAAGCAGGAGTCCGAGAGAAGAAAGGCCAGGCCAGCGTCGGGCCCGGCATCCAACCAGCAGTCGGCGCTGAGCAGCAGCCCATGCATCAACAACACTGGCGTGCGCCGCCTCGGCTCCATACATTTCGCACCTTTCGTTATCCGAAAAAGCTTCAGCAAGTAACCATCTTCAGTTGCCACTGTATGCTCTTCAGACTCATATCCGTATGCAGTCGCAGTTTCCGTGAAATTTAAATTTAAATTGAGTTTATTTGAACTGGTCACTCGGTGTCCGGAGTTGAAGGATGCTATTAATAAGAGCACCAATAAGCCGTCGGGCCTCAGCGGGCACATTGTCGGAACTGCGACGATAAAGCCTGTGGAGATTATTATAAAAACAATACTTCGAGTTCGAGCGCCAGTCGGAATGAACACATAGTGCATTTATTGTGAAATGAACTATACAATATTTTGTTTTGAAAAATATGGAAAGAATATTATTGTTAACAACACATCGGAATTTGGAATAATCAAAAACCTAGTTATACATATTTATTATAGCCACTCTATCCGACGTAGGGAGTGGGGGGAAATGACGGAACGGGGTGGTCATTTGAAACTTTCAGCAGGTGTAGCAGAGAAAGCGCTTTCATCATAGTCCTTGTCATAGTCTCACTTTCATTTCCATCTTCTTCTAAAAAACCCTAAGTGACGGAGACGTATTGAATCCCACCAAATTACGCAGGTTGTTTTTGGTATGTTTAAATGTTCAAAACGTCCTTTTAATATCGTTGCATTGTGTATGTTCTGTCCATCACGGGCGCACGCGTATATTCCATTTATAGAAAATCCTATATCTAATTATGTGTTTTCATAATTTGGTGTGTTGTCTGTTGAGCCCTACAGTTGACTGACAGTTGTTGACTAGAGAAAGAGATTACCATTGGGCATTAAATGTGATATGTGATACTTATAAATGTGTATTTTTTTATAGTACATCGGTGGCAAACAAGCATACGGCCTGCCTGATGGTAAGCAGTGTCCGCAGCCTGTATGTTATGCAACAAGGTTTAAATAAATAAATAATAAAATATATTAGAACATTCTAAGATACATTTTCTGTGCCTGACACATTCATTTATAGAAATGTGAATATAACTTTAGATAGATATAATTAGATAAAATTAGGTAAGAATTTTACCTAATAATAAAGTACAGCTATTCACTTATCCCCAAAAATGATAAAATTGGTTTCTGTGCGATAGGTAGAGTATTCTTAAGCTAAGTGGAAATCCCTTCGGCAAATCGCAAAGTGCGTGTTCGATCGTAACTGGAGTTATTAACGCAGAAAAGTTACTCGCCTTGCGATTACTTTCAATGTCTTTTGTTTTCTCCATTATTTATTAAATAGCGGCAAAATAGCGGTTTAATATTAGCGTGTTAATTAATCGCAACAATAATAAGTTTTTGGTAATTATTTCAGTTTTGGTACAAGCTTTTATAGCTGACTGTACTTTTCTTTCCACAGGCAACTAATACTCAACGAGACAAAATTCTAAAAACTCCAGACGCAATTCGGTTGCGTTGTTTTATCACAGAGTTCCAGTGGCCACCTCCTGTCTCCATCATCAGATCAGCTCAATGGTAACATAATATTGCATTGTCATCCGACTTACATATGTGTACAAATTTTCAGCTTCATCCGAAACCGGGAAGTGTGTCAAATTTAACTTGCAAAATTTGACCCGTACAAACACATAGTTAAATATGTACATAGGTACTTACTGTTCTTTATATCCTCCTGCCCTAAGGTTGTTTGGAAGAGATGGCTTACAGCAATAAGACCGCCTGTTGCTACCTTTCTTGACAATTTGTTTTTAAATTTGTTTTTTTTTTGTGGTGCAATAGTAGTTATTTGTGCAACAAGAGAGGAAGGTTGGTTTTTCTTGCGAGGGACTCAAAAACACAAGATGTAAAATAACTTTGCTCTTGTGTGACACATATAACATTTCACCTCAGTACCCCTAGTGTAAATAAATTTGATTTTGAAACGTGACGTACGCGTTTGCGTTTAGTCTCATTTTGTATTGGATTTTGAAAGAGCGCGCCAAGCGGGACGTTTTGGAAACTCAAAATCCTATACAAAATGAGACTTAACGCAAACGCGTTCGTCACGTTATGATGTCGATAAAATTTACACTAGGGGTACAGTTCACTTTTCACATCAAGTTAACCACATTTATTTACATTCATGAATGAAAGGCATCATCATTATGATGAAAGCTTCTAGAAATATTCCTGTATTCATGGCCTTCACTAAATTAAAAAAGCTACTTTGTCTCCCTCCCTGGAGTGACGAAAGTAGGCTTGTTCGAGCTGTTGAGGTGAAAAGAATATTTACGTACTTTTATTTTACTTCCTTACATTGCAAGTGAAATAAAAGTTTGTAAAAACATAACCGTTATCTTAATGTAGATTGTTTGACTGTTTGTGGAGACTGGTCTGTTTAAGCTAACTTTATTGAGTATATCATTATAGTGAGACACCTCATTCGGTTCTCGTATGTTTCTTTTATCCTAATGAATGTTTTAATTATACGGAATTTTGACTCTTAGAGACTCTATACATCTCTAAGGATAATTTGATAAAAGTCATTTAGTTCTGACATTTAGAAATATTTACACCTCTAAATAATTTTAGATTTTTTTTTGTATCTGTTTGTTTTTCTTATTTATTATTATTCTAGTTATTTTTGTAATTGTATTTTATACTTAATTGTTGATGTGCTTGTTTTTGTTTGTATGTAAATTCCATGTTGAAGTGTAAAAGTGCCCTTGTGGCCTATTTGCTGAATAAATGTTGAAGTTGAAGTTGAAATTGTGGATATCATTTAGTTCGGTCGCAGAGCAAATATTACCTATTCCGGTTAAAATTGTTGAAAATGGACACTCACTCCAATTGCTACAACAAATGGTAGTTAATGACTGGCTCTGATAGTTAGTTAAATGTTCATGCCAAGTTTCATGTAATTTAAGCATGTTGTTTTAAAATGAGAGCGTAACTTGGATTGTATGGGAGCGGCTTTTTGGCGGCGGGTTCGTGTGACTCTTAACATTAACTCTTCAAAATAAACTTTACCCAATTAAACTTTCTGTACCTAGTTAGCGGTTACTTGCCAAGTTGATAGACTTGGCAGTGGCCGAAGGAAGGTAAGAACAATACATTTTGTGCGTCGAGCACGACTATTTGATTTCATATTTGTCTACCTGTATGTATCTATAAGTTATTATTACAATGTACTTATATTTAGGCCTGATTGGCCTTTGATTTAGAAACATAGGGCCCCTAGTCACTTGGTATGGAACATTAAAAGTAGGGGGGGCCCTTTTCCATCTCAAAACCATTGCTAGGTTGCCTGGACCCCTAGGTCCGGGCCTAGCTTATATCGGCGCCTTATACTACTACTTAGGTACAGTCTCGTTAGAAAATATCGATACGACGATTTCTTTCAGTCCTTCTGCCGCCGTGACGGCCCTTGCAGATGTATGACGTATGTTTGTCCAATTTGGAGATGAGATGGGGCTAGTGTGTCTACACATGTGGCGCCCCACACCAGCACCACACCAGTACCTGACCTACCTTCCACGAGAATGCTGGGGGGCTCAAGTAGAGCTGGCACGTTGATGCTGGTAAGAGACCGGCGGAGAGTATCGATGAGCGCGGGGTGCCTAGAGTAGTCTTAGTTGTATACCTACTATTTAATTTAATTGCAATCTATTAAATGACAAATGTTATAAAAATTATGAAAAAGAAAACGAGTATTGACTATTTACTGATTTTACCGTACAAAAAGATTTTTTAAAGGTTATCTCGAATACCGGTATTCATTCCAAAATTCCGGTATTGAGGGCTTATATCGAATTTCAACAACGTGCACCGGTATTGAGAATTGTCCGATATTAGATGCCCTAGCCTCACAGTAAAAGTTGCTCAGTATGTAAACCTTCGTTTTTAATTGCGTGGAATTCTGACAGCTGTCATAATTTGACGGTTCAGGGATAGTGAACATTTTTCTACTGTACATATTATTATCAATTATTTTTATATGAAGTTAATATTTCTTGCATGAACTCTTATTTGACTGAACATTTTCAAAGTGGGCAATTCCCTTGAACGTAATTTCAAACACATTCGCACGTTCAAACTGTTGAAAGCCGAATTACATGAGTCATGACTTAAAAAATTATGCAATTTGTTTGAAATGGAGGGTACATAGATAATATAAGGAGAACACACTCACGGCTCGGTCACGACATCGTGCGGCGGCAGCAGCGGCGAGCGGCGGCCATAGGATGGAGTAGAACACAGCGACCCGACCTTTGTTCCTACCTATGGACGCCACTTGCCGCTGCCTCCGTCGCACGAACGGCGGATTACGTCAAAACGCTTGATAAAACTCAATCAATTAAATTGTTTGATTTTAGGAAAATACAAAGCATGACAATAATTTCAAGCACGGACATAGACACTCATTATATAATTGGCCAGATATGATAAAAAAAGGGTTCGTATGGAGGATAGCTGGAGCTGCCACGGTATAAACCAATTCACTTGAACATTATTTTTTGTTTAAAACGAGACGAGATTGTACAAAGTATAAAGTAGTACATTACGATACAAGTGCGAAAAATAGGAAATTCGAAACGAGTGGCGATAAATTTAAACACGACCGAAGGGAGTGTTTTAAATCGACACGAGTTGCGAATTACCTATTCGCACATGTATCGTACAACGTTTTACAGTACATATGGCCCTTTAAATGTTCGACACAGTAACATAATATGCTACTTCTCGCACTAGTGCTATAAAGTAGCCCCATATGTACTGTAAAATATAATTTTAGCCCAAAGGTTTAAGATATATGAAAGTAATTTGAATGACACCAGTAACAATTATTTTTTGCCCCAGAAAAATACCTGATATTTTCTCTTGTCGAAATAGTGCACTTTAAAATTAAACTATCATTGTTTTCACGAATAAAGTATTATGATGATTGAAATTATAAAATAATCATGTCCCAATGTATTTCCGATGTTTTATTTTGGCTTGTAATTCTTACCATAAATTCAAGGAGTATTTTTATGCGTCAGAATTTCACGCAATTAAAAACTAAGGTTTAATTTAGCCGAGGATCAAAAACATATTTTCGTATTTGAGTAAATATTGCCAGGGTGCCTAGCCAAGATGCTAATCGTTTGCGGTAGGACAACCTAACGCTATCTATCTATCGCACTAATATGTAAGAGTGATAGAGAGACAGAAAGCGTTTCGTTGTCGTAGCACAAACGATTGGCATCTTGGCTATGGCTATGCCCTCTGGCGTGTTGCTTGCGAAGTTATGGACTGACACCGGTTTAACATGGTTTGACATTTAAAAAGTACGAAGTCACGTGAAACTTAGTGTACCGTTATGTAATTTTAAAATAGTATAATCGTTTTTGCAATAAGAATAACTGAATTATTATTATTCGATGTAATTTTAATTATTGTCAGAATGTCAGATATTTACAGTTGCGATAATAATAAACCAAACAGGTTTACAAATAGATAAAAAAAAAAATTTTTAAATGTATTTTCGTGTAAAATAATGTTTAGGTATTTCAAGGATGAATCAAATTTGTTATAATGATTTAGAAATTGCTATCGATATCGATAACACTCGAGTCGATATTTAAATAATCACTCGTACTGGTATGTTTTACCCGAACATCCGGGCTTTCGTATTTCGTAATGGCACTCGAGATTTCGTCGAGGGCTTAAAATAGACTTGTTAATAATTAACGCCTAATTTTAATTTTATGTGATAAAATGGCAATGTCCCTTTCAAGGTGCATTGTATAAGTACTCACCTCGGCATTCGATTGCGTTGCAGCGGCCATGGCCACGAGAACCTTACTATCGGTATTTGCATAGCTTTTTTCCGGCATTAATGAGATCGTCCAGTAATTAATACAAGGTGGGTGGGCAATGGATCCACAAACAATACTTTTAAGGTAACATATTGAATAACTAAAAAAATGTTTTTTTTTTTTTTTAATACTACGTCGGTGGCAAACAAGCATACGGCCTGCCTGATGTTAAGCAGTCTCCGTAGCCTATGTACACCTGCAACTCCAGAGGAGTTACATGCGCGTTGCCGATCCACCCCCCTCGTTGAGCTCTGGCAACCTTACTCACCGGCAGGAACACAACACTATGAGTAGGGTCAAGTGTTATTTGGCTGCGGTTTTCTGTAAGGTACTTCCCCAGTTGGGCTCTGCTCTAGATCTGGAATGACATCTGCTGTGCTGTGCCCTACCACACAAGGCGAGATGACATTCACATTGCCCATACCTCTCTTTTGATTGGACGTAGTTTAAGGACATACCCGGGTCCAAGATCCAGAAATGATCTGGCTTTTCAAAAAATAAAGCAGTAGGCAGCAGGAGGCCCCAGGCTCGAATCCCGATAAGGGCATTTAGAGTCAGACCAAGATAAGTTGGCAGCGATTTTGACAGCCCAGGCAGTGAAGTGTTATTTTAAACGTATCTATGAAATTATGACGTTTAATAACACTTGCATAGGCTGGGCTATTAAAAGCGCTGCATACTTGGCTTGGTCTTGGTTTATTTTGTGTTTATCCGAGTTATGGATTTTTTTATGTATATTTGACGACTGCGTCTGGCCTAGTGGGTAGTGACCCTGCCTATGAAGGCGATGATCCCTGGTTCGAATCCTGGTAAGAGCATTATTTGTGTGATGAACACAGATATTTGTTCCTGAGTCACGGGTGTTTTCTATGTATATATGTTTAGTATGTATTTATCTATATAGGTGCGTATGTAGTACCCATAGTACAAGCTTTGCTTAGTTTGGAGCTGGGTCGATCTGTGTAAGATCGTCCCCAAATATGTATTTATTTATTTATTATTTATATTTGACGACCGGTCTGGCCTAGTGGGTACTTGGGTAGTGACCCTGCCTACGAAGCTGATGGTCCCGGGTTCAAATCCTGGTAAGGGCATTTATTCGTGTGATGAGCATGGATATTTGTTCCTGAGTCATGGGTGTTTTCAATGTATTTAAGTATTTATAAATATTTATATATTATATACATATATCGTTGTCTAAGTACCTTCAACACAAGACTTAATGAGCTTACTGTGAGACTTAGTCAATTTGTGTAATAATGTCCTATAATATTTATTTTATGTATATGTATTGATTAAAAAAAATGTATATATCGTCATCTAGTACCTACCCACAACACAAGCCTTACAGGATGCGTAGACAAGATGCCAATCGTTAACGCTCCGTAGCGAACGAACTGCAACTGTCACTGTCGCACTAATATGGAAGAGTGATAGAGAGAGATGACTACGCTACGCTACGGAGCATTAACGATTTGCACGTTGGCTAAGCACCCTGGTCCTCTTAGCTACTTCTTCCGCTGACTGAACCAGTTGTTAATAAAATATAATAATATGTTTGGTCATCGAGCTAAACAGCCAGGATGGGAAGTAGATGGAATTCGTTTGCGATTTAATTTCTACGTATTCAAGACTTCTGAGTGTTGAGTTTCTTCTGTGGCGTGGTGGTCAAAATTACCTACACACGCTCTTATTCTCTTAACAATAAAGTTTCAGTTTGGTTTATTTTAACATCTGGCCCGTAGAGCTCCTGCTGATAAGAGCACCTACCGCGAACACCGAAGTTCGCAAATTGCAGGCATCTTTCTCTGTCACTCTAATTACGCCTTAATGGGGTTGGCAACTGTCAAAGGTTTGCATAGATGGCGCCATCATAGCTTGCCCCTGTCTCTAGTTTTGTTCTATGAGATTTGGCTTAAAGTACTGGAATCCAGGTCACAAGATTCCAAAAAAAAAACAAGAATTTGACACAATTCTAGGGATTGACAGGGCAAGCTATGATGGCGCCATCTGTTTAATACTTCGACCGGCCAACCCCATTGAAGTAAAAGAGAAAAATGCGCAATTTGCGAACTTCGGTGTTCGCGGCAGGCGCTCTGTTTAGGTCAGTTGGAGCAAATGGCGCCTGGCTCACGATGTCCGCAATCAATATTTCGAACTGTAAAGAAAAAAGCGTTAAGGCGTTAACTACTGTAATACTGCTTTTAGAGTTAGAACAAGTGAACTCGGAATGTCATTTGTAATGACAAAGTGTGGTGATGTCATCATAAATGTCAAATTTCTCTCTCTCTCTTTGTTCCTGTACAAATCGGTGCGAAGTTCCCTTAGACGGACTCTAGCTTTGAATTTCGAATATTTTAAATAGGGTTGTTTCCAATTTTTTTAAACGCTTGTATTACGTTCTATATTAACTAAAAGTTGCCCTAAAATTCAACTTTTATACTAAAAACGGCTTTAAATATGTTAAATTAACAAAATATATTTTGACAGATGCTTTCGCGTCCAAGACGCTCTTTGAAAATTGTGTGACGTCACAGTTTATGGTTTGACACATAACTACATACATACGTAGAAGATGCGAACTGTCAACTGACAGTTGTCATTTGTTGTTTATCTCCTAACTGTCAACAGTGTCAATCCGTGAGTTGTGACGTCATCAGAATCTTCAATGACGTTTCGAGTTTGGTCACGTGACGTGTGCCAAAAGATATTTTAAATTCAATATTTACAAAAATATGGTAATTACAGGTTCCCTAAAGTAGTTTAACATGTTCTTATAATCCAAAATAATTTATTGGGATACAATTCTGCCCTAAGATTTGTAGATGGAAACAACCGTATTGTCCTACATATTTTAGTTAACGTTTTGTTTTTGACCGTTATTCGTTATTATTAAGAAATAAATTGTGGCATTATCTAGGAAAAGGGACCTTATTGTCGATGGCGCTTACGCCGCACTGCGTCGCGCAGCGTTGTATTTGTATCGGAGCATCGTTTATTACGGCTGAAGCGCCATCGACAATAAGGTTCTTTTTCATAGATAACGTCACAATTAGCAATCTCATGGCTCTTCTACGGGACAGCTGCGCAGCAGCGCTGGACCTGCGAGATCCATGTGATGGTGATGGCTCCTCTACACGATGGCCTAGCGCTGGACCAGCGGAACGGCCATGTTTGAAATGCAACAACACGATATAGTTCTGGAAGGGGTCATGTGTATGGCCACGGTGTCAGTTTTTCGTCCGCACATTATCATCCATTATCATCGCCGTCCCGTCGCGCTAGAAGCCAGCCGACACGACTGCGCTCTCCACACGCTGGCCCATCTTAGTGAGCCAGTATGATGACCCATCGTGTAGAAGATAAGAATTCTAAATTTAAAAACGCCGTTGACAGTTGTATGTTTAGTAGAGCCTGTGCGGAAAGAAGAATCGTGGAATGTAAGGGAGCCCATACATTCCCACCCCAAAGGGGTTGCAAGTGCGTTGCCAGCCTTTAAGATGGGAGTACGCTCTTTTCCTGATTTTACGACTCTTCTCTTTCCGCACAGACTATCGGTCCGGGGTTCAATACATACAATACAAATACTCTTTATTGCATACCTCAATAGAAGAAAACAATACGAAAGAGAACTGCAATACAAACAGAGGTAAGCAACAGGCTGTCTTTGCGCGATAAAGCGATTTCTTCCAGACAACCTTTAGGTACAAATTATTAATTCTTCCTCGAGCTCAAACCTTTAACTAGCTTAACTCTTTTATCATTACCAAATGATAAAAGATTTCTTACTTTTTAGCTTAAAAAATCGAAAATGTCTCCCGTTTTGGGAAATCGTTTAAATATTTGAACGTACACAGATTTAGTAGTGTGAAATACGTGTTTAAGATAAAAATAAGAGTGATTTATACACAACAGCTAAAAGAACTTAAATAAGGAGATTTCAAGTTTAGCCAAAAAAGTCGTTAAGGGCGCTGGCGCAGAACAAATTGGCTTGTTCGGTGAGGGAGGCGCTGCGGTCGGCGCTTACAGACTGCCTCCTACACACTCCGTACTGCTAACGAATTTGCATCCTAGAATTCTTACAGCACTTTACAGTGACTTGAGAAACAGGAAGTACCTACACAGACACACTATTAAAATTTTATAAGATAAACTATGAAATAGGTACACAAAAAATGCGCAGTGTTTATAAATATTTTGTTAATTTATAGAATAGCATAGGAATAGAAAAAAAAATATTCATTTAGAACCTTCAGACAACAAAAACTTAACAGTTATAAATTAACCTTTTTTATTAGTTTCTAATAAATATGTATAAAACAAGCATCAAGCAATATACTAGTTACCTACCAAAGGAACAGCATAAGCCAGTTTAATAGAAAAGGAGTAAATAATAATTTAAAAAAAATGACTGTCGGGTTTTTTCAATAAAAATTGTAGTTTTGTCAATAAAAATTGTAGTTTTTTCCGTGTTCGTTAGTCAATATTTGCCGGGACACATTTTATGACCCGTCTAACTGTAAGTGATCTGTGTGGGTGTCAGTCTGATAGCTTACCGAGCACGGGCGAGAACTAGCATAAGTCTCACGCTTCAATTTGTATGTCAAAGAGCCAATATTTTTTTTTATATACTTCTTCGTCACCGTCGTAATAAATAAATAAATAAAATAATAAGAATATATAACAAAACAGGACAGAGCCCCTACCGTCCCTACCTGTTTTTATTGGAGACATTTAGATGAATTAGAGCAGTCAAATTTTAGAATTACAAATGGCGCAGTGAACGGTTCCATATTTAATGTAGGTACATACCAAAAATGCAGCTTTACATCACGTTTTGCATTTTTAGGACTTTTTTTCATAAGATTTGACTAGCTTAAACTAGGAACTACTTTATATTTTATTCTAGAACGAACCGAGCCGCCTTCTCCAAATGTGCATTATGAATGATTGTTACGGCTTTCGAGGGCGAAAAGCTCAGCCCAAGCCCTCCTACCATTACACATACAACGCATCTGGGCAACTCAACTGTGTTTCGTGTTGCCGGACTTTACAAAACAAAATTTGGATTCGCAAGCACGTCCGGGCCTTGCACGTAATTGTTAAGACCTTTTTTATTCGTCATGATGTCGCCGTCGACGGATACGTCTGGGAGGACATCACCTACGCTTAAAGGGGCCCATTGATTACCAGTTCGCCGGACGATATCGGCATGTTAGATATTCGCGATCGTCAGCTTTTGCGAATAACTGACAGGCCGATATCGTCCAGCGAACTGGTAATCATTGGGCCCCTTAAGAACAGTATTCACTCGAGCTCGCTCGGCAACAGGAATGCCAGATAAATTCTAACTTGTACTAATTACCTACTGCGCCTCCATATCTTCTCGTTAAGGAGCGCTGCTCTGTGCCGACTTGCTGAAAATATCATTTGATTAAACTTTGGGAGACAGGGTCACAAGTGGTCAGATCAGATTTTAGGTCAGTATATTCGTTATGATGCTCCCACATTGGCTGTTATAAAAAGTTATTCAATATCGTGTGACAGGGACATCATGATAGTATTGATCGTAGTTTATTATGTGCTCCCTGTCACACGATGTTATATAACATTTTAAAGTTTCATACCGTTCGTTGTATTCTTGCGATTTTGACTTCTTGCTATTCTTATTTCCCAGCTAACATTTGGAAAAGGCATAGACAGATGTATGAGAAACTAGTTTTTGAAAAAACACTGTCAAAAAATGAAGTGTCGGTTGCCTCGGCCCGGACCCAGGCCGTTTTCGTGAGTCATCCTTTAAGACGAAAGTGGAGGACCCGCGCTAAATCGCCTTTTCATACAAACGTAGTCCTCATTTTCCTCTCTGGATTTATAGGCATTTTATTGGCAATTTTTGAATACCAACCACAGCTATGCCCATACATTTGATATTCTCGAATTTTTAATTATTATATCTAAGACTAAGGAGCGTTTACAATTTTGTATGAAATCTGTTTTTTGTTCCTAATTTTTACTATACCTAATAATAATAAAAAAAAAAGAAACTAACGTAGGGGCATAGTTATGGTTGACGTACATAAAATTATGTAAATCTCCTTTCCTCTTACATACTATGTATGACCCGTATGCATTGTGTCGTTTGTGAGAAGAGGGATCTTACAAATGGGGTGAGAATGGTTTTTATAAATCTGCGACCAATAAACGATTTTTCATTTTTTTTTCTAGTTGAATTTTTTCAATCAAAATCTTTTTTTTATTGTTCTTGTATTTTGTAAGTTTTGACACTGTACATTTATAATTTGGATTTGTAAGTATTTAACTACGTACTTCTTATTATAAATGTATTGACAATCGTTATTGGAGCTATAAATGTTATTATTAGGAATGTTATTTTTTAAATTGTTATTTTATTTTGACTATCATGATAGAAATTCTTATATTTGTGACATCAATGAAAACTTATTATGTAATTGCCTTTCATGAAATAAATCATCTACCTAATATAACCTACATAAAAATTTGTACATCTTACGTACAACAAACTTAATAACTCAAAATTATTTTTTTATTTTTACTTTATATTGTTTTTTAATTCAAACATTGAAAAAAAAAAAACATACACGTACATTACGCGTACATGACTTATAATTGTGTTGTAATATATATTGTGTACAATAAACTGCTTACTACTACTTCTATTATTATTCAAAAGTAAGTAATACTAATAATTATCCATGTTACATAAGACATTTAAATATCAAATGATATATCTTCAATTCACTCTCGTTTCTTTCTATAGCCACCATTAATTCCGCAATCTATAGAAAATTAGCAAAACGCGATTGTGAGTCATTAGCACACGCGACGCGGGCGCAAATTCTGGCCATTCGTCATCCGCTGCAATTTATAAGGCATTGTGTGCGCCGTGTTTGTGTGTGCCCTTACTGGCCAGCGAGGCATGTTCGTGTCGCCTAGCGCGCAGAGCGTTAGACTTAAACCTTAAACCAACCAGAAGGGCTAAGATGGTCGGTGTTTTATCATCTGTCACCATGCCTGTCACGTTCTAACAAGTATGTAAGTGCGAAAGTGACGCATGACATGACAAGTGATAAAAAGGCGACCATGATACCGCCACAGTAATGGTGCTCCTGCTCCCACATTGGCTGTTATAAAATGTTATATAACATCGTGTGATAAGGACTACATAATAAAAGACTATCAATACCTGTCCCTGTTGTAATATGATGAATTAAAAAACTACAACTCTTAAGTGTTCAAATTTACAATTTACATTTAGTTAAATGTAATACGATTGTGTAAGTATTTGGACGTGTAATTACTTTTATCAATAAATATATGAATATGAATATGAATAAGTAAAAAAAAAAATTGAGATTAGTATGTATGTTTGTGTTGGGTTATAACATGTTGTCGCCTTCTTAATTGGCGCAGTTGGTGGGATATTACTTTCACAAGAAACAGGGAAGCTTCAAAAAACTCACGCTGGAACGGACAGGGTCTGGGCCGAGGCAACCGACACTTCATTTCCTATAGGTGATTGGTGATCAAGTGATCCTTTCCATAGAAAATGGAGTGACGGTTGCTTCGGCCTGGACCCGGTCCGTTCTAAGATTAAGTATGCTATAAAATGTGTGTGACCCAATTGTTTTCCATCTTGCATGTTACACGTGGTGGGGCACCACATAAGTTTCTCGAGTATGAATCTGGAGTTTACACTTAAAATGGTTCACGTGAGTCGAATGCTCGCTCAGCAATGGAAATATTTTCCATTTATTCTATGGAACTGGAACACCCTTAAGAAGTCGTAATCGTGTTAGGACAAAAAATGACAGTTCCTTAGTATTTGAATAGAGTGAGAATTGAGGTTTTCTATAATGCTGATTAGAGTCTCCAGCGCACGTGTTACTCTGCCATATATGACATATTATCAACGCTCTTATAGTCAGATTTTAGGTTTTTGAGGGGGTGAAGCAGACGAAGTGGCAGAGCAAGCAGGCGGGCGCCCCGCGCGCCGCGCCCGCAGAATGCCTACGTACTTATTCTGACGCCATCCGTATTCTGGTTTGTTAGTTCTGGGATCTTTTTCGGAAATTTATATTGATTATGATTTTTACTCAATGAAATTAAAAAATTACATAATTATATACAATACTGAAGTATACCGCGGCAAACTGATAACCTAGTAAAATGATACCAAATAATTTTTAGATGAAAAAATATTACTTACTAATTCAGACAAAAGTTACAACCGTTTGTTTTAAATCATATATAGATACCTATTCAAAACTTAGTTGACCTTAAAAATGCAATAGAAGTCAATTTCGGGCAAGTATTGAAAAAAGGAAGAATACTAGCAAAGCTAAGTAATTTGTGGGAGTGACCGTGGAAAGGTAGATTTTTTTTACAGGTTATTGAGATAACACAAAACAAAAGCATAAGGTATGCATAAGCATATATTATGTAGCTCCAAAAAGTAGATAAAACTTGCTCAGGATCTAATGTTGGCATGCTTACTGTTTGATGTAATAAACACTCAGACTCCAAGCTATCTGTACAAAAAACTGGTTTGGTCAACAAACAGAAGCTGTCACTCGGTTAGAGCCCCGCGTATTCTTATGCTGCAGCCTCAAAAATACCGCGCTGCTGCCTTTAGGGGAAGTTTTAGGTATCGGGCCACCAAATGTTGGAACAACATACCCCCACCAATCAGAATATTAAAAAGTAAGCCTCAATTTAAAATTAAATTACGCCAATACCTATTAGAAACTCAAAAACTAAGTGCCTAAAACTTAACCCCACCTGACCATACCATTACCTGCCGTTACCTATCCACTTGCGTTCACATCGTGTAAATTCATAAGTATAATAACTACGTGACATATTTTTCTTGCAAATATTTACAGTACCTACATACACACAGTACAAATATATGTAACATGCATAAGTATATTATTTAAACATATAAGTACATTGACTAGTGCTGCACTGGTCGTTTATTAGTGTAGGTTTTAAGGTTCTGACGGAAGATCAGCGCTGTGGTCTCCGCAGCATTTATGCTGAGTCAGCGCCTATTCTTTACCACAACACATGACCCTCTACTAATATCTCTATTAATCTAAAAATAAGACACGTAATACATTTGATTGTTGACGTAATTATTGATATTAGTGTCAAACTGTATGTTACTTTTTCTTTGTCTCTTGTCAATTTTCTTTCTCTCTTGTTATTTGTTGTGTCACAAAGCATGTAAGTTGTGGTTGAATAAAGATTTTATCTATCTATCTATCTATCTATCTATCTTCAAAAAAAGAACCATGACTCTAACTGTAACGACTATGTATTTCTTTATTATTTTTTGAATTGACGACGATTATAAACTTTCAATGCAAAAGTCGAGAAAATTGCTATTATTATATATTATTTAAAGTTTTAAAAAACACACTTCTACTTCGAAGTTATATAGTAATGGGTATAATTGACTGACTTTAATTAATGTCTAATACAGAAGCAGTCTATTGTCTGTCTACTCTGTCTCTAATCAAATATTATAAGTATATTTGACCCACTGAGGTTTCAGATGAAGTTGAAAATCTGCAAACATATGTAAGTAGGGTGACAATGAAATATTATGGTACCATCGAACTGATCTGATGATTGAGAGAGGAGGTGGCCATAGAAACTCTGTGTAAAAACATCGCAACCTAATTGCGTTTGAGGTTGTTAGAATTGTCTCGATGAGTATTATTTTCCTGTGGAACGAAGTACAATTAAGACCTGTTCCGTAATGTTTTTTACAAGAACACATTAATATACAAAACTTTCCGATGAACAAAATTATTTTATCTATAACTATGTTATTTATCCCTTCAAATGGCGGCCCACCACTCACGGGTCGATGCGAAAGCCAGTAAGCTGTCGGCCACCTGTCACTGTTGCTAGGTTTGATTAGTTAGGTGCGTGTGGCGAAATGCATAAACATTACAATAATTTAATTGTTCTATTCGAACACCGTATTTAATGCTTATTCTAACGATATATGCTTCAATATATACTGTTATACATAGATAAGCTTAAATAGTTGAATTTGTAATATTGTCTAAATCTGCGCTGAACACCCAACGGGGCCCCGCCACTTTTCTACTTTTCACGTTATTCGCTGCCGCCACTTGAAGGGATATTTTATAGGCCTTGACTAGTGATTCATTTCAAAATAAACCATTTTAATACATACATATTAGACATATGCACCCTAATACAAAAATGAAGAAAATATCTTTTGTGTAATTTTCAATCGATTTTCCACTAATATTTTGTATTGGCAGGAAAAATGGTAAAAGCTTATAACAAAGACATAACAAGGTCCAAGGTTCCAAAGAAGAAGGTAAAATCATTGCTGAGACCTGAAATTGGCGGCAGAATGATATCAAAATTTATACTAGAAAAAAGAAGTAAAATGTCACCATTATTCATACAATTAGAAATAGCATGCTATAAACTTTTATAACTACTTACTTATTCATATAATTTTACCAAACTTGTACAAAGGGTTTTATGTTCAGCACTAACAAAAATGGAATTTAGTGACATTCTTGAATTTACAGAATAATTAACCAGTGAAATAAAAATATTGGCGAAAGGTACAAATATATTCGAACTGCGAAAATTTTGTATGGGACTTGAAGGGTAAATATCGCTCCTGCTCACCTTACAAAATCAAATAATTGATAAATGTTGTAAATAGTCTTATATGTATACCATGATACATTAAAATATGAAAGTTAATAAACCAGAAATCCAAATTTAGCAGTAGTTCTTGTATAAAGACTTAACGGAACAGGCTATATAACACAAAACTATTACGCATCCACAAAAACGCATGTAACTCGGAAACTAAAAGTCGTGAAATGGTATCTTTCACTAAGCACTCCCACATATTTGAATCCAGTATATCTCCTGCATCCTGTATGTGTTAAAATTGAAGCTGTTCCAATATAATGACTGATATAAATTAAACAAACGAATTAATTTATTTGTTTACGTTTAAAAATAGGTATTCAATTTGCTTATTACTGCATAGCCATTTAAAATATTTTATCATTTCTCATGCTCCGAAAGTGGGTCTTTGATGTTTTCAAAAGAGTGCAGAAAAGTTACTGCTCTAGAGAGAGTCTAGACGTTTGTTTCTTTTTTTACGATAAGCATTTCAAATTTTGATTTTAAATGGATTTGATGTATCATTTCCATTCTGATAATTAGCTGCCCATTCCATAAATAATTATGTTTTACCTAAATTTATAATTAATAGTACTTAAGTACCCCTTACGAAATACTACTGAAGTTTATATTTAGCCGTGTTTTTTTTACTTTTACTTTCCTCGTATTAAAAATGAAAAGTAGAGTGTTTAACTCGGTTGCAAGGCACCATTTCACCCTTTGGTTAATCGTGGCTGAATGCCGGATGATGCGTGTGTAAAACTTGTCAAAAAACATAATATGACGGACGGATGTCTGAAATGTCACCGTATTTAGGAATCAAGTAGCTTAAACTTTAGTTTTTCTTCGTAAGTGTGATAAAAACATTGTGTGTATAACATATTTGTGTATTTATAGTGTGATTATCCATTTTATGTAACGTCCGCTAAACTAGCACAGGTCCGACGCTGACAGTGGTCACGGGCGTACTGGCGTACTGACGGTATTGCCGCGCAGGGTAACGTTTAGTAGACAAAACGTTGAATTCATAATTATGAATGAAAAATTTAACGCACCGATAAAATGACAAGCAAAATCATAGAGTTACTTAAAAGCTATCGAATGAAGTAAATTTCATATTGATATTCGTCATAGTACTTCTAAAATATCGGAAAAGACACAATTCTAAGCATATTTTCAAAGCGATAATCTATCGAGAAAAAGATGAGCCCTCGTGTTTCTGACAAGCATACGGCTAGTTCAAGGACTGAAGTTATACATACTAGAAAATAATCGATGAAATCTTTGTACAAGCTTGTAAATATCGATTTAAAAATAGCGCATTTTACTATACACCGCGCCTTAAAACCGCAGCCCGAACGCGTACAGTCAAGTGTATAAATTATGGGTGCACACATCTTACTCAAAAATATTTTAAACGGAATAATGGGACATATTTTTAAGTTATCTTGTCAGTGCACCCATAATTTAAGGTCAGTACAGGTAAGTGTGGCAAACGGGTAACCATACTAATATCTCGTTATGCCTGGTTTGATTAAAGTCTTGGCTAATTAAATAATATTACGAGTATAGAAGAATAAATCCTTGTTAATTTTCTATAAGAGTTTCATAAATAAAGCTGTTGATTAGTTGAATATGTATTTTTTTAAGTGTGCCGATGCCGTTTCGCTTTGCTTTCCCCTAAGTGTGGCTGGCCGCCACATTTGGCCAGTTTACACATTCATTAGTGTTTAGTACGAATTCATAAATTTGCCACTAAGCGCAAGTACTAACACTAATATCAATCTGTAAGCAGTCCAATGAGAAGGCCAGCCACTAGTGCCCCTAATGTGCCACACCAGATACCCGTACGAGTATTAACCACACTTTAGTTTTCTAGTCAAACGTAACATACGATTGTTATGCATTGTGTATCAGGCGATTTGTACGCTTTTTTTGCCATCAATGGCGATATTAACATTATCCTCCTTTTTGTCGCGCAGTCGGGATAGTGGCGACCTGGGTAATGTCTCTTTAAATAATATATGCGCAATGATAGCAGTGTAATTAGATAACAAAAAACAAAAATGTCTCGTCTAATTGCTACGTTTTTATTTGGACAATTAGGCTAACTGCTGTTATTACCGCAGTTTTATTTAATTGCAGTACTTTTTTCTGTCGCAAAGCGAGAGCTCCCTAATGAGAGCAGTTACCTTACCTTACATGAGGCATTTGGCATTCATAAAAGATTTGGTTGTTATTAAAACTATTTAATAGTCTTAGGGCGCACTTTTATTGATGCTTATGTTGATAGATGAACGAGTGACAAATTTTAGATGTATGAAATGAAAACCTGAGCCATGTGAGGATTTCAACTGACTTTGAAACAAACAGCTTTTCATAGTGGTGCATGAATTGAGCTGTCATCAGACTTTGGTCATCTTTTCATCTTTAGCCCAAATTCCTTCTTTCTCGCGTTGACCCGGCATTTTGCCACGGCTCATAGGAGCCAGGGGTTCGCTTGACTAGTTGCCTATCCCTTGGCGTTGGCATTGGCGTTGGCGTAAGCATTGTTTTTTACGAAAGCGACTGCCATCTGACCTTCCAACCCAGAGGGTAAACTAGGCCTTGTTGGGATTAGTCCGGTTTCCTCACGATGTTTTCCTTCACCGAAAAGCGACTGGTGAATATCAAATGATATTTCGTACATAAGTCCCGATAAACTCATCGGTACGAGCCGGGGTTTGAACCCGCGACCTCCAGATTGCAAGTCCCACGCTCTTATTGCTAGGCCAAATTATTAATTTTAATTGTGGTTTCAAATATGTGAGTAAAACTGTACTTTATCACAAGCGTCGAAAACAAATTAAACACATTGAATATCATTTCCACACTAGCGAACAAAATAATCCTTTCCAGGCTGTTGAACTGAATAACAATAAAGTGAATTAAGCTTAGTTTGCGCGACCGTGTCATGATCAATTTGCATTCCGGTTTCCTCACGATGTTTTCCTTCGCCGAAAAGCGACTGGTGAATATCAAATGATATTTCGTACATAAGTCCCGGTAAACTCATCGGTACGAGCCGGGGTTTGACCCCGCGACCTCCAGATTGTAAGTCCCACGCTCTTATTGCTAGACCAAATTATTAATTTTAATTGTGGCTTCAAATATGTGAGTAAAACTGTACTTTATCACAAGCATCGAAAACAAATTAAACACATTGAATATCATTTCCACACTAGCGAACAAAATAATCCTTTCCAGGCTGTTGAAGTGAATAACAATAAAGTGAATTAAGCTTAGCTTGCGCGACCGTGTCATGATCAATTTGCAGTGCGCATACGCTTATGGTAGTGCAGGGTCCAAATCCAGCCTCCAGGGACCTAAACAATCGCGTTTATATGGACTTGTGAAAGTTCTGGATGACAAGGGTAAGTAGATATACCTATCTACTAAGTTTAAGTGTATCCGATAGGTACAGTAACGGCCAATAATACAAGGTGCCCGTGAGCATTGCGAGACATTTTAACTAAGCATTCCTGGTAATATTTAGAAACTAAAATGTCATATAAAATTTTCTGGATTAGGCCTAGTTTCAGAGATAATTTAATGTTTTTCGAAATCATTTTTTCGCCATAAGTCGGTACAAAACACATTTTTGACTGCGGTATTGCCACTTTGAGGTCTAGTCTGGACATACCTATTGATTGTTATCGAAAAATTAAAAAAATGTATTCGTGAGGCTACTCCCAAATAAAAAAAAACTTTTTAGTTAATTTTAGGTTATGTGTTTATCAATAAAAAGTACGTTTTATGTACAGGAGTGTTCAAACAAAGAGAAAAGAAAAAAACATTTTTTTTTTTGTTTTTTGTCGAATTTCACAAAAAGTCATATAACATTTCTTGCTTCTGTTGCCATCAGGAATGCACCGTTAAAATCTCTCGCATGCTCACGGGCACCTAACACCTTGTATATTACCTTTGTGTTTTCTGTATAGCAATACAGCGTGTATTTTTGATACGAAAGCATAATAAAAGGCTTTGATGAACACACTCTTATAGATTTTGTAAAAAATTGACTACTTTTATTTTTCCTTGTAAAATAATTCAACAAGCAATGTATAGTTTCTATTTTTCTCCGTGAGCTTCTACGGATTATCGTCTTATCTATTGTTTAAAAACCGCAAAGGCGCGTGCCACTATGAAAAAATGGTCAAGCCGCATAGGTAGCGTTTATTGAATTACTACTCTATTGAGCACGGAATAAGATTCATTATGAACTAATACAGAATTCTAACAGAATAGCTGTCTGATCTCTATTGGTGCGGTATCTATTATACCACTACCTTGTTTTAACTCAAAACGTCGTAAAAATCAAAAATGTATTATGTTCTGGTAGGTACGAAAAACGAAATAAAAGGAACCTTAGAATTGATTTTAATTAACTTTCCCTCCTTATTATGTTTTTTAATAATGATCCTTTCGAAAAGTGTATTGAATCTTTTTATAGAAAATTTTGTGTAGATTATTTACGTTTATCAACGTTGTTTACTATTGGCCACCGTTTACGAGTTATTTACGAAAATATAGAAAAATGGTCCATAAAATTGGTTTTAATTAACTGATCTTAGCGAAAAAGTGTAATGAATCTTCTTTTAGAAAATTTTATATAGGTTATTTGCGTGATAGAACTTTTTTGTTATGGGTGGGCCACCGTTTACGGGTTATTTACGAAAAACTAAAAAAGGGACCCTTAAAGCCCCCCTACCCGTTAGCGCCACCCCCATATATCCGTATCGAAATGAATCTTATAGTTGAGTGGGAGCCCATACATGAAAAGTACGCAATTATAGTTTGGTATACGAAATCTTAATTCAACTGTTACAGTTGACGAGTAGAAAAAAAAACTCAGAATAGTTTTATAGCAATAAAACCTACGTCTAGTGTAAGTTTGCGGTTTTATCAAAAATACACACTGTAGTGTAAACAAGTATGTAGGTTGCATATTTTACTAGTCATTAACAGATATGGTTTATTAACAGGTATGGTTTATGGTTTAAGAATTTTATTCTCAAAAAATCTATGATGAATACTTAAATAAATAGCTATTTACTTACTAAATAAGCTCTAATAATAAAAAAAGTGAAGTTGACTATATTATTTAAAAAAAAAATGAATAAACCATTATATGAGACAATTTACTGAGACTTCGCCGTCCGTCCGTCCGTCTGTCACCAGGCTGTATCTCATGAACCGTGATAGCTAGACAGTTGAATTTTTTTCTTTTTCGTCTATTAGGGCCGAAAGAGACCTTGATTCTGAGTAGAAATAACAAATAATCTCAAATTTAAAAAAAAGTTTAGAGAACAACTTTAAATAAAAATAGCACATCTGAGGTTTTATGTTAAAAATCGGTCACACCTCAGGAGTAAAGCAACTAATATGAGTCGGTAACAAATGGCACATGTTGATAGCATCTCAATCTTTCTGATACCGGCGCTGCTAAACGATGCCCTTAACGGTATCGGCATTTAACCTCTCGTATTATGGGAACGTGGATCCGTACTGTAAGTATTGAATTGTAATTGATTATTAATTAGAGCTACAAATGTTGATCCAAGTTCCGACACATGAAAGGTTCACGTCACCTAAGAGGAAAGTGGTCGACCGCTTCTACATGTACCTAGCCTCCATTTTTAGGGTTCCGTAGCCAAATGGCATAAAACGGAACCCTTATAGTTTCGCCATGTCCGTCTGTCTGTCTGTCTGTCTGTCTGTCTGTCTGTCTGTCTGTCTGTCCGAGGCTTTGCTCCGTGGTCGTTAGTGCTAGAAAGCTGAAATTTGGCATGAATATATAAATCAATAAAGCCGACAAAGTCGTACAATAAAATCTAAAAATTTAATTTTTTTTAGGGTACCTCCCCTACACGTAAAGTGGGGGTGAAATTTTTTTTTCGCTTCAACCCTAGAGTGTGGGGTATCGTTGGAAAGGTCTTTCAAAACTAATAGGGGTTTTCAAGAAACATTTTTTGATAAAGTGAATATATTCGGAGATAATCGCTCCGAAAGAAAAAATAAATGTGTCCCCCCCCCTCTAACTTTTGAACCATAGGTCCAAAAAATATGAAAAAAATCGTGGAAGTAGACCTTAAGAAAAACAATAAATGAAAACTATAGCGGACATGATCAGTTTAGCTGTTTTTGAGTTATCGCAAAAAGTTTTCCCTTCATAGTAAAAAGCCTTATTTTAATTAGGTACTGATTATGCAAATTTGCCTATTTGTTTAACTCAGGTGAAAGGTAGCGTTTCATCCCTTGGTTAACAATTTACTATACTTCAAGCTCCAGTTTAGGTTATTGTGACGGAAGAGTAACTACGGAACCCTACACTGAGCGTGGCCCGACATGCTCTTGGCCGGTTTTTTCTCTCTGGATATTGTCGGGAAATATTTTTTCACAGTTTCATGTCGGTACTTTCTTAATATTAATTATATAATAGATATCCACTAGTGGTTCTGTGAGCTGTAGACCTCGCGATAAGCTTAAAAAACCGGCTAAGTGCGAGTCGCACTCGCGCACGAAGGGTTCCGTACCATTATCTATAAAAACGGCAAAAAAATAGTTTGTTGTATGGGAGGCCCCTCAAATATTTATTTTACTCTGATTTTTAGTATTTGTTGTTATAGCGGCAACAGAAATACATCATTTGTAAAAAATTCAGCCGTCTAACTATTCTAGTCTAACGGTTCATGAGATACAGCCTGGTGACAGACGGACGGACGGACGGACGGACAGGGAAGTCTTAGTAATAGGGTCCCGTTTTACCCTTTGGGCACGAAACCCTAAAAATATAAAAGGAAAAAATACCTAGCCACAAAAAATCTATTTCATCATAGAATCTGGTCACAAAATTTCACGAGAATCGGTTGAGAATTGCGACCAGTAGAGGAGAAAGTCCGGACACACGAAAGAAAATTGGCGAGTTAAAACGGAGTCCCTCGCTAATATTCCCCTTCGTTAGACCATAATGTAATTATATATAATTACTTTTATGCAATAAAGGGACATACATACATACATACATACATTATATTAAAGTAATTATATCTGTAGTTGGACTTTTTCGATTTTTAGATTTAGGAGCGGGAAACAAATTGCGAATCTTTGGAAGTTTCTAACTAACTTTTACAGAGGAAAGGGGGACTGCTACTTTTTTCTACGTTTTTATAGGTACACGGTGGTCCACTTTCCTCATAACGTTTCTTACATCCTACACCGTCAAATATTCGGAGTTTCATTGAAAACTGGCCTTTGCAGGTTCACAAGGGTGTTATGCAGGCTGCCGAGTGCCAATATTGGCAATATTGGTTCGAGATGGCGCATCTAGAATTCCTCAAACGTCGTTGCGTTGGTTTCGAGCACATAGACACGTTTCTTTTAAAGAAAGTACATGCATACTTATTATAAGACTTATAAAATACTACTTAGATTTTACCAATGACAATAAAATAACTCTGGCTGTGTGTGTGTGTGTGTAAACCTTTGCAAAAAAAACTTAAGAAAAAATTCGATGGCGACTTTCCTACTTCATCGTCAGAGCTAATTTTCAATTTTAGCTGCAAATATTTTATTCACATACACTGATTGGTGAAATTAAATGACGAGCTTGTAAATTATCTCAGAAGCAGCAGAAGCAAAAAGTAAAAACATGCTACAAACAACTTTAATTTGTTAGTGGAATCTATCCAAGAAAATAAAATAGTTTGTCAAACAAATTTGTCAGTAGAAAAAGGCGTCTTCGCGCCTCATTTTTTAAACCTTGCCGCTTTTTTCTACTGACGGAAATGGCTTGACAGACAATAGGCTCTATATATTTACTCTTCTAAAGTTTGGCCAGGGACTGTCTCATTTCGAACATAGACAGAGGGAAACATAATGTCTTTATCTTACACTAGTACTATACTGGCACCCAAAAGAAAGGGATGAGTATAGTTTATTTTGTTCTTATTTACTGACAAATTGGGTTTGCGAAATTGTCAGAGTATAGTTATTACACAAACATACCACTTAAATATTTAAATTTTAATTCAGTTTGTAAAACACTAACCATCGTGTTTCAATAGCAGATCCTTATTTATTCACGAATGTCATTTGTAGGTAACGAAAACATTAGCTGAAAATAACTAATAATTATCCACTAATAAACGGCATTTACAAAGTTTCTTTAAATAATTGAATAAACTAATCCTGGTGACTATAATAACATCTATTTATTTAGGTATATTTCATTTATTAAGGGGAAACTATATTTCTATATTTATATATTTTCTAAGTCTACTCTACTCTAGCAATAAAACTAAATTAGATATGGCTAAGCGGACCCAATAAATAAAATCTAGCTTTTATGATGTCTTATATGATTAAAATATATATTATTAACGATGTTATTTATTTATTTATTTAATCTTTATTGCACAATACATGAAGGTACAAATGGCGGACTTAATGCCTTAAGGCATTCTCTACCAGTCAACCAATGGGTCAAACCAGAAAGATTAAGTAGGTGCAGTGTAGTTTAGTGATGTTAATCTTTATTTACATAAATAACATACATACAAAAAAAATCTTTTTTGGCTGTCCGGATTAGCGAAGTTCTACAGTATTATGTACTATGTATCTGTGAGCGTAATTCAAAGACAGATATGTAAACATCCTAATATCTGAGCATACTAACATTTAAATATATTTTAATTTAATTTCTTTGAATGAAACTTAGATAATCAAGCCAATTTTGTATGTAAATCAACAAAATGTAGATATTTTTATTCATACGGTATCCCCTATCTTTCCATGATTACGATCAGGGGCGTTGGCGTAACCACACGCCATATGTCAACATTCAATTAGCATGTGTCACCTTGCGGGCGACATCGCTGTATCAGAAGCCATGTCACTATCTGTCAATAAAACAAGTCGAATTTTTCCTTCTGGCTTACTGTCAAATTCATTTGACAGTTCTTCATTGTGGCAGATCCAGGATTTTGTTTTGGGTTGTTTACACATTCAAAAATTTTGCCATTCTAATTAAGAACTCCCTAAATATAAAAGCTATAATATTGATGTGTCTTACTCTTAAATAAGCTTTAATATAGGCACACTACGAGTATGACAGTTTTGAAGTTAAAGTTTCCCAAGCAACAGCCCGCACGATAGTTGGGAAGGGGCGCTCGGCTCGGCGCCACGCGTTCCACGTTTGAATTTAAACTCGCGAGTCGCGTTCCAAACCCGGGGTCCGTTCCGAAACTTATTTTTCGTAATGTCTTGGGGGTTCTGAAACGGCTGCTATTCGTGAGTGCGCTTTAAATAGTGAAGTGCGATTTGATTTTCGAATCGGTTTTTGCTTTTCGATTCTGAGTTGCGTGTTTAGGTGTTTATTAGAAAGATTAAGTAGCAAGATTTAGTATCTAGTGAAAATTTATGAAATATAAGCTCAGTTGGATGCTGAAAATAAACTTAATTTATAGGCACATAGGTAGGTTATTTGTTTTTCAGTTTCTGTGGCTATAGTATTTTTCAAACTTGATGGGTAGGGTGACAGGTGTCATCTCCATATAATGTATAACCTATTAACGCCAAATCTCGCAAAATTGCGTACCTATAGTTTGAAAAATACAATACATAGGTATCTAGCCTAGTCGGTAGTGACCCTGCCTATGAAGCAGGTCCCGGGTTCGAATCCCGTCCAGGGAATTGTGTGTTTATTACGAATAATTAGTCAAGCCTTAAAATATAGATCCGGAACGACAAAATGCCAAAAATATGTATACACATATGGACAATGAGGTTCAGATTCAATATTTTTAGACTTAACTGTACAAGCTCTGCTTAGTTTGGGACTAGGGGGCCGATTTTTGAATTTCGACCACTCGATTTCGTGTATTTTGTTCAATAATATCTCCACTACTAGGCATTTAAATTCTCCTAATGGAATTGAAAATGAGTGGTCAATACCACTCGATTCCCAATTTCTATCGCCCGTATTTCAAATATAGCATTTCGCTGTTTTCCACAGATTTTCGAGTGACGAAATCGGTCCCTAGGTCGATCTGTGTAAGATTGTCCCCAAATATGTAGGTATTTAATTATAACTGTAACACAAATGGAATTCGAAATGTAACTGATTAGTTACTCATAAACTTCGTTAGTGTTTGAAACTTGAAACTCTAGTTAGTGCCGTAAAATTTGCGGAACAAAGGTTCGGCACGCCACAATTACATATTATCGCCGCGAGCTTCGTTTGGTTCACTTTTGAGTGAAATAGTTACACGTGAAACTAAAATAAATAAAGGGTCATTGTATAGAAATCTCATTCCTCAGGCCTATTCGCAAATTCCTAGGAAATTCCGCTTGATTAGCATCTCTTTTTCGTGACTGTGTAACTCGTGTCAAGTTCCATCTACAACAAAAACAGCTGAACGGAATCTTCTGGAAATTTGCGGATAGGTATAGCCCGGGGCATGAGAGTAGAATGACCCATAATAGACTAGTCGAACTTTGATCATGTAGGTAGGTACTAAGGTATGTTTACAAGCTTTTATTTACTTTCACCTGTTCCGTTTTTTGTTGTTTGTATGCAAATTAGACTCAGTTCCATTTTCCGATAGAGTTAGAGTTCTAGGAGAACTTCATGTAAGTCGGGTGACAAATGCGATGTTACGGTACCATCGAAGTCTGTGAGATAAAACAACACAACGTCAATAGGTTTGGATTTTTTAGAATTGTCTCTATGAGTATTAGTAGTTGACTGTTAAAAGAAAAGTACAGTCATCGATAAAAGCTTGTATCAAAAATCCAATTTTCGACATAGACCTTTATGAGTATTTATATATTTTTCACCTCACCAGCTGGTGGCTGGCAAGGCTCTCTTCATTGTTCAAAAACGTTGCATTTTATCTACATGTGTGGCAAAGAAATCTGATGCAAATTTTGAGTTGTTTCCTTATATTAGCTGATTGAATTGACTTATTAAATGTGGATTTGAATGATAAATATTTAATAACGTAGGAATCTTTCGCTTGCTCGGGAATCAATATTAGCACGAGCGGTTACACGTTATCAAATCTTGGTTCAAATCCTGGTAACGGCATTTATTGGTGTGATGAGCATGGATATTTGTTTCTGAGTGATGGGTGTTTACTATGTATTTAAATATTTATATATTATATATATCGTTGTCTAAGTACCCTCAACACAAGCCTTATGGAGCTTACTGTGGGACTTAGTCAATTTGTGTCAGAATGTCCTTATCATATTTATTATTTATAATTTTAAGTTATCTAGATACATTTGTGTATTCCCTGTGGTCACACAGTGGTAAATTTATAAGTTCTTGGTATTGTTTAGTTAGACAGGCTATGAAAACATGACGAATCTATAAGGGTTCCGTTGTTAGCCATTTGGCTACGGAACCCTAATTAAAAAAATTGCTTTAGAAGGTAAATAAATATCTTAATCTACTTACTGTGTAGTAATTACTTCGGATTTTATTTTATTCTTATAAGAAACTATTTTCAGGCTTTCACTGATTCACTTCAAAAATGTTACTAACAATACGGGTAAGTGTGGCTGTAGGATAAGTGTGGCTGACATTTACATTGGGGCCTGTTTAAATGTCGATTAGTGTTTACTGCGACTTTATAATATATATTTGCTACTATACGCAACAAATATTAGGTAATCAATATCTGAACAGGCCCCAATATCGTCGGGGATAGTGCAATACCGCGTAACTAACAAATGCAGTAAGGTCAAATTTCCTTGTACATTGTTTGAATTTCGAACTCTTTCGACTTTGTTATTTGCGCCGTATTACACTATCTTCTACAATATGTAGGCCAGCCTCACTATGCCATAGCCAAACTTACCCGTTGGCCGTAATCATTTTCTTTATCAAAGAACGTTCTCAGGGATAGAGTAGCGAAAGCGATAACTTTTAAAATTATTGTGTCAAAACGACTCGTTGGGCCTTTTGTGTCATTTAAGGTAAATTGTCAATAATTGCTAACTCCGGTCATTATATATTTGACAGGCGCTATGTGAACGCTACTGCCCCACAATGGACGGAGTCTTGTGAATGAAACATGGCGACGCGTTCCTGCCTCTTCGTCGCGCTCGCCTTCACAGTCGGTGAGTAAATTACAGGCTACAACTAAAAAAAGAAAAGAATAGAAAGTAAGTCCTTTCCCTAGCTCTAATGACATGGCAATCACGCAACATTTCAGACAAGTGAAGTAGGAAGTGTCATTCGACCGGCAATATTTCGCACGCGATAAGGTATAGCGATATATTCTCAGGCAAAAGACCTGATTGTCGGTTGTTAATGGGAATACTTTTTAATTGCATGTTTTTCTAGTTCTCAAGGGTTCCTTACATTTTCTTACAACCTTTTTGGCCTTAGGAAACTATTGATACGGGATAGGAATGGAACCGATTGGCATAAAAAAAATAGCATGTGAAAAATAAAATTTTTCATTTTCATACAAATTGTATGGGAAAATATTTCCTCGATTTGAGGCTTTTCTAGCCGGTTTTTTTGGTCCCATAAAAGCTTTTGATCCTGGATAGGAATGGGATCGATTGAAATCAAAAAAAAAGTTTGTCAAAAATTACCTTTTTCTCGCAACCTGCATCTTTTTTCCAAAACATGTAAACGCCAATCTTCATTAATTTGAAATCGAGGGAAGGCCTTCTAAGACCGTTTTCGCGCAGTAGCCCGGGATCTGGTAGTTGCCCTCACTGACCCATTAAGACCCATAAAATCCACCCTGTATATATATAGTTGGGCCCCTCCTTATGGTTCATTTTAAGGATTTTAAAGACATATACATACGTATTATGAAACATCAAAATAACAAACGAAAAGCTTCTTTTTCCGCTTAACCAACCGCGTGCAGGTAATCAAGATGGTTAATTGTTTGGAACTACTGTTACAAAATAATGTTATCATTTTTAGTAATATTTAAGTAGTATCTGGTAACTTGAAGATAATTATGACTAAGTAAAAAAAGTAATTTAAAAAAGCAATTTTTGTGCCAAATGTTAGATTTACTAATAAAATCGGACTCGCCCACCGAAGGATCCGTACTTCTTAGTATTTGTTGTTATAGCGGCAACAGAAAAACATCATCTGTGAAAATGTCAACTGTCTAGTCAATCACGGTTCATGAGATACAGCCTGGTGACAGACAGACGGACGGATGGACGGACGGACAGCGGAGTCTTAGTAATAGGGTCCCGTTTTACCCTATGGGTACGGAACCCTAATATTAAAATTCTTTTAGGACGGCTACTATTGTCGGTGGCAAACAAGCATACGGCCCGCCTGATGGTAAGCAGTATCCGTAGCCTATGTACGCCTGCAACTCCAGAGGAGTTACATGCGCGCTGCCGACCCTAACCCCCTCCCACCCCTCGTTGAGCTCTGGCAACCTTACTCATCGGCAGGAACACAACACTATGAGTAGGTAAAATAGACAGTAGGTTGCCAATGCGGTACATAACATAGAGCCTATATGTATGCATGTACGTATGATTAGCTTAATTTAAACTCAATGGTCTCTGCAGCAGTCTCCTAAGAGACTAATTAGAACGGACAGCGCTGGCTGCGTCGGTTAATAATTGAGACTGCTTAATTTGGCCTGATCCACTCTGGAGGCCTTTAATCAATCGCTATAGATGTAAGGTTAGAGTTGTCATATCTGCGCGTCATCGTGGATGACACGAACTATAGGTCGATAATCAGACAAACGTTATTCACATTTGTGCAAGGACAAGACTTTATAAGGGGGATATTTTACAGGGTAGACATTTTTAAGGAGACATTTTAAAATGTTAACTTAGAAACGGTTATAAATAGTGTAGTCGAAAGTAGTATTAATTAACTGCAGCTATACTTGCTAGTGCAAAACTTAGCGCTATATCTCCCAGTTAATCTTATTTGAAGATTGCGATACGCCAACGATGACTTTATTCGTCAGATAAGTGGCAAGTAGCTTATTCAAGACTTTACTTGGATATTAAACAGACCCTTAATGTCAATAATTATTATGCTCAAGATGTGCAATAATTAACTAATTAATGCAAATATAGTTGACCCGCTGCCTAAAAGTTTGTGGGCTGGGGGTCAAACATCTCCGCAGCAGACTGTATTTAGGAATGGAACTTAGAGCACATAGGTACGTGTCCAGTGCAGCTCTAAAATTAGCACAGATAACAGACCAGGACATCCTAGATCCATATAACGTTCTCCAGATAGCTACGACCTACATGCATACGAAAACACTAATTTATTCTTTGTTCTAGTTCCCGACTGATTTATGTCCACTTTGTTTGTATCTTTGTTGCCTTTTCTTACCTATCTTTTATGACTGTTTGGATTTTTTAAATCTAATATGACAAAATACAACAGCAGATAAAAGTTGTTCCAAAAAAAGATAACTTGTACTTACTGTTTTTACCCATCATGGTATGATGGTGTTCCACATTTGAGAGGCGAGCTTGGAGCAGAAGCCGACATGTAGAGGCCCTTTTGACACGCCCGCCAGGGTGTAAACGCTATTGAGAGTTGATGAAACCTAAAATTAACAAGACTATTGGGTGAAAGCGGTGGACTAAATACTGGGCTACGGGATAAAAAAACCGGACAAGTGCGAGTCGGACTCGCCCACCGTGGGGTTCCGTACTTTTTAGTATTTGTTGTTCCTGAGTCATGGGTGTTTTCTATGTATTTAAGTATTTATAAATATCTATATATTATATGTATATATCGTGCCGAGGTGCCGATAATCGGCTCGGCACTCGGCGAGTCCTGCATATGACGCATGATGTCTGGCCTGAAGCGTAAATTTATTCGATTGCGTGACGTGACGTACGCATTTTGTATGGGATTTAGAAACAGCGCGCCAAGCGGAACGTTTTGGAAACTGAAAATCCCATACAAAATGACACTTAACACAAACGCGTACGTTACGTTTCGCTATCGAATAAATTTACACTGGGGGTACTGATTTCGGGCCCAAAATCAGTCCCGATTTCGAGCCTGATAATCGTTTCACGGAATATCAGCACATCGTTAACAATATCTGAAATGTAAAAAATACTTTGTTTCTGATTGCTTTTAATGTTCAATGTTATATTTTTGCATATAAACCATTTTTTCACATTTAAAATATTGTAAACAATGTGCTGATATTTGGTGAAACGGAAAAATATTCTTTCTCGAGCCCGATAACTGTACCCCTAGTGTAAATAAATTCGATTTTGAAACGTGACGTACGCGTTTGCGTTTAGTCTCATTTTGTATTGGATTTAGAAAGAGCGCGCCAAGCGGGACGTTTTGGAAACTCAAAATCCTATACAAAATGAGACTTAACGCAAACGCGTTCGTCACGTTATGATGTCGATAAAATTTACACTAGGGGTACTATATCAGGCCTGATAAAGTGTGGATGTACCTAATTGGCACATAAGGCGAAAGTCGTTTGATCTCATTGGTTTTATAAGGCGCGTGATAAAAATAACATATTGTTAGGGTTCCGTAGCCAAAACGGCACAATCAGAACCCATATCATTTCTCAAGCAACGGAAATTATTATATCCCTTGCCTTGGTTATTATTCCTAGCTTATCTTTCTTCTAATTCGTTGTTTTCTGTTTACACTAATGTTTTTTTTGTGTTTTATCGTATTCATGCTTGGTCGCACTAACGACGGGGGTTGTTTCAAGTTGCTTGCAGGAAATTAGTTCCCTAGGGGACAAATGTTTCACTTTTCCGATTTAGTAGCAGGCTTTATTACGATGATTGTTGGCTTTTACAAAAGGTCTTTAACCTGTAACATAGAGGTAATGTAGGTCAGTGTAGGACGAAAATGATTCCGGCTCTGATATACTTAGTTATTTCTTATCATTATACATTGCATGTAAGTACCGTAAAACTACCCAACTATAGTCCAATACTGCAACTATGGTCCACAAGTTCAAAAGGAAATTAAGTATCTATACCAATGTTCGTTTTGGTTTACTCCTAGTTTTACCTTCCATTTATAAACATATTTTGCCTTAGAACTACAAAAATATAGTAAAATACAGTGAACAAAAATATAGTGAACGAGAAAAATTGAGTTTATTTGTGGACCATAGTTGGGAGCTTTGGACTATAGTTGGGTAGTTTTTCGGTACCTAAAGTCTATGTAAATTCGTAGGTAACCCTTTGAGTAACCTTGCCAGCCGCTACGATACAGGCCGCTTTGCCGGTGAAGGACACCATACATTATTAAAGTTTTAATTTAATAATCAAGTATGCCAAATGAGGAGCTTTTGTACCGTTCATTTATTATGTGTAATCGATGGCGATTGTGGTGTTAGTCGATGTACGATTATTATATTGGCTGTATTATGAACATGACTCTTCTTCCTCGCGTTGTCCCGGCATTTTTGCCACGGCTCATGGGAGCCTGGGGTCCGCTTGACAACTAATCCCAAGATTTGGCGATCTATTATGAACATGACTACAATGAAATAAAGAAAATAAAAATTAATAATATTTTGTAGATCTGCTACCGAGTAATCCTTAATACCAATAAAATACCCCGCTAGAGTACAACCCATAATTTAGGTAGGCGCCTTTATGCCTTTTCCAGGCCTCATCAATACACAAGGTTTTCCTAAAAAATGAAATATATTCCTATTAATCCAGCTTTGATGATTCATTAGAAGACAAGTCTCAATACCTGAAAGTGCAATCTAATTTAAACCTTAAATCGAAATACTAAAGTTGAAATTATATTAGCGCGTAATGTGGTCGATAAATCGTACTATGCTTAGAAAAGGGTAATGCCATATTTGCAGATACCATTTATACTTATTAATGTTGATGGATCGGTGTTTGTGTACAGAATGCGCATGCTCGCTGCAGCTGTTAGAGCTGCGCGTGCCCGCGCACGTGGCGCGCGGCGCGCGCGCAGCGCTCGCGTGCCACTGGCAGCTCGGGCCGCACGACGTGCTCTACTCCGTCAAGTGGTACAAGGTAGGTTGCTGTTGCTGCTGCAGTAGTTTGCTAAAGTTGTAGCCGTAGATGAACTTATCTTTATTGAGAATAGAGACTTTTTGTACATTACACTATTTCTTACATGCTACACGTACACCAATTTTTTTTTTGTTAGCCTAATTTGGTGCCTCACTGCTGAACAAAGGCCTCCCCTCGTTTTGTCCACTCTGTCATTGGAATTTTCCCACCATTTTGGATAGAATGCGTCCAAGTCGGCCCGCCATCTCCTTTTCGGTCTGCCTGCGCCGTCTATGGTGTTCCGTGGGTCCCACTCAGTAACCATTTCGGCCCACCTTTCCGGCTGCATGCGGCAGACATGTCTAGCCCAGTCCCACTTAAGCTTAGCTGTCTTGACGCCTACATCTACAACTCTAGTTCTAGAGCATAGTTCCGTGTTTCTGACTCTATAAGTTATTATAAGTATAAGTATGCTGATATTATCAACCCTTCTTCGAGCCTCTATACATAATTCCGTGAACTCGATTTTATTGTGTGAATTTTTCGATTTTCTAGATTCAATATCAAATCGCTCTGGTCTTGCTTATGGTTTAATAGGCCAGAGAAGTAGAAGGTATGATAGTTGAAGATTGGCCGTTTGAGGATGCCTAAATTAGTGTTTTATAGTTGGAATTTTCTGATGTGATTTTTTGGGAATAAGCTACTACTAGTAACCGCTGCTTAACCTTTTCAACGCTTTTCCACACGTGTCAAGAAATGCCATGGACGCCAAAAAGTTAACTGGTGAAGAGCGAATATGAAGCTTAACTGACAGTAGGAAAGTCGCTTTGACAACGTCCGCCATAGCCTTTTTAATGGTCATTGGCGTCGCGGGCACGACAGACGATGACCGTTTTAGTGGTCTTTGGCGTTGAAAAGGTTAAAAGAAACAATACTTTTTAACAGATTAGGCGTTTAAGTCCAAAAATCACCTCAGAAAAATCCAACTACACGGCTAATTTTATATTAAAGGATGGCAAGGAGTTCTTCCGCCACGTGCCACGAGACCCGGAACCGAGGAGGCGGTTCGCGCTACCCGGGGTGCATGTTGAGGTATTTACGAGTACCTTTAACTACCACTTAAAATTAAATTGAGATTTTCGCTGGAATTACGGTTTATAGGCATTTAAAAATCAGTTCAGGAATTCCCAGCTAGAAATATTGAGAACGCTTCTTAATATTTAGAAGAGAGCTCGAATATTATTTTTCGGGGGCTGGATAAAATAAAAGTTGAATCTCTGCCCCTCTCTGCCTCCGCTAAAAATGTTGAGGGCAATAGAGCGTGCTTTGAATCTCTTTCTTAGATAGTTTATTTCAAGTAGCTTTATTTTATATGCTCTAGAAATCTGACTCGTCGGGCTCAAACGTGACGCTAGGCCCGGCCGAGCTGGAGACAGAAGGCCGCTACCGCTGCGAGGTGTCCGGCGAGAGACCCCTCTTCCCCACTGTGTCTGACCACGCCGACATGACCGTCGTCGGTGAGTACGTTCTACAAGTCTGCCCTGGACTCATGTTTTACGCTAGGTTCGGCGAAATTGGAACAGACGACCGTTACCGCTATGAGATGTTCATATTCATATTCTTATATTTATAATAATTCATATTACATGTCACTTTTCATAATTACATTAAAATACTTAAATAAATTAACAATTACATTAAATTAACAGTTAAATTAAAATTAGCATAATAAATACAATGTTAAATAGAATGTGAATGTAAAGATGTCCGGCGGTCGCTCTTCCCCACCGTGTCCCGAACCAGAAACGAAGTGATTTCCTATTAATCTATTTTAGAAATATATAAGTCACATTCTGAGCAACTCTACTATGGGACCAACACCGAAATCGCGAAAAAATATTTCCTGTCCCATAGAAAATGTCAAGGTCAGACAGCCAAAATGTATGAAACAGCTAATTTTTTTTTCGCAATTTCGGGGTTGGTCCCATAGTAAAAGTTGCTCATGCAGTATGTATATATTCACCCTGTAAATTATTACAGGTGACTGTAAACACCCTGTATATCCAAATTTGCTAGTTGTTCCTACACACTTTTTCTCATAGGAATGAAAAAGAACTTCGGTCGCATATCCCAATTGAAAAACCTCTTCCATTGATTATGCCGTAATGTTAGCTAATTTCCCTGTCGAGTTATCTAACATCCATATCAAGAAGCTTTTCTCGTGACATGCTACTCCACGGCTTCCTACCGGAATGTCTGATACATTGTTGATCAGGGCCGATGACTCTCTAGCGCCAGTTTGGAACTAGCACCGGACCCAGCAGAGGGGGCCTACCGCAAAATCCGAAATTCGCAAATTGAGGGGATCTTTCTCTTTTACTCTCACTAAGACGTAATTAGAGTAACAGAGAAAAATGCCCGCAATTGAAGAACTTCGATTTTCGCTGAGCACTTAACAATTTTCCGGCACGCGATTGCCCTGGGGGAATATCCACTAACAGCAAGAATTTTACTTACCAATGGTAGACCTTATATCTTGGTAATAAGGTTTACGAAGTTTCAATTAACTGCGGAGGCGACACAGCACAGTGCGTGTTTGTACTATGTTTGATACTGCTATTTTGTCGCCAAACTTAGGAGTCTCCAAAATGGATGATTGTCTTTTAAAGCATTTATTTAATTAAATATACCCATTTCAAAACCTATTTTATGGCCATTACATACCATTTACTAAACCAAGAACTATTGAATACTTTTTGCCTGCACATTTCCTACGAGCAAAACTTTTGCCCGTAACTTTATTCCAAGTTAGTACAGAATAAAATTACTGAGATAATATCTTTCCCAACTAAGACAAGGGGTGATATTCCAATCGAAACTAATGCTCACAATAACAAACATAATACCTAGTCTAAGATATTCTCTCGTCAGCAGGTATATGATTCAGAGTATTCAGACAGAGATGTGAAAAATAGTTTATAGAAAGTATAGTATATACAAAATCGAAATACTTCCTTCATGTATTATATTATACTATTTCAAATTCAAAATAATTATTTTAAATTTGTATTTAAAATACTAAATACGAAATAGTTATTTTCAAAATACTTTTTTTAAATACTGATACTTTGCGATAAAAATATGTAATCTGAATAGTGAATACCTAGTCTGAACTAAAAAGTGTATATTGCTTGAAATTTCCGATTTAGAAAGGCTGTCTTTATTCTTTGAAAACAGTGTATCAATCAGTCCTCTAGAGTGCAAATTTCGAGTTATTTCCTCATGTTAACCGGTAGAATGGACTTTTAAGCTTTTTTTGGCTGGTCATGTGCGAACTTCGACTCGCCCGCTCGTTAAGCAATGAGCAAAGCGGTAAAGTTTCTAACTGAGTGTCCCAGATGATATCGGACGGTGGATGAATCTTAATATTTTACAGCATAAGCCGAGGTGCAAGTAGAATAAGACAAGATTATCTTTGTTAACTTTGTAGAAACTTTTTCTTGAAGTTCTTGGACTTGGACGGTGCAAACTTGCAAAGCTTCCACTGTTTTTCATTTCCCGGTGGTATTGTTGGATACCATACTTTGCAAGTTCTCGCACTATTAAAATACAAGAAGATATTTAAATACTTAAATAGTCCCTGTCTATCTACTTAGTACTTAGGTAGATAGTAGTGAAGTAAAGCCTGAGCCTGAACATGAAAGTATGGTGTTGCAGGTGTCCATGGGCGGCGGTAATCGCTTACCATCAGGTGATCCGTCTGCTCGTTTGCCTCCTGTATAATAAAAAAGAACCATGATGATCATGCTCCATATTGCGGAATTACAGTGGAACTAATTTTTTCATACTATACTGAACTGTAACCCTCTTGACAATGATCATATACCTATTACTGGTCAGGCTTTACACGATCACTGACCGGTACCTGCTTTTGCAATAACGTTGCACTAATTTTCTACGAAAAATGATACATCGGTATTCGTTATTTCAGTGCTACCGGAGAGCGGTCCTACGCTAACCGGGTTCCGGTCGCGATACCGCGCCGGCGAGCGCGTTCAAGCGTCGTGCACGGCGGGGGCGGCGCGCCCGGCACCGACGCTGGCTTGGTACCTACTATGTATTTACAGTATCTCTCAGCGAGCGTAAAAAACCTTCGATGGCGTACAATAAAGGAAAAATATATATTAAGGACCTACACATCGCTACGTATCGCAGCGTCAATTTTTCATTAAAGTTCGTTTTTGTCACTCTCTTTGCGGTTTAATTGGCAAAGTCTATTATATATTCAGCCGCGTCAACCTCGTTAGGGAAGCAGCATAGCCTATCTGTTCTTAATTCACTAAAGAGAGGGAACAAAAAAAGTACATAGGTAAGTTAGACGTAGTACTTAGTTCATACTTTAATGTTTTTGCAGGTACGTGAACGGCGAGCCGGCGCCACCCGCCGCGCTCGGGACTTTGGTGCGTCGCACGCACAAGGGCCTCGATACGGTAACGCTGCCGCTGGACTTCAGAGTCACTGAGGACCACTTCAGGAATAACGGCCTTAAAGTCAAGGTGAGTGTCATAATATAGAGTTTGTCTAAGAATAACACTTAAATCAGAATATGTGAATCGACAGAGCTAACAGTTGTAATTGCTTAAAAAACACCAAAAACGTAGGTTAGCTCGTAGTTAATTCGTTGGCGTTAGGCACTAAAACGCTATTTGTTAATTGAACTAACAATGTGTACCTAACTTAGGTACGGCTTAGGACATTTGTATAAACACATTGCATATTACAAGTAAGCCTAAGTTTAACTTAATATGCCTGATTAATTAGAATTCAAACAGCTATAGAACGGCAGGAACCTCGTAGAGCGCAGGTAATGAGATGACTTGAAGCACTCGAGTTGCGAAACTACCGCTAGATAGGTTTAGTTCATCATTACTTAAACTTGAGTTGGGCCCGCGGAAGAACTTGTGGCGTAATGGAATGATAACAAACTTTAATGCCGTCGAACTAATATTATATGAAGAGTCAGGAATTTGCCTACTTACTTATACTACACCTAAAACTATATAAATTGTTGGTGTACGATTTATCAGTTTATATAGATAAAAATGGATTAGGAAAATGTGATCAAGACTCGCACACCAAAGCTAGAAGCTGCTGTTGTGCATCACAAATGACAACCGATTTCTATACATTATAAATCCGATATGGGTTTCGATCTTGGCATCCTTTTCCAGCCAGCCTTTCCTTATCCATTTTTACATAGAAATTGTTTTAAGCAAAGTTTGAAATTTGTAAGCTCTACATACAGACGATGAGACGATCGGTAAATAGTTGAGTACATATATAACAAATAGATCGATCAAATTAATGTATAAGCGACGGTAATCGCTTACTATCAGGCAATTCGTCTGCTCGTTTGCCACCTATCATCATAAGCAAAATATCGTAATCTAGATTTATGAAGATGTTTTATTCTTCCATAGTGCCTAGCAACCATAGACTCCCTGTACTGGCGCAGCAACGAGGAGAGCGCAGTACGCGCGCGTGACAAATCATACGACACCATGGAGCTGCGCCCGCGCACCGCCGACGCCGACATTGTCGAAAATATCGGCGGCGCCGACACCGGCGAAAGTGCGCTTGGCAGCGCGCAGGGTCTACATGTGTTCAGTGTGGTGATCTGTATTTGCTGTGTAATAAATATTTTGTAAGAAAAGTTTGGATTTTTTTGCTCATCTGCCTGAAAAGTAACTGACTCGTATTCTATGAAAGAATAAGTATATAAATATATTGATTGCCAACAAAATAGTCTGTTCGGAAAGAAAAGAGTTGTCGAATGTATGTGGCCCCATACATACCACGACTCCTCCTCCTCTTTCCGCACAGACTCTAACATACTTAAAAACTTAGTATTGTCTTGGGTGAAGTAGAAATTCTAGCAACGCAACGTAGCAACGTAGTCGGTGCAGCCCGCAACCACCGGCCGCGCACTGAGACCGGCGATTTTTTTTTTAATAAGTTTTTTGTATTTTTAAAAGAATAAGATACTACTACTATTAAAAGGCTTAAGAGGCTACTGAAATATTACACACATTTTGGGCGGGAAATTTAAAAAATTTTGGGCTGGTCACACTTTGTGTAGTAGGAATTATAGTTTTGATACTAGAATAGTACATTACGATACAAGTGCGAAAAATAGGAAATTCGAAACGAGTGGCGATAAATTAAAACACGACCGAAGGGAGTGTTTTAAATCGACACGAGTTGCGAATTACCTACTCGCACATGTATCGTACAACGTTTTACAGTACATATGGCCCTTTAAATGTTCGACACAGTAACGTAATATGCTACTTCTCGCACTAGTGCTATAAAGTAGCCCCATATGTACTGTAAAATATTTTTTATTTTCTGTGCGCACGTGAGGTACCTAAGGAAATGAGTTAAATATACGTTGACGTGTACTATGTAAAGTACAAAGACATATATGTATAGACATGCTTCGCACAGATATTTTTATATATTTTATATTTTTATATCAAATTACTACTGACTGTAGAAGAAATCTGTGGAGTGACTGTCCACAGATTTCTTCTACATATTGGTTTTCAGTAACTCGTTACGTTCCAATGTTTTGATTTTATTGATATTTTCCAGAACTTCTAGTTTATCCGTTTCTTTACACACTTGTCCTGTTCATGAGATTCAGATATTAAGAAATTCACGTACTCAATCAAAGTTAGGCAAATGTTAGAACTAGTACTAAATGTATCAAAATATTAATAGAGCACCAACCTACTAAATTGTTTACGACTTGTAAACATTGCAGTCTTTCGTTATACAACGCTTCACGTCGACTTCGCACATTGTCGTAATTATTTACGAGGTTAAATATTAGTTTGCGGACCTCACTCGGTACAGTCAGTATTAATATTATTTAAAATAAACTGAAATAAACCCCTTATAAACCGCGAACAATTTAAATGAATGACATAAATTGACAACAGACTTTTAGCTTTTTTTTAAATCATAGACAATTGGTGATACAACAAGGAAATATCTGTCAACAACATTTGGTTAGCCAGTCTCTAATTTTGATCACCGCGCCCGCTAAACTACTTTTTGTTACGCTCGAACGCGCTCAACCTAACCTACCTCCTTTAGATTCCTTATGTCAAACTTTTGATAAAAAGGACAAATTATGCCTATGTCACATAAAAATGTCACCCTATCTTTCAAATTCTAATTACGCGCAAAATACTAAAAGTTCAAACGGCTTATTCCACTGAAGACGCGATGAAATGGATACAATTTCATTAGGTAAGAATGTATTCAAGATAGTACTACTCCTAAACTATTGTAGAGGTAGAAATACATAGGTACATATACTTTGGCTGCAGGGTAGATAAGAGATAACAAGTCTATGTACTCCAGCTCAGAAAGGTTTTTTTAGAAATCAGTGTACAAATGCTGCAACTGATCCGGAAAAGAGACAAAGTAACTTAAAGCAGGTAGAATGGAGTTTGAAGCGATCGAAACTCTATACTCTCGTGGCTGAATTTTAGAGTCTTTCGCTACAAGTCAAAATGTGCAATTCGTTTTTTACCTACCTACCTACTTGTATTGTACGCGCACGAAGTCTGAGGAATTTCGAGCTTAGGGAGCATCAGGCGTGAGGGTGAACGGGGCTTCTCTGCGATCTCGGACTTCGTGCGCGAACTGCATTGCATATACTTAATCGGGTAGGTAATAAATATGCTTAGTATAATAAAGAGTCGTTACTTTTGTAGGAAAAATTGCAACATCTAGTTAAGCTGATGGAAGTACCTGAACGATGTTAAATTGTAACATGATGCATGTTCACAACGAATTAAATTCACCTAAACCATTTCACAATGAATTCGGAGGTGAGTCATGACTAATAGTATCTAAGTCTCTTTTTATTCCGTTAGGGAATTTAAATGGCGCCGTAGGTATAGGATATACCTAATAAGTACCTACAATTAACTTTTACTGAGGGTACATGTAAATCAGTGTTAGAAGACTGGTAAAAGTTAATAAAAGTGTAGATGGCGCTCTCGGGAATTTCGGATAACAAGGGATCATCGCTTTCGTGGAATTAGACAACATATAGGTACACCGTTTACAATTTGCCGCTATGAGAAGGTGGGCTGGCAGCAGCGGCATAGTTATATGAGCATAGAGTCCGACATCATTCCGGCAGCGGCAGAATCGGGTTATTCCCACTAGTTACCACGAAGTTGTTACCAGTGATACTACTGGGAAAAAAAATCCCACTAGTTACTACTAGTGGTAACTACTGGGATTTTTTTTCCAGTAGTTACCACTGGTAAAAGGTGGGATTTTTTTTCCCAGTAGTTACCACCAAAATGTTGTTAGAGTTCAATACAAAAAGTGCTTTAATAAATAATTTTAAGTCGATTAGTGTTTCAGTTAACTGCTTTAAAAGTGATCAAACATATTAAAACCGCTGCAAGTGCATAAAATTAAAAGTAAAAGAGAAATTAACGTTTGGTTGAATTTTATCTTATTAATTGTTAATTGAATTAATTGTGACGTTATCTATGAAACCTAGATCTTTAGTCGAGGGCGCTTACGCCGCACTGCGTAGTGTTTATATAGGAGCATCGCTGATAATGGCGTAAGCGCCATCGACAATAAGGTTCGTTTGAATAAATAACGTCACAATTATACGAACGAACAAACAAATCAGTCAAAAGGCCGACTATTTTTGATCACTTTTAAGGTAGTTTACTGAAACAGTAATCGACTTATAATTAAACCAATAACTAATTAACTTATAATTAATTAGACTTTTAATTGATTATTGATTAAAGCACTCTATATTTATACTGTTTTTATTAGTATTGAACGTTAACCAAGTTTTGGTGGTAACTAATGGGAATGACCCTCAGAATCAAGAGCAAAGTGTAAACGATGTAATATAAATAAAGTTCAAGTGGGCAGAGGGCCTACCGACAACATAAAAAAATCGAAAATCGTTATCTGCCTCTTTATTGCTATACGAGCGACAGAGACGAAGATAAGGTTTTTTTGATATTTCGATGTTGGCAATAGGCCCTCAGGCAGTTGCATTCCCCGTTTGATTTTTGGTAGTTCCTGGGGGCCTACCGCGAAAACCGAAATTCGCAAATTGCGGAGATCTCTCTCTTTTACTCTCACTAAGACATAATTAGAGTGCCAGAGAAAAAAAATGCGTGTAATTGACAAACTTCGATTTTCGCGGTTATAGCCCTGAAATCAGATTCTGAATCGATTCCGAGTAATCGATTATATTTGATCATTTCTCAGTATTTTGTATGCTGGCAACATCAGTGGTTAGACGTTTTTAAAACATTTTATCTACGTACTAGTACATTGTATTTTTTACGCAAACATCATAAAGACTTGAAAAATCGGTTACTATAGCTGTTCATTAAAGAAGTTAGAAATAAGAAACAAATAGTGTAATTTTCACAAATTTTTATTACGATAATTATGATAAATTACGACATGCTTGTTTTATGTACGCGCTTGTATTTTTTAGACATAAAACGTCTCCTGCTTGTTTTGATTCGAGGTTTGACATTGACGTACGACGTACAGTAGTAGTGAACTTCGACAACTTCGTCGTTTAGGCAGGTCGTTCACTGTTCAGGGACAATGTTTATTTTAATAAATTCGTAGCTCATTTGCAAGTAGTTATAGCCGTATTCTATTACGTGAACATTCCTTCTAATAAGTAGTTTGTTTACTTCAGTTGTACGCTAGAATTGTCGTTTGTTTTTAAACATGTCTCGTAGACCTCATATAAAATCGCGTATAAAAGTGTGTGATAAATCTGTTTTCCACCTTCAAGATAAAAAGGCAGACGAAAGCGTGTTGACGAATGGTCTGATTCAGTCAGCTAAGCGTACGGGGCAGCTCAACCTAAGCGGGCGCGGCCTGGGGACTGGTGAGTGACTTCCTGACTGATAGGTACTTGCTGGTTAATTACTTCCTACTGCGCATTATAGTAAATACTTACGGAGATAGGAAGTACAGGTTGGGTGGAGTGGAGACTAACGTAGGAATTTGACTTACTAATTGAATAATAATTAATGTTAAGTGTAGTTTGTATGCTATAAGAACAGAGGAATACAAAAGTAAACATTTCAAGTGTCCAGAGAAGAAATGATGACTTGATGAAAATATTTTTAATTTTTTTCAAAATTCGTGTAGTTGTTTATTTTTTTCAATTTTCCTTAAAGTATTACTCTTGCTATTCAGGAAATAGGCAAATTTTAATTCCCTTCTTATTTTAAATTTATTATAGAGAGTTAATTTTCACATGCATAAAGTAAATTTTCTTTTAATATCGTAAAATGAACTGCCACAATTTTTCTGGTTTCATTTTTGTTTATTATTTATGATTTATTTTAGTCCCAGAAAATGTGTGGAAAATAGAGGAGCTGGTGCTAGAGGATGTGAAAGAAGTGGATTTTGCCCGAGAGGACCGGCACAACTGGTGGAACAGTGAGCCTCTGAAGTTCCTGGACCTCAGTTCCAATGCCATTGCTGCCATTCCCCCCGAAGTCAAACTCTTGCAGGATCTTGTCACTTTAAAGGTGGGATTGAAGTCACTATATACTCAACATAGTAATTCAAATATTTCATTTAGTATAGAATTTCTATAGATAGGGGACTGTTTTGATTGCCTTTGAGTCCCCTTAATATATTTTTTATGAATGTTAATAATTATCTGCTTTGATCAGTGAAGTAATTAAGAATGTTAAAGGTAGTTTAACCCTTTAAGAATTTGAACTTTAATAGTTGTCAGTAGAGTTGAATATCATATCCGCCATGTATGACTTTGCATGCGGTAAGGGGTTAAGCAAGTTATATTTTTTATTTATAAGAAATTAAATAAATTTGTTTGGTACATTTTAAAATTCTAAATATGTAAAAAAAATTGTTAGGTTGGCTATGTACTTGTACATTTGGCCAAACTAACAAAAACCAACCATTTTAACCCCAGACGAAAAGCTGAAGCTTGAAGCTTCTTGTTGACTGCAAATAAATTTGCTAGAGTGCAAAAAATCCGTTGTAACAAATCAGGGGTGGGGAGCGGGAGACAAGGGCAACAAACAATTAGCATAATATCGGCCGGGGTAGATAGACGGAGAGGATTTAACAACTTTTTAATTTTCAGCTTCATGACAATGCATTAACCTGCCTGCCCAATGAAATAGGCGAGCTGAAAAACCTGTCAAACCTCAGCCTGAACCATAACAAGCTGGTGGCTCTGCCGACATCCTTCTTCAGGCTTGGTGAGCTCCGTTGGCTCAGCCTCGCTCACAACCGGCTTGAGAAGATACAACCAGACTTTGGGGATCTGGTTATGTTGACTTTTCTGGTATGTAATAGATAATTGATGTAAAACATTTTCCATTTAAATCAACATAAAGTTATAAGTTATACACACTAATACAGCATAATTTTTAAGTGCATATATGGGGAATGGAGTTAAAATCAGTCTTGTTTTCCAAATAGAAATTTAGAATGACGTTGAAAGTGTCCCATCTACACTGTTGTTTTATGAGTAGCCTCTCTGCTATTTCTTCCTCAACTATAACAAATAACCAAAAAAGCATATTTGGAATGTATGGACGTATGGACTGGTTAAAATACTGGTGCCGAATCTGATCGCGGTGACGGCGCGATAACCGCCTTATATTTTTTATTTTTTGACTAACTGTTGATATGATAAATATTTAATTATAAATATGTATTGTGATTGTAGGATCTTTCCCACAACAAACTCGCCACCTTACCCCCGGGTATGGGCTACCTAGTGCGCTTAGTGGAGCTCAATCTGTCACACAACCAGCTGCAGGAGCTGCCACCTGACATCGTCAATTTAAGAGGTAAACATAATTGAATATATTAAAATGAGTCACGTTTTTTAATATCGAAAATCCTTACTAATAATACATCTATAAATGCGAGTAGCTCTATCTGTCTGTCACCGTTGAATCAATTTTGATGAATTTTGCTGTGAAAAGGGTGTGGTTGAATTTACTGTGAAAGTTCAATATGAAAATACTAATTCCACGCAAAGAAAATCGCCGGCAGACGCTGGTCTTTAATATACCTAAGTCTCACGAAAATTTTGCTATTAATAACTAATTTACGTACAAATAGCAAAAATAAAGTACTTAAACAAAATTACCTATTCATTTGTTGTTATTGTGCTGTTTCTATTTGTAATTCATATGGAGTTTACATAACACGCGCATTGCACGGTCGAGTGATTTTGTTGAATACTTTAGGTAAATCCCACGGTCTTTAGACACGCGTCGCCACTTATTTAGTTAGATGGACGCGGATATAGGTTATGGTTTATGGAGCACTTGAGTGATTTTGATATAAGCCACAATCACGTTGGGATATTCCCATACCCACCTTATTCCATTCCTTTTTGTGTAATACATGTTTACGAGTATCCTATAAATTATGTATTTGTCACCCTCTTTTTACTCTCCTCTCATCTACTCAAAGGTTAACTGGAAGAGATCCTTCTTGCTAATTGTATGTTTCGTCTAATATGTATTTTTGTACAATAATAAAGAGTTTATTATTACTACTACTACTACTACTTATAATAGTATATTACGATACAAGTGCGAAAAGTAGGAAATTAGCAACGAGTGGCGATAAATTAAAACACGACCGAAGGGAGTGTTTTAGATCGACACGAGTTGCGAATTACCTATTCGCACATGTATCGTACAACGTTTTACAGTACATATGACCCTCTAAATTTTCGACATAGTTACATAATGTGCTAATTTGCGCACTAGTGCGGAAAAATATCACCATATGTACTGTAATAACTTATTATGAATGCCAAGGTTCAGTTTGTTTGTCTGTTACCTCTTCACGCTTAAACTGGTGAACTGATATAGACGAAAATTTCTATGGAGTCCCGGGGAAAGACATTGAATAGTTTTCATCACAGAAATCGTCATTGTACGCTAACGAAGTCGCGACCGTGGCGGGCAGAAGCTGAGGGCTTACCGCGAACATTGATGTTCACAAATTGCGGGCATCTTTCTGTCACTCTAATTACGCCTTTGTTGGAGTTAAAAGAGAAAGATGCCCGCAATTTGCGAACTTCGGTGTTTGCGGCAGGCCCTCTGATACCACAAATAAACCTATTTCTTGAGCTTTCGTGAAGAGGAGACATTTATTGGTGACCTATATGTACTAAAGTTTTATTTAATTTTAGACCTAAAGAAGATGAATATAAGCAATAACAATCTACGCTCGCTGCCAGCACTTGGAGAGCTGAGAAGAATGGAAATACTAGACGCGAACCACAACGATATTCAGGAGTTGCCTGACTTCTACGGGTGTACAGCTTTAAAAGAGATCTATTTGGCTAATAACTACATTAAGGTAATTTCCATGACACCAATTTGATTGCACCCTTTAAACTATATTATAGCAAATGGATCTTTCAGAAAAAATATGCGTAAATTAAAAAAAATATATCACATCGGAAGATCATACTTTCGCCTTTTGTAATTGTCAAAATTATGCGTTTATTTGTCTGAAAGAAAGTAAGCTAATAATAATCGAGTCCACTTACAAAATGTCTGCGAGGGAGTCCCTAGGTTACTAGTTACCCTAGGTTGATGCTAGATCAAAGATAATTGTTTGTAATAGAGAGCTAAAGGATTAAAAACGTGCCCCTTAGTTTGACTTCCAAAACAGATGGCGCTGTACTGCGCCATATGTTTTTCCGTCACTGAATTGTCAAACGTCAACTTGACAATCAGAGTTGCCGCAAATGTACAGCGGCATCTCGTTCACCAGTCAAATTCGAAGCACGAAATTGTCTTAGATTGTACTCATCTTAATCAATGTATTCAGTGATCTGTATTGATTCAAACGCGATTTAAAAGAAATATGTGGACATGGTAATTTGTAATCAAGGGAATCTCTTATATGTACTTTTTTTTTTCATTTGTTATTATCTCATTATGTATTTGACGTTGTGAAGAATTTATTAAGTATTGATTTTTGATGATGACTTGTATGTATCTATATTTCTAGACATTTTATAATCGTATTGACGATCATAGCATAAATTCATATAGATTAGTTTAATATAAATTATATTAAACTAATCTATAATGAATGTACTACACTCATCTAGTGTACTACATTATAAAATAAAATAGTTATTAATATAGGTTTAGTATATTATTATTTATTATTATTATTATTTATTGTTCGGAGAACCAACAGCTATATTAGGTAATAAGTTACTAATATAATATGAAAATTTAATTTTGAAATAAATGTTTATTTAATTTAATTTAATTTATATTGTAATTTCATATTATGAAATAAATAAATCTAAATCAATAGGATTTTCTAGATATGTAAACGTGAAGACTATTACTTTATTTATTCTAATGTTTTAGGAAATAACGGAAGAATTTTGCGATCAAATGCAGCACCTGAACGTGCTGAACATCAGAGACAACCAACTGGAGGTGTTACCGGAGAATGTCTCTTTGCTACAGAAGCTAAAACGACTGGATCTTAGCAATAACAGTCTGAACAAGTAAGTATTTATATCTCGATGCACTGTATGGGATGCGAGAGGCTTGCATTTTTCCTTTCAGGTGCCGTAGGTTCAGAAAGTTTGTTATAACTTACAACAGATACAAAAAAAAAAACATGATATCCGCGGCCCTGAGCATGCACATCCATCGCTTACGCTCAGTGCCCGGGCAAGGTGCCCGTGAGCATTGCGATACATTGTAACTAAGCATTCCTGGTAATATTTAGAAACTAAAATGTCTTATAAAATTTTCTGGATTAGGCCTAGTTTCAGAGATAATTTAATGTTTTTCGAAATCATTCTTTCGCCATAAGTCGGTACAAAACACATTTTTGACTGCGGTATTGCCACTTTGAGGTCTAGTCTGGACATACCTATTGATTGACATCGAAAAATTAAAAAAATGTATTCTAGAGGCTATCCCCAAATAATAAAAAAATTAGTTACTTTTAGGTTATGTGTTTATCAATAAAAATTACGTTTTATGTAATTTAAAAAAAAAGGGAAAAAAAGAACAGTTTTTTTTGTCGAATTTCACAAAAAGGCATTTTTTGCTTCTGTTGCCATCAGGAATGCACCGTTAAAATCTCTCGCAATGCTCACGGGCACCTTGTATAACGAAAAGTCTAAAGCGTCAAAAAACGTTTGGTCCCTTGAGTGTCGCCATATAGAGTTTACACTAGTTGCATTTTGGCTCTCTGACCAGTAATTGACCCTAGTCTCACCTCTCGCAATTGATGACTCCAAAAACACTTCTCATTCATTAGCTCAATAAGCCTATTTACTCTAGCCTGGGAGAGGTCTAGATTGTATGTTTTAGTATTATCGGATTAGCACAAGTCCTACCCAGGATCGGAACAAGCTAACCCATCACATACTACAATGACGAGTGTTAAAATGCCATCATAAATATTAAATTTCTACGAAAGTTTATTTTTTATAGTGGCACCCCTCACCTTGGTACTTTAAGCGTTTGTGCAGAGTTTGCTTAGACGGTCTCTTGCGTATTCGTTTATGTATCTGTATACATAGGTACTCTCTATAATAATATTGCTGCCCCGCCCATGATGCCGGTTATCAATGTCATTGTGCGAGTTTAAATAAATAAATATTAATAGGGCATTATTACACAAATTGACTAAGTCCCACAGTAAGCTCAATAAGGCTTGTGTTGTGGGTACTTAAATACATAGAAAACACCCATGACTCAGGAACTAATATTCGTGCTCATCACACAAATAAATGCCCTTACCAGGATTTGAACCCGGGACCATCAGCTTCGTAGGCAGGGTTACTACCCACTAGGCCAAACCGGTCGTCATATATAATATATAAATACTTAAATACATAGAAAACACCCATGACTCAGGAACAAATATTCGTGCTCATCACACAAATAAATGCTCTTACCAGGATTTGAACCCGGGACCATCAGCTTCATAGGCAGGGTCACTACCCACTAGGCCAAACCGGTCGTCAAACACAGCAATGTAGTTATGCGCATGCAATAGAGATAGCAACAAACGGGTCAATGTACAAAAATCTATCTGGAAAGCGTCTCTTCTTTATGTGCCTTAAATTTTAAGAAATGCTATTCTGGTATTATTTTTAAGTTAACATGTGTTAAATTTTTTAGGCTACCCAAAAACCTCGGCCTCCTAACCCAACTGCAAAGCATCAGCATGGACGGCAACAGGCTGTCCTTCGTGCGGCAAGACGTGATCCGCGGCGGCACCGACCGCATGATGAAGTTCCTCCGCGACCGCATGCACGAGGAGATCCAAGCCGAAACCAGGGTCAATGAAGACCAGTGGCCGGACAAGTAAGTTTTTTTTTTTTTTTTATACTACGTCGGTGGCAAGCAAGCATACGGCCTGCCTGATGGTAAGCAGCCTCCGTAGCCTATGTACGCCTGCAACTCCAGAGGAGCTACATGCGCGTTGCCGACCCTAAACCCGCCCCCCCCCCCTCATTGAGCTCTGGCAACCTTACTCACCGGCAGGAACACAACACTATGAGTAGGGTCTACTGTTATTTGGCTGCTGTTTTCTGTAAGGTGGAGGTACTTCCCCAGTTGGGCTCTGCTCTAGATCTGGAATGACATCCACTGGCTGTGCCCTACCACACAAAGCGAGATGACATTCACAATGCCCATACCTCTCTTTTGGACGTAGTTTAAGGACGTACCCGGGTCCATAATATAAGTCTACTTACTAGTTCACCAAATATCACGCTAGATGTCGCTGTGCATGTGTATTTCTACATTGAACACACCTTTTTCTGTCGTTCTCAGCAGAAAGTGTACTGAAATAGTAGATAGTGGCACAATCCTGAACAAAGCGAAGGATTCTAAAATAGAATCACGAGTGTAGTGAGGGATTCAAGTGTAAACGTCCAAGGTGAACATAATTTAAATGCTTTATCATATCACTGCTGCCTATGAGGAAAATGTTATGTTTCAAAATATTACATACGCAAAAAAATTGTATGAAAAAAAATGTGTTCTAGAACAGAAAATTGCCATTTGATCCCTCGTAGCAGGGAAGAAAAAGCCTTTTTCCGAATACGTAATGTGAAAAAAGATAATTGTATTAATTTATAATAATCTATTTTTTTTTTTCTTAAAGGTTCACGCTAAAAAAGAACCAAGCCCTAATGTTACCCGGCCGAGAATTGAGGACGGTTCCTGACGAGGTGTTCAGCAACGCGGCCGAAGCGCAAGTGCACATCGTCGACATATCCAAGAACAATTTGACACAAGTGCCTATAGGGTAAGTAAAGTTAAAAAGAATTGATTGTAACAGAGGTAAAGAAAAAAAAACGTAATGTTTTGCGGTCACTGAATTATCAAATGTCAACTTTTGACAATCAGTATTACCGCAAAAATGGAGCTGTACAACGCCATCTCGTTTACCAGTCAAATTCGAAGCACGAAATTTTTTTTTCTCTAGTTATATCTGCGATCAGTCAAACTATAAGCAGATTAGTTGAATGCTTAATAACGTGACGAGCGAATCCTCCAGTGAGGGCTTCTACTCTCTTTTTTTTGTCTTAGATTTTACGCATCTTAATCAATGTATATTTTGTAAAGTACAATGTAATTAAAAAGCGAGCGTTATGAAATATAATAGACGGAATGATCGTCGTGTCAATGGGCTACTTACATCTACGGCTATGTCGGATACTTTCTGCTGAAAGGGACAGAGAAAGGTGTGCTCAGGTTCTCTCCCTCATAGCAGACATATGGGTACACTGATCAAGCCCCTAATTAGTTCAATTAACCTGTGAATGGTGAAAAACTTCACAAATACGCGACGAAAATTATTGAAGAGAATGTGATTCTCATTTATTTTTATGATTTAATTTTTAGCATATGCATCGTGCGAGAGACGTTATCGCAACTTGTCTTATCTTCGAACCACCTTTCCGAATTGCCCGCGGAGGTGGGGCAATGCAAGCACCTGCAACTGCTGGACGTCAGCAAGAACAGCCTGAGCGAGCTGCCGCCTGGGCTGGAGGCTCTGAAGGATTTGAGGGAGCTCGTCATATCCAACAACAAGTAAGGCTAACTGGCGCAGTCACCTGTTGCCTTCAACCAACTTGTCTAAGTTTACCGCTGTTGCGACTGCAACTTAATATTATATAAAAAACAATGCAGTAGCTAAACGCATTAGCAAACGCAAACGCTGTTTTTAGTTTGTTAGTGCCTCCGAATAATAGCCGAGCCCGACGGCTGCGTTTAGCTACTGCATTGTTTTTTATATAATATTAAGTTGCAGTCGCAACAACCGCCGAGATACTTCAAAGTACCAATCATGATTTGATAGAGCTCACCATTTAATCACCACCAGTTCCTAACTTGTTTAATCAAATAAATTAATATTATAGGACATTATTACACAAATTGACTAAGTCCCACAGTAAGCTCAATAAGGCTTGTGTTGAGGGTACTTAGACAACGATATATATAATATATAAATATTTATAAATACTTAAATACATAGAAAACACCCATGACTCAGGAACAAATATCCATGCTCATCACACGAATAAATGCCCTTACCAGGATTTGAACCCGGGACCATCGGCTTCGTAGGCAGGGTCACTACCCACTAGGCCAGACCGGTATAACCGGTGTTAATTAGATGGTATTACTACTCTAAATTGAAGATTTTTTTTTATACTATGTCGGTGGCAATCAAGCATACGGCCCGCCTGATGGTAAGCAGTCTCCGTAGCCTATATACGCCTGCAACTCCAGAGGAGCTACATGCGCGTTGCCGACACTAAGCCCGCCGCGCCGCCCGCCTAGTGTTATTTGGCTGCGGTTTTCTGTAAGGTGGAGGTACTTCCCCAGTCTGGATCTGCTCTAGATCTGGAATGACATCCACTGGCTGTGCCATACCACACAAAGCGAGATGACATTCACAATGTCCATACCTCTTTTACAGTACATATGGGGCTACTTTATAGCACTAGTGCGAGAAGTAGCATATTATGTTACTGTGTCGAACATTTAAAGGGCCATATGTACTGTAAAACGTTGTACGATACATGTGCGAATAGGTAATTCGCAACTCGTGTCGATTTAAAACACTCCCTTCGGTCGTGTTTTAATTTATCGCCACTCGTTTCGAATTTCCTATTTTTCGCACTTGTATCGTAATGTACTATTTTGAACGTAGTTCGTAATACTCTTCGTGAAACAATAAGGTTCAATTTCTTTTCAAATTCAAATCCTTATCTACTTATTTGAGATGCAAAACCCGCTTATTGTTTATAGGTTCACCCACATCCCACATTGCGTGTACTCGCTGGAGAACCTCGAGATCCTACTAGCGGCCGAGAACAAGATCAGCGAGATCAACGTCTCGTCGGACGCGCTGGCGAAGCTGCCTCGCCTCGCCGTGCTGGACCTCGCCAACAACAGCATCGCCAGCGTGCCGCCCGAGCTCGGCAACTTCACACACCTCAGGTATTTTTTTTCTTTGGTTTTTGATTGGCACACTACAAAGGTGCATCTACACCGCTGTTAACATTTATTGAGCAACATTGTGCAACACAGTAACAAAAGTTAACTGTGGTGAGGATGCGCCTTAACAAATTGTACAACGAATAGCAGCTTAACCAACGCAGAAAAATTATTCAATATTCTTAAAAGAAAAGAAATAAGTTTGTTTCCGATGCGATATTTTGCCGTTCTTATACATTCATGGATATCATGCAGGACAACAACCGCTATCGCATATTTACAAGTTTCACAAATTCCTTGATTTTATGAATGTTTTTTTTTTTAAAATAGGTTTTTGTTATCATTAATACTGGATTAATTATACGCACAATTTCTGTAGTTATACGGTACTTATATGGCAGTATGTACACGATATTTAAAACGTTAGCATATTTCCAGGTCTCTCGAGCTGATGGGCAACGTGTTCCGTCAGCCCCGCCACGCCATCTTGGAGAAAGGCACCGCCTCAATACTGGCGTACCTCCGCGACCGCATCCCCGCCAAGTAACGCCTGACTGGCGGCCGCGGGGCGCTCCCGCACTGGCGACTGTGCCGGTGGTGGGGGGGGGGGGGGACACCAGCGACGCCGGCGCACGACGTGGTCAAAATATGAACTGTATACCAACTGTTATGTCCCACACCCAGTAGGCCGGAGCGAATACATTTGGTAATACAGCGGCGTATGTTTCGTGACCGAGGTTTTAGCTGAGGCCATACTGAAGGGGTGGCAGTAAGGCTAAGAGGGGAGGGGAGGCAGCTGAGAGAGCGGGCAAGAAGATACGCATTTGTACGTATTTATTATGTTTTGTATTAGAATATAACCGTCTGCTATGGTGACGTCGCGTATGACGCTGTGCGCGGCGTACGGCGTACGAGACCGAGGCCTTAATTTCTCGTATAAAAGACGCATCGTAAGATTTTCAGTAAAGTAAGTTCTTTAGTACGAATCCTTAGCTGAGAGAAATTGAAAATAAATTCCCATTCGAAAGAAAGCATGAAACTTGGCATACTTTTATAGGTACAAACATATATCTGAATACAAGTTGTAATGTTTTTATCTGCTTTGACGCATTTTTGTGCTCAGAATTGCATTTTTTGACGAGACCCCTTTTTTACAACCCCTTCAAGAAATATCAATACCAAGTGTCATGCTTTCTTCCGGACCGGACTGTATTGAAAGCTAAGAAAACCCATCAGACATAGTTCTTAGATACCATCAAGTAGATTTTAAGTCGCTTCACGCGCTGTCCATTGCGTTTTTCTATATTACAATATAACATTAGGTATGTCAACCCAATATCACCATGTACGATTCACAGGGAGCAACTTATTACAGCCAAAGGAAATTGAACCTTTTATACGGTATTTACAGTTCATATTACTAGTGCGGGACGCCGTGCATCGAAGCTATTTAATCCTTTGAACGTCACGAAAATGGGTGTGTTACCACACTAATCAATCTATAATCGATCAATGGTACAATGGAATATCGATAGTTTCTACCTAGACCAATCGATCGATCGACGGCGACTATTCCATTCTAGCATCGATTGATTGGTGGTACCTTATCGTGTATGGCGTGTGATCGTGAACCTTATCGGAATGCACGAAAGTTGATATCGAACTGAAGCCGCGCGCGTCAGTTGACGTCTTCGACAGTCCAAAAGTTAAATATGGAACCATCATCATCACTGTTAAACTCAATAGGGGGTATTACAGATGTGCAAGTTGCGGAAAGTTTCCATAAAATAGGAAAAGTTCTCGGAAATATCTTGAAAATTTCACAGAAATATAAGAAATTTCCATTTTATGTTTCGGAAACTATCAATCCCCATACAAAATTATAAGAAGTTTCCGTAACTTTCCAGTGTAGAAAATTTCGCAATTTTGGAAATTTTCCTTCGGCACATCAATAGGGGGTATTACTGCAATGTTCTGCCACCAGAATGCAGCACTAGCACCTATCGTAAACCATAGAGTAACTTGAACTGTTTTTTGACAAATTTTCACAGATAATAAAATATGACATTGATGCATCACGGCGGTTTGTTTACAAAGGGCCTACCGGGAAACGCGAAAATCGAAATATAGTTATCTGCCTTCTTATCGTCCGTTAGCAAGAGAGATAGAGAGGTTAGATAACGAAATTTTGATTTTCTTGTTTCGCTGTAGATCCTCAGATTGTGATGGACTGTGATAGTGGCGCCCCCTACGCGGAGTTTCGCATAATATTCCCTATTCGTAAATGAAATATATAGTATAAAAAGTACAAATTCCTTTGACAGAAATATGTGTAGGAATCACGCAATGGACGTTGCTATTGCTATACCATGCAGCCAGAGAATATCAAGCCAAAGTAGTTTTAGAACACCAAATATTATCTTTTCGCGTACCTGTGACACCCGCCATTTTGTTTTTGTATACTTTGTTGTTTATGCTACTTGTTATGCACTTAAGTTAAATCATTGTTATGTTTGAGCTTGTTAATAAGGAATTAATTTGCGTAAATATTCTTATACAATTATATTAGGTTGTGATATTGTATTAATAATTATTAAAAAAAGAAAAATAATTTAATGAAATGTTTCGTAGCTAAGAATTGGACAAATAAAAGCTAAATTTATTTACTTTAGAAGTATGATCTAACTAATAACGTTCTACGTAAATACGCCTAAACTATGCCAAATAAAGGAAAGAAATATTTTTTTCTGACGAATCTATTATCGTAGAAACTTGCTCAATTGATGTACAGCCAAATGATGAAATAATTATATTTTAAATTTATTGCAATGCGCATCAATAAATCTGCAGCTATCATCATATTTAAAAGGATTATATCACATAGCGATAATAGTAATTTAATTCCCAAGTTCGTTATCACGCTAACGAATATGAGAAATTTTTTTTATGTAAAATGCTAACGCACAGTTATACTTTGTAAGTTATCGAAATTAACATTAAAATTTTCTAAAAAATTATAAGGTTCTGACCGTTCGGACGTTCTCCATTCGATAATTGGTATTAGAAAAGCATGTATTACGTATAAGTCGATGTTACGCACAATTGTGATATTATTATGTACCACGCCACGCCACGATGTATGCTGTATGCTGGTAGTTTCTTGTCCGTAGAGGCATTCCACCTGAATGAAGATAATATTACCGTTAAAAAACAAACTAGTAGCTCTGTGAGCTCTAGACCTCGCGATGAGCTTAGAGAATGTAAAAGTGAAAAACACTTTTAGTTCGATGAGTTATTATCACAGTGAACTGGCAATGGTCTTAAGCGCCATAGACCGTATTAGTGCTTACGTCCTTTACGCCAAATTCCGCATTTTGAAAAAAAAAACTAAAACTTAACCGACAAGAAATTCAATTTCATAATAGAATCTGGTCACAAAATTTCACGAGAATCGGTTGATAATTGCGACCTGTAGAGGAGAACATCTGAACATACGTAAGCAAATTGCCCGAGTTAAAACGTTTACTATACTGTGTAACATTTATTAACGCAATAAATATTTTTCATTTTCAAAAGAGAGACCTTCGCTAACGCTTCGGTCAATAAAGCGGAATGCAAATCAAGAATCCGTTGTAGAATTTCAAAACATCAACTTGTTTTCTTTCTCAGAATAAAAAAAACTAGCTTTTTAAATAAAGTAAGTAAATTAAATAAAGTTAATTCGGGCATAAGTGCCCATTATGCCCATTTTATCCTCGACCTATATCGGCTTCGCTTAAACTCGTATAAAATAGGTTACTTTATGACCTACTATTCAATTTTCATACGTCCGTCTTTATTGACATGATGTGCGCAAAAGTAATATCTATTTGTTTACCTACTGAATCAGCAATAGAGCTTGCAGTCGCCACCCGCTGTTGTTCAATAGAAGCTATTGTTGCTAGTTTGAATAATATACATATTAAATGAATGCACAGTAAGAGATCAGATATCAGTTTATTTTCCTCCCAATCGAAATGGAAAGCAGAGTGGACTGGAGAGTATATACCCATTTTATCCTCGACTTACATCGGCCCTCGCCTAGTGGCTCCTCAAATAAAATAGGTTATTTTATGCTATCGTTGTACAATCTTCGATCAAATTATGAATGCATAAAGGTCAATGTGCCAAAGGCGAAATATAAAATGTTTGGTTGGGAAGATCATCATAGAACAAGAACTCTGAGCTTGTAGGTTGTAGGTGGACGGTCATCCCCGCATTGACCTTAATGTCATTTTCGGTGGAATGCTTCTCAGTTTGAAACCACTAATTATACGGTTTGCATTGCAGTATAGAGTATTTAAACTACAAGGCTGTTTTCCAGTTATATTATCTAGTCGTAATAAGTCATTGCAAAAACATAGTCACGTAACAGAGTTTTTATTGTTAGCTTACACATATACTGGGTGATTCTGGGGTTATGATAAGGAATTACAACCTGATAAAGATAATTAGAACATTTTTTGACAAGGGATCGATATGGAAATCGCGAATAAAAATATTGACGATCGATATTCCTCTACTATGAGCTCTTGAGGTTTTCTTAGGAATTGCTCAATTTATCGCGGTTCTGTAGTTTTTCCATTAGAAGATCAAACTTGACCATCTTTATAACTTTTCCTTTGATTAAATGACTTTAATTATGTAAAATTTGGTTCTGAATTCCCAATTCAATTTAATATTTTTAGTCATTCCTGACCTGCTAGCAAAAGTTGCGTTCTCGCGCGCGAGTATTTGAAGTCGCGGAAGATGTATGGAGTCGCGCGCGAGAATGCCACCCACGCTAGCAGATCTGATCCCAACACGGAATCACCCACCAAGTAGTTATTTATATTGTATTCGCTGTGACATAAATTATTATATTTAAATAGACATGCTAAAAATATTGCCGCATGTTTGGAATGTATTATAATTGTATTACTAGTTTTACGTCTTTGTTTATATCATCTTGCGACTTCGAGGGTGATATGAAAATTGCTGGATTGAAATGTAACTTAAAATTTTAAATCTTGGCATTAGTTAAGAAATAACGCCAATACGTGTTCATATTTATCTAATTAAATGCGCGTCTTGAAACTTGACATTGATTATGGATTTCAAAAGCATCCATTTTGTAATTAAAACTTCGTATTCAAAATAATTCTGATTCATTTAAGTAGACGCCTCTGCTTATAAAGGATTTTCGATCGCGTACAATTCTTGCAACGTGTAAATAAATACCCTGTATAAAAGTATTAGTGTTTTCTTTTTCATGTAATAAATGTTCGAATTACTGCAACATCATACGCTATCAAGTTAATCAATCGTTTATTTATAAATATAATAATAATTCAGCCTATATACGTCCCACTGCTGGGCACAGGCCTCCTCTCATGTGCGAGAGGGCTCGGGCTATAGTCCCCACGCTAGCCCAATGCGGATTGGGGACTTCACATACACCTTTGAATTTCTTCGCAGATGTATGCAGGTTTCCTCACGATGTTTTCCTTCACCGAAAAGCTAGTGGTAAATATCAAATGATATTTCGTACATAAGTTCCGAAAAACTCATTGGTACGAGCCAGGATTTGAACCCGCGACCTCCGGATTGAAAGTCGGACGCCATATCCACTCGGCCACCACCGCTTGTGTAATACTATATTAAATACAGCTAAACCCTAGAAGAAACCTAGTCTCATAGACTCGATCTGGGGTTCATTTCTGAAACGATATTAGGCTAATATTATTAGTCTACGAATCGTCAAGTCATATGGGTTACCATGGCCACACACCAATAATATTAGACTAATACCGTACGAGAAATGGGCCCCTATTATAAAATTAAAAGAATACAATACTCCTGGGTGCACCTGTTTTCGAGGAATCAATCTCAGATTTCATCAACTCAAAAGTACATAGTTTTACAGAATTCTCGGACCGTCTACTGAAAATTAATTCCCACATGGCGCTCTGTATTCTTCGTTCCTGCCTTTTTGTTCCCAAATTTACATATTCTCTGCGCTGCAGTCCTTTATGGAAGTTTCCAAACATTACCGCATCAATAGATTCAATCCTCCACATTCAACTGGAAAAAATTTTAAATGTCAAAATAAATGATCGCCAATTTCTTCATGCTACCCTACCGATCAGATTCGGAGGTCTCGGTACCCGTCAAATATCAAGTGTCGCTTTACCCGCGTTTCTGTCCTCAGTACATAGTACGCTCCCCCTCGTAGGCAAAATCCTTACGCCATCACTCCGTGGTTTCGAGGTAGCGTACATGTCTGAGGCTGAAGACGCATGGAAAATGGCTTGCCCAGGAAGAGATCTACCCATTAACAAATCCATCCAGAGAATCTGGGATCAACCCATCTGTTCACAAGTACATACACACCTCTTAAATTCTTGCTCCACCAGCCAGGAAAAAGCACGCATCCTGGCTGTGGCGGAAAGAGAATCTGGCTCCTGGTTGCACGCTCTCCCCTCATCAAACTTTGGAACATTGCTAGACAACAATACCCTCAGGCTGGCTGTCGGTCTTCGCTTGGGATCCAATATAGTCACACCCCATCGTTGCCCCTGCGGAACTTCTGTGGACAGCCTTGGACACCACGGGCTGTCGTGTTCTAAGAGTGCCGGCCGCCTATCACGCCACGCCTGCCTCAATGACATCCTCCGTCGTGCCTTTGTCAGTGCCAACGTCCCAGCCATTCTCGAGCCACCTGGCCTCGCACGTGACGATGGTAAGAGGCCCGACGGAATGACTCTTGTGCCCTGGAGTGTTGGACGGCCCCTTATTTGGGACGCAACGTGTGTGGACACCCTGGCACCGTCTCATCTCGGCTCAACATCATTGAGAGCGGGCGGGGCGGCCATAGCTGCCGAGGCTGCAAAATGCCGCAAATATATAGCTCTCACTGACCGGCATATATTTGTGGCTTTTGCAGTCGAAACTCTAGGACCGTGGTGCCCAAGCGCTCATAAATTAATTCGGCAACTTTCAACAAAAATTATTGATGTCACGGGGGACCGTAGGGCTGGCTCCTTCCTCGCCCAACGGATCGGCATAGCGATCCAAAGGGGGAATGCAGCCAGCCTTATGGGAACCCTTCCACAGGGTTCTGACCTGGGTGATCTAGCTTAATATAAACATATTGGGCTAGGTCACTCATGTTACCCTTTTTTTAGGTTTTAATTTTAGTTTTGTAGGTAGTTTTAATTTTAGGTTACATTTTATACTAAGTTTGTTATTATTTAAATATAGTCACATATGTTAATTAAAAAATAGATGTGACGTCACATTTTTCAATAACATTTAAGGAATCCAAAGAATACAACTATCTACGCCACGGTCGCTCTAGAAATCGTGTGAAAATAGCGATCATTGCAATCAGTAAGGCCCAAGGACCTACCCGTAGTACCTACTGTCCTGATTACTTCTTTTGTTTTGTTCGATTTGAAACAAAATTCAATCATATTTCATTCACTATTGATTTCAAATTTTAATTGCCAGATTGCTAAGTTGAATGGGCCTTACTGTCAATGTCCGGGCCTTCTTTCTAGTCTTTATTACTCTCTTATTATTAATAATCTCAATGCCAAGTTGACATCGTTAATAATTGTTGAGAACCATTGTTCTATCAATTGTTCTAAAAATTTATATATAATTTGTGCAGTTTACTAGAGTTCTAACTCTGCCTCGGCTTCGGAAGCAACAGAGTAGGTACAGCAACGCAACGCCACCATAAACGTAAATTTCCTATGAACATAGGACAATCATAGTGGACCTGTCACACTCTGCCGCTGCCAAGTCGAAGTTAGCGTAGACGAATTTTAATTACTTATCATTTAAAATAAGTACCTATAGACAGCTTTTCAGCACAAGTTGTAGGTAATATAGACTAACTCGAATGAGATATTTTGCCATAAAAAAAAGGTTATCATGATGTTTTCTCAAGTCACCTTTTTTGTACTGACCACCTGTAGGCCTAATGTTCTTGCAATAAGGTCTACAAATGGTTAGAGGGCCTACCGCGAAAAAAGGAAATAAACTTTTCTTTATCTGCCTCTATCGCTCTTGCATATTCGAGTGATAGAGAGGTAGATACAGAAATTTCGATTTTTGTAGGGCCTCAGGTAATGGGACATTTTATCTTTGACCTACGTACCTACTTATTTCAAATGTAAACCTCATTTTCGCGGTACAAAGTGCATTTTTCTTTAAATGGATGTTGCATGTAAATAGGTATATCGTCCAATGAAGAATGTCAAACATACGTACCATGTAGTATTTGAGTTATATGTTAACAAAATTAGCATTGTTACCTACAGTCACGTGAAGGTGTTACTAGCTTGTAGCCGATTATCTTGTGTGCAGCTACGCTGTGAGTCCGAATTCGTAAAAAACAAGTTTCTGACAATTTTTTGTGACACTTATTGCTGTTTATTTACAACTTCTCATTTGCGAGGCTATCAATTATTTGCCAAGACGTTTTTAATGAACCTAAACTCGGTGTGTTTGTGTTTTTTTGCTTCCTCCCGACTGTATCATGATCGGCGCCATGTTATTGCATTGTACACATATAGCAGCATACACATATAGTATATATAGGGTATACATAGGTCACTAGATAGGTTTTGCGATAGACAAATATGAAACAAAGACGTGGCCTATCACGTATGTTAAAAACTATAAGTATTTCCAATGTTTGGACGGAAAACATTTAAATTTTATTTTATTTAGGTACTTATTAAAAAAATAGATTTAAACTTTGAAAACGTCGGCGTGGGCTAAGAACGATTTACGATTATTTTATACAACATTTTCATTTCATACAAAGTTTATATTTTTTTTGAAGTATTTTAAAAATAAAGTAAATGTTTTCCGGCCAATTATTGTCTATGCATATATAGTTTAAAAAAATATATGTGATAGGCCACCTCTTTGTTTCACATTTGTCTATTGCTAAACTTATCTCGTGACCTATGTATAGTCGCCATCAGATATATTTCGGAGCGGCCAAGGTGTTCGCAAATATCTGAACACGCCTCTATTGTCATGGCACTAGAGTGCGTGTTCAGATATTTTTGGTCACCTTGGCCACTCCGAAATATCTGATGGCGACTGTACAAACAAATATATGCATTGAAGCTAAATAAAAAATTGCGTTCCAAGATTCTAAAGCTTATACGTCTCTTATCTTTCGTAAGCACCTACTTATTGAAAATAATTTGACACAAACAACTTCATTAAAAAAATAATTTACACCAATTTACAATATTTCAGAGAACCTGTCAAACTAAGTAAACATGGTAATTTAAAAGCAATAAATGCAAGCACCGCTTATAAGTGAAGTAGCAATTGTCCGTAATTTGGTACATCAGGACGTGATGGTATGCCGCGCCCAGACATTTCCATGACAATAGCGGGACGTTACCGAATTAACATAACAGATTGCTTTATAGGTCAGCGTCTGCGGTTGTTGTCGTCGCATTTTGAGCGAGCGTTCATCAAACATGCTGGAAATATTGGGGAACCTTGGAAATCTATGAGACGCGGACATGGCCCAAGTGTTATTACGATCTCGATCCGCCGCATAGCTGTGGCACTGAAAATATCAATATATACAGCCCAGGGGCGCAGGACCCTGACCAGACTAAAGCCACAACGATATTACTTATACTGCCAAAGCAGGGCTTGTTACATCTACCTTTTTGTCGGACACTTTTTGCCATCTTTCTGCTGAGAGAGAGGGCAATAACGAAACGGTGTAGATAATAATAAACTACCTATAATAGCCCCTTTAATGCACTCTCTGATTACGCATTGTATTTCAGAACTTGAGCTCTCTGTACACTGGCCTTTTATACTAAAACTACTTACGCGAGCTAGCCCGACATTCGTAACACACGGTCAAGTGACACGAAGCCTAATCATAAACAATTAGTCAGCTAGACCGTCGTAAATCATTTACCCGCTTGTTGACGAGCGGCCGATTATTTTCAACATTTCGGATTGTTTCATCACATCATTCAATGGCGCCATTGTCTTAGAGTTGATTATAGTTGTGTGTTTACGTTTCCTGTTTTTGCACGGTCGTTCGTGGACATGACATATGAGTGTTTACTACAGACATGCTCTAAGGAGTAAACTAAAGATTTTGTAGAAAAAGAATATAAATAAAATGATGCTAATCATTGACGTAGCTGTGGGCGAAGCGGCCCCTCGCCCACATCAGCCTCACACTTAACAGGGCCCCGCGGGAACCAACCCTTTTTAGGGTTCCGTAGCCAAATGGCATAAAACGGAACCCTTATAGTTTCGCCATGTCCGTCTGTCTGTCTGTCTGTCTGTCTGTCTGTCCGAGGCTTTGCTCCGTGGTCGTTAGTGCTAGAAAGCTGAAATTTGGCATGGATATATAAATCAATAAAGCCGACAACGTCGTACAATAAAATTTAAAAATTTAATTTTTTTAGGGTACCTCCCCTACACGTAAAGAGGGGGTGAATTTTTTTTTTCGCTTCAACCCTAGAGTGTGGGGTATCGTTGGAAAGGTCTTTCAAAACTAATAGGGGTTTTCAAGAAACATTTTTTGATAAAGTGAATATATTCGGAGATAATCGCTCCAAAAGAAAAAAAAAATGTGTCCCCCCCCTCTAACTTTTGAACCATAGGTCCAAAAAATATGAAAAAAAAATCGTGGAAGTAGAGCTTAAGAAAGACATTAAATGAAAACTATTACACCAATTCTCCATACACTCCCCTCCCTGTTTATACTCGAGGTGGCCAAGTTCGTACGAGCGTTTTTGATTTGTCTTCATTCCTCAAAAAACAGTGGAACCGCAAAAGATTTCGGGACATGCGTCAGCATGACTTGAAACAGCCTGAAAAGCCCACTCATCAACGTGTACAGTCAGCGTCAAATACTTTGTAGCAGTTAAAGTGGCCAAATAGTTCGGTACACCATACTAAATATATGGTGTACCGAACTATTTGGCTACTTTGGTTGCTACAAAGTATTTGACGCTGACTGTACGTATGGTATATGGTTGGATCAAAGATCTAGGTATAATTAAATTCCTGCTCACCAATTCTCCATAAACTCCCCTTCCTGTTGATACTCGAGGTGGCCAAGTACGTACGAAATCACACCATTCAATCAATTATATATGTTAATTATATAAAATTCCACATAAGAGTTTTTATTAGTATTGAATGCTTACCAAATTTTGGTGGTAACTACTGAAAAAATCCCATTAGTTATCACTGGTAACAACTTGGTGGTAACTAGTGGGAATAACCCAAAACTTTCAATGTGTCTGGGTTAGCGTTGTTACTAACTATTCCAAATGTCAAATCGATAGCGTAAGTGGTTCTCGAGATATTTAGATGTGATAATGATAAGGGTTCCTTTTGTACCTTTTTGGGACGGAACCCTAAAAACACCTCTCAGGATTTGTCATGTCTGGGGTGCCAGGACGCTGGTTTTCAAGACAATCGTAAAAAAAACCCGTCTCCTTCCTTACCATTTAAACAAACATCGTCCACTTAAATTAGGGTTTATTACAGTCATATATTGCGTACCTATACTTAAATGTATGTACGTAGTAGTTACTTACATCCACCACCAAATAGGTATCATGACAGCGGCGGACGTCACGATGTTCCTTCCGCGACTGATGCAAATTGCGCTAGGCGGATGATTTGGAAATCTGCGAAATAGCATAGGTGCGGGTGTAATTTTTATTAGTTGAGCCCGTATGTTTGCGAAACATCAAGTGTTATCTATTACAAGCTATTGTCGAGCGTAGTTGAATCGATCACGAAGACAAACCAATGTAAATGAGCTAAGTATTTAGAATTGTTTATCCTATGAGTCGTGTATGAGTCATAAATTGAATATTTTCGATACGCTGTAGTCAACTATAAAAAAAATGTTTAATCACGTGCCGCACGCGCTCCCGTAGAACAGGGGACGGGGGCGGGGACTTGCACTACTAAGATACTTACCAATTTTCATTACTTATTTAGGTTTTATAGTAAAATAGTTATTTACGATACAAGTGCAGAAAATAGGAAATTCGCAACGAGTGATGATAAATTAAAACACGACCGAAGGGAGCACCTATTGGCAAGTGTATCGTACAAACGTTTTACAGTACATATGGTTCTTTAAAGTTTCGACATACTTATGCACGGAAAGTGCTCATTTCCGCATGCGTGCGGGAAGATTGCCCTTCCTGCCAGTAATTTACAAATGAGTAACAAAAGTCCCTATAACATGTCTATAACAATTTTCAACAGTCTTCCTAAAGAAATAGGGATAGAACCAAAATATGATAAATTTGTAAGTAGCTTGAAAAATATCGTCTTGGCTCGTCTCAGTCGTTTTTTGTCAAGTTCTTAAATTGTTTTATATGTTAGTGTTAGATAAAATTGCAATACCCTTACAGGGTGTCATATTGTGAAACATTATATTATTCATTAAGAACATCTGTATGAACACCAATGTGAAAGCAATAAACGTTATTATTATCATTATTATAAAGTAAAATATATAATTTTTGATGACTCGTAGAAAAAGTACTGTATACAATAGTGATATAATCAAGTTTTTCAATCTCGTACCTCACTTAGGCAACTCAGTCAGCTTCGTTGCCTAAATATCAGTACTTAACTGAATCACGATTGTATAAAATACTATTGTTTAACTAAATAATTATTCATGTACAGTAGGTACCTACCGGCCAATAATTTATCACCTTTTTTTTTTGTTTTTAGCGTAGTCAACTAGGAACCCAAAAAAGGTTTTCCGTGAAAACCTGAAAGTGATATATTTTTGGCCGGTACTGTATATTCTAAGTATGTAAGCGTATTATTATGTAGTATAGTTTTCGCCTTATTACAAAGGAGCAAGGTAAAAAGGGGAAACATATCTTAATACCCATCAAAACGAGAGACAATCGGTCATATTACCATTAAATCAATCCTATTTCTGGACACTTTCTGCTGGGAAGGACGGAGAAAGGTAGGTAATATTGTTTTCCTGTCTTCCATATCAGCAAGACAGCAAGTATCCGGCGTAAGGATAGGTGTAATAAACTCCTATCCTATAAGGTTAGGTGGTGTAAGTGAAACAGATATACTTAAGTATATAAAAATCTAAATTGAATAATAGTAATAAAATAAAACGAATGCATTAAACCTTACCTGTTTATGCGTACCTAGACGTCTTAATCACGGGGTCACATTTCAGCTGGTTTACATACTCAACGATAGTAAATCATAAACTAAGTCGATAGTAAGTTACGCTGTCATATCATCGTTCGGTTTCACTATCGGTCGCGTCATTCCATTGTAAATTGTAGTAAAGACATAATGAGCTGCAAGGTCGCGCGGCGGGGCAGGGCTGCGGCTGCACTTCATGAGGCGTAGATACTCGTAGGCAGGTAGTTTCAGCGCGCGCGCCGTCGCCGCTCCGTCGCGATCCCACTGCCAAGACCCTTAACTTTCTAGACTAGACTAGATTTCACGAATAACCTTTTAAAAACGACATTTAAAGACACTTCGGCGAGGCAAGGAATTTCGCGATCTTCGTGCCTATACCACGCGACTCGAATTTACAATCGAAATTAAATTTAAAATGTGACTTTAAATATAGTGTACATCTTGTATAATATATACGAAAGCGCTACACTCACCATGTTCACTCTTAAACCCTGTTTTTGAGTTGAATACGTTTGATTTCTAGTTCGGAACCTGACCACACACGCGATGGTTATGTTAGCTCAGCTGCGGCCCGGTTACTATAAGCTATAACGAATTGCACAAGTGCTTCAGTCCCTACAAGTTTTCCAGTGTTGAGTCACGTCCCAAATGTTCTAGGACTATGTGGTTTTGGAGTATCTGTGTCATATGATCTGGTGCCAATAGTGCTGTGGCTGGATGCTGGATGGAGTTTGGCAAGATGGAGGGGCTGGCTCGTGTTTGTTGTGGTTCTGCTCATGCAATATTTTGGTGGTAAGTGACATATATACCTAAGTACCCACTAAAGAAAAAGTGACCGAGCCCAATAAAAAGTGGCCGAGGCTGGATTATGCCTGGATGTGAACCGGCGTCTTCAAACTTTCGCAGTTGGCGCAACGTCATAGGACATCGATTTCAGTTTTTAATTTGTACCTATATAATCTTAGTATACTCTAATTCTAGGTATCATATAAGTTATCATATTTATCTAGTACAGCCACGTCTAAAAATATCGATACGAACAAAATGCAAAAAATATGTAGGTATACACGACCTTATTGCCCATATATTAAGGAGTATACATATTTTTGGCACTTTATCGTCCGTATCTTTATTTTCAGATGACCGTACCTATGAGACCATTGGGAGCCAGCACTTATTCAAAGACTCGTTCTTACAAAACGTAGTGACATTACCGACAGGAACCTACTTATCACCAACACTTTTACTTGTTTTCCAATAAAATAAGGGTGGGAAGCCGATTTATTGATATGGCAACACGGCACTTACTGGAATTACAATGTCTACTTTTCATTACTATTAAGTAAGGGGTCTATTTTGAGCTGTTTTGCTATCAGCAAAAAGTAGTTATATGTATAAATATAATAGTACATTATGATACAAGTGTGCTAAGTTGGTCATTACACACGAGGCGATATTGTGCGCGCGAGCTGTAAGCGAGCGCGCAATAAGAAAGGCCGAATGACATGAGTCATGAAGTAAACAATTTGATTGAAATGGAGGGTAGATGTAAGGAAAACACTCACGGCTCGGCCACGTCATCTTGCGGCGGCAGCAGCGGCCATAGTGTGGAGTGGAACACAGCGACCCGACCTTTCGTGCCGACACGAGATAGTAAAAACAAAATATGAAAAGTATAATTTTAGACCAAATGTTTATGATATATGAAAGTCAATAGAACGATACCAGTAACAATTATTTTTCACCCCAGATAAATACCTGATATTTTCCCATGTCCAAATAGTGCACTTTAAATTTACACTATAGCTTTGTTTTCACGAATAAAGCATAATGATGATTGTAAGTAAAAATAATCATGTCAAAATGTATTTCCAATATTTTATTTTGGCTTGTAATTCTCCCCCCAAATTGAAGGAATATTTTTTTGCCTGGTATCACTAGGAAACTTCAGAATTACTCGCTATAAAAAACCAAGGTTTACACCTGCAACCAAAGGCGGCGCTAGGCGTGGGCTACGTGGGCCACCGCCTACGGCTCGTGGTCCGAGGGGCCTCGCGCCTCAAATACATTAACTGGGAAGCAACGTAAAAATTATTCGTTATTGCTTGCGTCACCAGAGAGCCTCGCTAAATGTACCTTGCCCACACAAAATTTTGGTCTTGCCCCGCCACTGCCTGCAACCCCAGAGGATTTACATGCGCGTTGCCGACCCTAACACTCCGCAAATCGTTGAAATTTCATCAGTTTATTTTGTTAGCATAGATACACGTAAATTTTAGATAGCCACAGAAATAAGTCAGGAGCTGCAAAAGTTGGGGAATTAGGGTGCCAATCACTGTCATTGTTTCTCGAAATAAATCGAGCAAACGACGTGTTTTAAACAACAAAAACATTTGAGAAAAAATTGCTTGCTGCTAGAGGTAGACATTTCGTAGAAATAATATTCAGTATACAATTGCTAACCCTGAATAATATATTTATGAAAAAATATTTAATGAATTTTGTACTTAATAGAGTTAAAATTTAAAAACAATGTGTCTATATCTCTTATTTGCCTACCCTGTACTTAAAACGTTCGCTTTTTCCCTGTAGACATTGCAAGTAAAAGCTATTTTTTACGCTGCACCCTTTACAGGCGAGATAGTTATATTGTTTCAGTACTTAAGACTCAAATTTTAAGAATATTTTACCTGGTTCGTTAACTTTTAATATAAAGGAAAGCCTTTTCTCAAACGTGTTTGACCCGGCCAGATATTATATTAGATCAGGGGTTGCCAAACTGTGCGCCGTAGACCGTAGAGGGGCGGGCGCCGTGAGGCAATCCTTCTCACCATGTTACCTATCAATTTCGAATAGCCTAGATTTTTTTATATCACGACGGTGGCAACCGAGCATACGGCCCGCCCGACGGTAAGCAGTCACCGTAGCCTATGGACGCCTGCAACTCCAGATATGTTACATGCGCGTTGCCGACCCATTAAAAATCTGTACACTCCTTTTTTGAAGAACCTCATACTGTAGGCCCTTGGGTCGGCAGGCAGCTCATTCCACAGCCGGAGCATCCGCGGGAGGAATTTAAACCGCACAGTGCGCGACCATTTAGGAATAAATAAATAAATAATTATCAAACTCCGCGGTCTGAAAAAAATTAGGAAACCCTTGATTAGATAAATGACTACGAAAATAATTACGTAACTATTCGTTCGCATCTGTTGCTACTTTTCGATTGGCGTTTGCTGACAAACGGTTGTCATGTTAGCTACCACCCAAGGAAACGAATGTCATGCCACTGGCTGACATGCAACCTAGCTCTCGTCGGATCATTAGCTGCGCTAGATGCACGCTGGTTCGCCGTGAACTCGGACAATTAGACTCCCTTAATTATGGATTATTATAAGTATTATTACTAATTTCAGCCCGCGACATAGTCCGCAGTGACGTCGTACACGACAAAAAAGTGCGATATACTGCAAATGATGATGATCCTGATCATTATCACCGTCTTTATTTTTAATTACTACTTCTAATTGCCCGAATATAATATACCTACATATATATGCTACACTCAAGTGCTTTCTCGTTCCTACTTATAACCTCACTCCCATCTTCCAGTCAATTAGTAAGGCTAACTATAAAACGTAAAGCGTGCGTCACCCGTTACCTGTCTGTCATAGTATGCTCTCGCCAAACGGCAGGTTGCCTACCATTGTTTGAGAATCCTAGCCCTATATCAGATCACAATATAAGTACAATATGGTACTTCCGAGAACTAGCACCTCAATATATAAAAAAAGTACGTTCATATCTGCTATTAATGTCTTCAACCATCTGCCAAACGAAATAAAAAGCCTCGAAGGAAATACTTTTAAAAGATGCTTAAAAAACTTTTTAATAGACAAAGTCTTGTATAATTTAAAAGAATTTTATAACTATGTAAACCTAAATGTATATTAAAATATAGTTTAAGATAAAATATGAAAACCTAGTTTAAGTTAAAAATAATTGTATACCCAAGAAGGGTAAAACTGTTGATACTCATCAAAAAATGTACCTAAGTCATATTCTTGTACCTACACAGTTTGCACAATAAATATTTCTGATTTCTGATTTCTAAATAACAATCGAAGATCGTTCGGTAACAAAAACACATCATAGTTTTTTTAGGTATATTTACAAATGAAAATTATGTTGAATGCTTGTGTTCCGTCGGTATCGCCACACATACTCGTGTCCCAAGTTTTGATTTCACCAACCTTTGACCTGCAGGGCATTTTTGCAGGTCTAACAGGGGTTTCTTTGTTGTTGTGGAGATTGAGAACACCGTAGCGAGGGACAGCAGGAATAGCACCATAATGCCGAACACCTTCATCTGCATAAAATAAAAACCGGTCAAGTGCGATTTCGTTTTACTCGCGCACAGAGGGCTCCTGACAAACTTTGAATTATCCCATGCCTAATTATAAAGGCGAAAGACTTTTGATCAGAAGATTCAGGAGTATAGGACTAGGTATAATTGTGTACAGCGCCATCTATCGGCATTTGGCTAACTAATTTACGCGATGTATTGCACGTATGTTGTTAGGGTTCCGTAGCCAAATGGCAAAAAACGGAACCCTTATAGATTCGTCATGTCCGTCTGTCTGTCCGATTCTGTCACAGCCACTTTTTTCCGAAACTATAAAAGCTATACTGTTCAAACTTGGTAAGTAGATGTACTCTATGAACCGCATTATGATTTTTACACAAAAATAGATAAAAAAACAATAAATTTTCGGGGTTCCCCATACTTAGAACTGAAACTCAAAAAATCTTTTTTCATCAAACCCATACGTGTGGGGTATCTATGGATAGGTCTTTAAAAATGATATTGAGGTTTCTAATATCATTTCTTTCTAAACTGAATAGTTTGCGCGAGAGACACTTCCAAAGTGGTAAAAAGTGTGTCCCCCCCCCCCCCGTAACTTCTAAAATAACAGAATGATAAATCAAAAAAAATATATGATATACATTGCCATGCAAACTTCCACCGAAAATTGGTTCGAACGAGATCTAGTAAGTAGTTTTTTTTTTAATACGTCATAAAAATTAAAGCGGCCAAGTGCGAGTCCGACTCGCACTTGGCCGCTTTTTTCGTTTTTTCGAGGATAATTTTCTACTCTACCACGTGAACTAATTTCAAAAATTGTTCTTTTATTTGAAATAAGTTATTTTAATGTAATCTCATAGCAATGTCAAGTGTAATATAATAAACACACGTAAAGATGGTTAAATTGCACATTTAATTCAGATTGTTTTTGTAATAAAAAAAAGTTACCAAGATGGAGGTCTGAGTATATTTTTCCTGTAAAAATTATAGTTATGTTAATATTATATAAAAATTTCAATCAATCAATCAATATTTTTATTTGTTAAAATTTAATATTTTGAGAATGTTTCATAATTTTTCTTCGGTAAACTTCGGAGATAAGAATGGTCCTTTTTCACTATGAACAACACAATGTTTTAAACTTTTGATATGTACAATTTGAGCTCTTTCAAACCCTCTTCATATTGAGCATTTTCCATAATAATTAAAAAAAAAATACTTTGAATGTGTCTGGATTAGCGTTGTTCTTAACTACTTCAAATTTCAAATCGCTAGCTTAAGTGGTTCTTGAGATATATGGCATACATAATGTGGCATACATAAGGACGGTCGTCGTCTGTCTGTCACATCGCTATATATCGAGAGTCGCACCATAAGGTTTCATTTTGTACCTTTTTCGTACGGAACCCTAAAAATGTCGATATCGATAGAGCGAAATGTTGTTTTTCATAACAATGTCTATGTTTCTGGTTATATAAACAAATCGGAGGTCAATCGATGTATCAACGGATATTTCTTCCATATATTTAAGTATTTTTATATTAATAGTCCAAGATCCCAGAGCCGCCAGACCTTACTTATTTTCTCATGATAAAATGTACGGTATACCTAATATATTGTTTAGTATATACTATTAATGTCTGAATACTTGTTATATTGGCCCGACGGCCATTTGTCCGGTACAAGGTGCAGTACATATAAACTTTATGTGGGTCTGGGGGATGGTTGGGCCCCTCCAATTGGTCTGACTACTTACAAAATGGTTTGTAATAGTTCCCTGAGTATTATATATAAAAATCAAGAGTGAGAATATAAGTAAAGTTAGTAATTTTTTTATCTACCTTTAGCACCTTGTACCGGACAAATGGCTGTCGGGCCAATATAGCAAGTATGCAGACATTAAAATTACATACTAACAAACTATATTATCCCATACATTTTATTCATGAAAAAATAAGTAAGGTCTGGCTCTATAAGTACATAGCTCGCTAAGTCGTCTCATCGTCTGCGTAGAATGATAATTTCCGGAATAAAAGGTACGAGTATCCTTTGTTTCTCCAGGATCCAAGTTATTTCCGTACCAAATTTCATTTAAATCGGTAGCCTTATTGACCTTTTTGTGGGGCTTATGTCAGTTACTTATGTGGCTTATTTCCCATTCCCATAATATTGAACAGACAGCGCACTATGGAAGGTAGAGGCATGCCAGAGTATAAATGCCTTTACCTTCCATACAGAGCACACCGCCTAACTGAACCGTCGAACCTTGACTTGACATTAAAAACATATTTTATGTTTCTCAAATGTTGTAAGAGCTAAAATAAGGCTTTTCGAAATTAAAAATGGGATGGAATGTTTTCAACTTCTAAGCGCATTAAACATAAAGGCGAATGCTAGTTAAAATAAACAGTACCTACTTATTCACAAAAAATCACTACAAACTCACCTTCAGGCACGTCTGTATCGCTTCAAATCCAAAAATATCACTAACGAAATAAACTGCGAAATGCTCTAAAGCCGACTAAATCTAAAAATGATCGTATTTTAAGCAAATTACAAAATTTTCTACTCGCAAAACGATTGAGATTATCTTAATTGAGCTGGTTGAATTTATAATTTTGTATTCGCGAATAATTATCGCATAAACAATCATAAATGGCACTAATGGCATAGATCTAACTCTTAGGCTATTAAGATACCAGTGTTACCGACGACAAGAAAGCGACTATAGGTACCCTTAAGTTATCAGTTATCATCGAAAATCGCCTAGAATGGAGAAAACGGACAAGGAAATTCGACGACAGATGATGGAAAATGGCACAGCCAGATGATTATGATCCCCTAAGGGGTTAAAAAGGGGATGAAATTTTGTATGGAGATCAAACAGTTTTTGAGTGCAGAAATTGAAACTTTGTATAAAGGCATATGATTAGAATACAAGAGAAGTTATTTCAACTTTTTTCAAAATTTATCCCCTAAAAGGGTTAAAAAGTGGTTGAAAGTTAGAATCTATTACAACTACTTTGAAAGAAAGTGATTCCAAGTATTTTGAGAAATTCAACCCCTAAGGAGATATAAAGGCGATGAAAATTTGTATGGAGTTCAAGTTTTATTTTAAGCTAGGAACTTGAAACTTCGTAAAAAATATTTCATTAAAATACAAGAAAACCAATTTTAGTGTTTTTGAAAATTCATCCCCTAAAGTAGTAAAATAAAATCATCCCTAAAAGTGTTCAAAAGGGGTAGAAAGTTTGAATCTAATACAAGTCCTTTGAAACTTAAATTACAAGAAAGCGAACCCCTTAACCAAAAAGGAGATGAAAGTTTGTATGTGGTACAAGTTATCTGTTAAGCTAGGAACTTGAAACGCAAAAAGGCATTATATTACAATTACAATATAGGAAAACTGATTCACCGTTTTTAAAAATTCATCATATCATCAAAAAGGGTTGAAAGTCTGCATCGAGAACAAACATGTTTATTTTTAAGTGTACTTGAACTGTCGTAAAAATATGCATTAGTAAAAACAATGAAAGCTATTTAAGCGTTTATGGAAACTTATTCCCAAAGGGAGTTAAAAAGGGTTGAAAGTATGTATTCATCCCCTAAGTTGGTGAAACAAGGGTCGAACATTTGCATCAGAAATGAACTCTTTTTTAATGGTGGACTTGAAATGTAAATAGACACAATAACAGAAAACAATAAAGTGATTTCAGGGGTTTTGGTAATTCATCCCCTAAAGGAGTTAAAAGGGGCTGAAAGTTTGTTTCGGTATTTCTTTTATTGTCAGTAACTTCGAACGTCGGAGAACTAAAGGTATAAAAGTAGAAAACAAGAAAACCCCAATTTCAGTGTTTTTGAAAATTTCGTTATTTACGGAGGTTTAAGACGGAGCTGAAAGTTTGTAGCACACATTAAATATTATGTGAATGAGGGACTTGAAACTTTGTAAAAAAACCTAATATTACATTTTTGTAGTTAGGGACTTGAAAGTAATATAAGCGTTTTTGAAGATTTTCCCTGTTAGGGGGTTAAAAAGGGGTGGAAAAATTATATTGCATTATTTTTTTTCATTTAAGGACTTGAAACTTCGTATAAATAAATAAATAAATATTATAAAACATAATTACACAAATTGACTAAGTCCCACAGTAAGCTCAATAAGGCTTGTGTTGAGGGTACTTAGACAACGATATATATATAATAAATACATATTTATAAATACTTAAATACTTACATACAAAACACCCATGACTCAGGAACAAATATCCATGCTCATCACACGAGTAAATGCCCTTACCAGGATTTGAACTCGGGACCATCGGCTTCATAGGCAGGGTCACTACCCACTAGGCCAGACCGGTCGTCGTATGTTGTGATGTAACAGACAAATTTCATCTTTTGCTACATAATGTTCTATTATCTGGGATACTGAGATTTGCTCGGAAGTTTTGATTGATTGATTGATTGAAACGTATAAAAACTCAAAAATGCGCGTTTTCCCAGAGATAAGACCTAGCAAGATCTATTTTTCGCTCCCGAAAAGCCCCATATAGCAAATTTTGAAGTTTATTAAACTAGCTGTTGCTCGCGGCTTCGTATTCTTATATTTTTATGTTGGGTTGTGGTTATATATTGTATATGATCATCTATCTATAATAATATAATATATATACTACATATACATCAAATTTTATAAATAGTTAATTATACATTATGTAGCTTCCAAGGAAAATCGTGACATACATCGGCGGTGGAACAGGTGCCTGGAATTACGGAATGCACTCGTAAATATATGCATATCGATAAAAAATTTATTTGTTTTCCTCTTTGGCCACATCGGTGGAATAATATACAATTCTTAGAAGACGAACGTGAATAAGAAATAATCGGCCAAGTGCGAGCAGCTTGGACTTGGGAAAGGTTCCGTGCTATATAGTCTAGCAAACCCAATTTGTCAGTAAAAAAAAAAAACAAAAAAAAATCCTTTCCTCATCCCATTTCTTTGGGTGCTAGTACTAAAGTAAGACGACTAGACAGTACAGATTTACCTATCCCTCACATCAAATAACGAATGAATAATTTAATGAAAAAGAATCGGGTTGCAATCCGGGAGTGCCGGCAGAAGTGAAAACTTGAATATTAACGTTGTGCATTTTTTGATATTTTGGAGAAATTGAGTAGCAGTTTTATAAAAAGAGATAATTCTCTATTATACCTACGTAAATAAATTTGAGCATGGAAGATATTTCGAAATGCGAAAATTAGTGTTAATATATAACATATACAGAGTAATTCATGAGACGTGAGCAGGACTACAGCCTACACAATCAGTAAATGTTGAGGACTCATTCACCATCATATTAAGTAAAACAATCACGCTTCTTTTCCGTTATTTAACTTTTTGGTAAGGAAAAATTTTAGTATCTACAATCATGGACACCCAACAACACAAAGATACAATACAACACAATAACAAAGATTAAACCTCTTAACCGTTATGACAGCACTTTGATTATGAAGAAAATAAAATGTCACACTTGAATGAGGCTTCGATGACATTCAATGTTCACGTCACCATGATGTCACGTGTCCGTCTTACGAATTTTCAATCTGACGGTCACGTGACCTGACGCGAGTTTAACATTTTTTATAGAATAGAATAGAATAGAATTTCTTTATTTGCCAGAATACGTATGGTACAAGATGATAACAGAAAAGGTTTTACATATAAGTGTCAGTATTCAGTCGAAGACACGACATGCAAAAATTTACATAAAATAAATCAGTATAGAAAAATTAAGAAAATAAAACCGTGGCTAAATTTTTCATAGTAAAATAATAATAATAACATCCACTTGTAACAATTCGAAAATTAAATAATTTTCCCATCACAAAAAAAGCACAGCGCCGCTAAAGAAGTTTTCACTTTAATAATTTATTATATCTACATCTTAGACAGATATGACAGCAGAACTTTATCTACCTATGTGTGAAACGAGAAATTCCCTGTCCAAGATGTAATTCTTTAACTGAAAAATTGTATTAATAAAACAATTTATTTTTCACCACACCAACTTGCCCTCGTGATTGTTCAAAAACTAATGAGAAAGTTGCACTTTATCCACATGTGGGCAAAGTAATCAGATGCAAATTTTGAGTTCTTTCCTTATGTTAGCTAGTAGAATTGACTTTTAAGTAATGATTTTAAATGATATTTTTTTTTATTACGTTCATTTTGATTAGATTTTTTTGGTATTTCACAGTTTGTAGTTTCCTCGCGTTGTGTTTCACTCGGAGGCAAAGTTTTTTTTAACCCTCGTGCCTTGAAACCCTCGCAAGTGGAATCTTCCACTTCTCGAACCACTCGCTACGCTCGTCGTTCAATTTTGGAATCTAGCCGTCTAAGAAGTGAAGAGTGCTCGGGTATCAATATTAGCACGAGCGGTTAAACAATAACTTTGCCCCCTTGTGAAACAAATAACTAATTCGCGACACTAGTTACTAATGTTATTTGGAGATATCATTCAAACAACTTAATTTATAAAATGAAACAATAGGATTATTAAAACACTATATTTATATCAAGCATACAAATAAGCCATGTATATAAGTACGGAGAGATAACCAAATTGCAAAGTGCGCCCTACCCGAGCACATACGCCCACATATAGGTATGATTTGCAAAACTATTAGCTTTGCAACCATGTATGCAGGGGTGTTATAGTATTTTATGCAACAGTTGTATAAGAAGGGTCAAAAAAGGCGAGTGGCGTGAGTTACAATGTGAGCCGGAGCCGACGGCGTAGGCGAACATTGTAAAGGAATACGCCACGAGCATTTTTGACCTACTTATACAACGTTGCATACAATATTTTTCCTACGAGTCAACAAAAATAAATCTTAATTTAGGTAAACAAATTACAGCAAAAGTATATAGCCAAGACGCGCGAGTATACCTTGTTACGCGCCCGGCCCGCCCGGGCGGCGGCCGGCCGGTCAGCGACACCTCGTAACTCATGAGGCCCTGGTACTTGCTACTTGCTAAATTAAATTTTTGGACAGTTTTTTCTCAATTTTGGCCACCGTAGCCTACGGAGACTAACAAGCAACGCTAAGCGGTCTTCGTAGTCTATGGGTGTTGCTATATTACGGGTGTCACATGCGTGTTCTGACTTATGAAGTAATTATTTTTACTATGCAACCAAATGAATATTTTGTACGTTGGCAGCAATGCACTTAGTTTAACACTGTATTCGTTTTGGTTTTGTTAGGTTGGTAGCCAAAGCCATTAATCGCAGTAACGTTATAGCGATTAAAAGCACAAGAGCTTTTATGAGGAATAGACAATATAGACTTTTCTTGAAACCTTTTATGTATGTTCTTATATTCCTGTTAATGAATGCATAAATGACAGATAACAGTAGAGGAGTAGGAAAAGATAATAGTTTTACTGACTGTACCTAATGTAATCCTTAAGAGCTTTACAGATCTTACATCAAATTGCATGCGATTTTTGATACATTGCTGAAATGTTTTTTTTTTATTTAAACTTTATTGCACAATACATTAAGATTACAAATGGCGGACTTAATGCCAGAAGGCATTCTCTACCAGTCAACCATGAGCCAAACCGAAAGATCATAATTGGTGCAGGGTCAGAATACAGAGTAAAATGACAAAAAAAAATATCACAATATTACCTATATAAAATTATACGTACATAAATAATATGATACATAATATAAATACATACATATATAAATATATACCCATTGTGAAACATCATGAGGACGACCTTTGAACCTTGTCAAACAGATGCAACAATCAACAAATGTTGATTTGTTGTGATGTGAGTGAAGCTCAGAAAGTAGAGGCAAATGACGCAATGCACACAAACCGGCAGAAGTACCGATATTTGTCGTGTTAGGGTGCGTTGCGTCTTAAAATGTGAGTAATGAGACCGAGAAAATCGATATTTAATTATTTGCCTCTCTATAACAGCCCGCGTAGCCAACGTGTCAATCGTTAACGCTCGGTAGCGTATGGTAGCCATCTCTCTCTTTCAGTCTTCCATATTAGTGCGACAGTGACAGTTGCGTTTCGTTCGCTAGGGAGCGTTAACGCTTGGCACGTTGGCTACGCGGGCAGGAATAAGGAAGAGCGTTAGAGAGGCGGTTTTCGCAGTAAGGCCTTAGTCTCAGGTGCCTTAACCCTTCAAAACTTACTAACTAAAAACTTAAAACTAGTATACTTATATAAAATTATCTATACAAACAAGAGTCTGTATACACTTTTCTTAATTAATAATAATAACCCTTAGAGGTGTATGAATAACACCATAAATCAATTAATGACTGCATAATTGATACATGAAAACCGTTGATAATTATCCCTTAACGTGATATTTCTGTATGTTAGAAAGAGACAAAATTAAACAGAGGTTTATAAGAGGTTGCTATTAGTTTTATGAATAACCTCCTAACCCTTTGTCACTAGTATCAAGCGCTTAACGGAAAAGTGTGTGCCAATATACACACTTGTTGATCATCCATGCTTGGCCCTCGGGACATTTAGCTGCGTTCACGGTGAAGTTTCTGTCTTTTTCGGTTTTGACCAGTGGGGCCATGACGAACAGGGACAGCAGGCATACAGCCAATATGCCGAGCACCTTCATCTGTACAATTGAAATGTAATCATGAGAAAAAACGGTAATCATACTTTTTTTGAAAAACGAAGTCTATTTCATTCAAAGTGCTATTCTAGACCTATCTATGTGTGATTGTGTGCGTCAGTGGGCGTCAATTAGTAAGATCACGGGTGAAAGAAAAAATAGGGGTCAACTTGCTCAACGGGTGTGTATGGGTGATGCCCAGCCACTGCGAGGCTGCATATTTGTAAATTGAGCAAGGATTACAAGATAACTAAAAAGGAAAAAGTAAAAAAAATCGAAATGGAGGGTTCCATTCAAGAAAAAGAGCGAATCTCAGGCTTTTAGTGCCCCGCATAAATTTATATTTTTATATTAATTTTAACTTAACTAAGTAGCGGCTCACAAAATACTCTTGCATCCACGTTCCAAATTTCGTTAAAATTTATCTAATACTTTAAAAACAAACAGACAGACGGACATGACGGAATTATAAGGGCTCCGTTTTTGCCATTTTGGCTACGAACCCTAAAATAATCTAAAACCAAAATGTTGAGCACTTTGGTGTTGGGGCTACAGTATATCACACCACAAACACTCAATTAAAATTAAACTAAAAGGTATTTACGAATCCTGTACCTACTCGTACCTATGTTACGTGAGCTCCTAAATATTGATTGTATTTTAGATTAGTAAAAGATAATAACTAATATGCTGTAGGTAGATATGGTTATGTTAATATATGCATTCACACACACACAAATATAATATTTTAAAGTATTAAGTATAAGCTCACCTTCGGGCTCGTTTGATCCAAAATTATTACTACCCAAAATCCTGCGAAATGTTGGCGATCTCGAGTAGGACTGGTGGTGACGACATTTAAAGCTAATTCTGAATTTTAATTACTTATGTACATAACTTCTGTCTAGCGCTTTTAGGATAATTTTATGCAAACTGGTTCTTAGCCAGTTTGCATGAAAATAATATTTATTTTAAAATGACGGCCAAGCGGCTGTCAGACTACGCACACTCAATAGCGGGTTCCGTCGTATAAAACTGCTGTCTTTGGCGGTAATATTTTGATTGTGAACCTTTTTTACAAAATCCTCCTCAAGCCTCCCACCTGGTTGGCCAAGTCTCCGGAGTCCACCTATTTTTACTATCTTTCATTTAGTTTCAGCTGTCCCGTTGTCTGTGTCGGTCTGTAATCAAATCTTGCAAATTAAATTTGACCCACTTCCCGGTTTCCGAAGAAGCTGAAAATTTGCATACATATGTAAGTCGGGTGACAATGCAATATTATGGTACCATCGAGATGATCTGATGATGGAGACAGGAGGTGGCCTTAGGAACTCTGTGATAGAACAATTTAACCTAATTGTGTTTGTGGTTTTTAGAATTGTCTCGATGAGTATTAGTTGCTTATGGAAATAAAAGTACAGTTAGCGATAAAAGCTTGTACCAAAAATTAATTTTTGCCAAAAACTTTTTGGGTTCAATTAGAGTCCGTCTAAGCTTACTTTGCACAGACAGAACAAAGGGTGGGAGTGTCATTATAAACGTCATATTTTCATAAAAAATTGACATTAATTATGACATGGCCACACTTTTTCATTGCAAATTCCATACAGAGTTAGCTTGGTCCGACTCGAATACATTTTGGATTTACGGTTTGAAAGTTATTAGGGGTGAAATGACTGTGACATACGGACACACGGACAAGAATGGCGAAATTAGAAGGTTCCCATTTTGGTAACGGAATCCACAAGCATAATAGGTAGGTACCTAAGCTAGATTAGACTAAAAGGACGTAACTAACCTACTAATACCAAAGAGAATTTGAAATAGAGGTGAATTGTCGAAGAAAACTTTGTAGCCACAGTAAATTTACTGCCACCTTTCGACTTTTAGAACGCCATTTTTTTTTCTTTGTAGCCACAGTAAATTTACTCCCACATTTCGACTTTTAGAACGCCATTTGATTTTGATCCTTATTCTTTCACTGATATGTGTTAAATATCAAAAAGTGGCGCCGTCTCACCGGGCATCGGCTAAAGGTTGTGACGCCATCGCTCGAAACGATGCCGCCATTTAACACATATTAGTGAAAGTATCATCTTAAGTCAGTGATGTTAATGGAAACACGTGTATCAAGTTATTTTATTCTGGCCAAAAAGTGTAAGGTTCTGCTTTGCTTTATCACTTAAAATCCCAAAATCCAATACACGACCTAGGGGAAAACATGCCACGATCGAATTGCCACTTTTGCCCAAGGACCACGGAATGCTCGACGCTGCCGCTGACCGCCAATACCGCCATATGCCTACTCGTGTTTGTTTTAACCAATCAGTAGTCAGCGTCAGTGTGCTCTATAAGTGGTGCATTAACACCCTTTTATTTTTTTGTTTCAGAGGGCAGTGGGCAGTGCCGCAATGGACAGGAACTGAGCTTTGCTCGCTGGTCGGCCGCGAGCCCGGAGCAGGCTGCGCCAGTCTTCGTGTACGCGGCAAGCGGTGAAGAAGAGGTAATTGACGACCGGTCTTGCTTAGTGGGTAGTGACCCTGCCTATGAAGCCGCAGGTCCTGGGTTCGAATCCCGGTAAGGGTATTTATTTGTGTGATGAGCACAGACATTTATTCCTGATAATTAATAGAATCAGGCGTTACTTTGCGGAAATCCATGCTCATTAAAGCAAGAAATATTACTTTGCTAATCCGCGAGAAAATAATGTGTTAGTCAATCAGTGCTAACCCGTTATACTACTTGCGTATTTTTACATGCAATTAATGTTTTATTCCTGAGTCATGGATGTTTTTTTATGTAGGTATTTGTATATTATATATATCGATGTCTGATTACCCACTTCACAAGCCTTCTTGGCTTACCGTGGGACGTGGGACTAAGTCGATTCGTGTAAGAATGTCCCTATAATATTTAGTTACACTAATTCTTCAGTGGCCAGTGACCAAGAAGAGAATTTTATAGTCAAGAACTCGGTACGGCACGGCGCATTTACGATGCGCCATAAAATTACCGCACCGTGAATTTATGAAAGATTTGTAGCCCTTATCGCTTCAACAGCAAACAAGAGCATCGATAATATCTTCGGCTGTTCTTTTAAAATGTAACCCTCTAAGAAATACTCCCAGCTCCGCTGCTCTAAACTGCCTACAGACCTAAAAGTGTAATTTCTCGATTGTTTCAATTATTGGCAGTCGCTGGCAGGAGCTTGCCTGGCGCGCTGCCGCGAGCTGCCAGTGTGTGCTGGCGTTGTGGTCGCCTATTCACGTGGACACTGTCACGGCGTCGCTGCGCAAACAGAAGAAATACTTCGACCGGACAACGATGTAGCTTACTTCAAGAAGATCTGTGCGATATGTGAGTAGACTTGTTGCAATGGTCGCAGGTAGAGCGTTTCTGGCGCGCTGCCAGCGAGTGCTGGCTTGGTAGTTGCGCATTCCCACGAGCAATGTCACTATGGTAACAATAAGAAATACGTCCAAAGGCCTATTCAGATATAACAATTTGTTTAGGGTTGAATTGGTTTTGATACGCCTTTGACCATCGTCTTCACGAGTGGCGCGCATCTTACTCACGACTTTCACTTTATTTCACATACACCAAACAGTGTATGCGACCATCAGGGTCTTATCAAAACCAGTACAAAATCATAACCAATTGTTAAATCAGAATCGGGCTCCCGGACAAAGACGTGGAAGTTTAGGACGATATGTAGAATAGAAACTGAAATTTTAAATACATAATTGGCATTTTCTTTTTACGAAATTCAAAAAATAACATATTATATAAGTATTGGTGCAGTAAAAATGTCCACACTTTTGTACATCTGTACATCTGAAGCAAATTAAGAACTTAAGCTACCTATCCTGAACTTAACTTCAAGACACGAAATGTATGCTCTGTTAACGTTCTTAATATTATGTTTATATACCCCAGTGCCCGAGGGCTGCGCAGAGCGCTGGTGGGCCGTGGAAGCCACGCCGGGGTATCATTTGCATTCCGAAAGCAATATAAAGGTGGTCCTGAACACCACGGCGCGGGAATGCTACGCACTCGTCCTGGGCACAAGGGCGGAACAGCTCTACAGGTTAGTAATCATCAAATTTATAGGGTTCAAGTCAAGTATATACATAATGGGTTATCAGATATATCTGGAAATGGAAGAAACACAGAAATAAAAGGAACGATCTTCATTAAATCTATGCTTTTCTACGAAACTTTCTGTAGAGAAAGACAAGGAAAAATATACTTACTTATTTTGTTTCCCTTTCCTTTTATTCTATCTTCTAAGAAAAGTAGATAGGTATGCTTCATATAATATATATATTATACAGGGTGTTTATTTAGTCACCTGCAATAATTTACGGGGTGAATATATAGGAATAATCATAATGAGCCACTTTTACTACGGGACCAACCACGAAATCGCGAAAAAAATTGGCTGATTACATTTTGTCTGACTACCTTCACATTTTATATGGCAGAGTAATTTTTTTTCGCGATTTCAGGTTTGGTCCCATCAATGCCGGATTTAGAGGTCTGGAGGCCTCGGGCAATAGAGGAGTGGAGGCCCCCTAGCCCCAAATTTTTTCCAAATAAAATGGTAAATTTACCGAATTCTCTATTGTGGAGACCCTCTTTTGTGGAGGCCCGGGGCAGTAGCCCCGGTTGCCCTCCCCTAAATCCGGCCCTGAGTCCCATAGTAAAAGTTGCTCATTATGACATATTTATTCACCTCGTACATTATTGCAGATGCAACAGTTCACCCTGTATGCAGGAAGTAAAAACTCACGTGGTAGGTACATATTTACATGTATAGTATAATCATGATAAGGTTAATAATAACCGTGGAACCGTTTTAATCTATATATGCATTTATCTGAATGACAATCTTATACCATTGTTCCTGGTACAACTGTGCTGAGATCACTAAGATTTGATACAGTACAATCGAAGAAATAAATATGTGAACGAATGCTTTGTACTAAGTTAAAAAAACTATACAGTGTGTATTTTTGATATAACCTCAAACTTAAACTAGTCGTAGGTTTTAGTGCTATAAAAAAATTCTGAAAGTTTTTTTTAGTTTAGTCTTCATTACCAGAGCACAATTATTTTTTGAAATTTTTTCGAGCGGCAATGTATGTCGTACATCATGATCACTATTGACATTTGTGACGCCGCCGCGTCATTAATGAGACGTTTTGAGTTAAAACAAAGTAGTGATACATTGCTTGCTGAATTATTTTGTATGAAAAAATAAGTCGTCCATTTTTAGGGTTCCGTAGCCAAATGGCAAAAAACGGAACCCTTATAGATTCGTCATGTCCGTCTGTCTGTCCGATTCTGTCACAGCCACTTTTTTCCGAAACTATAAAAGCTATACTGTTCAAACTTGGTAAGTAGATGTATTCTATGAACCGCATTATGATGTTTACACAAAAATAGAAAAAAAACAATAAATTTTGGGGGTTCCCCATACTTAGAACTGAAACTCAAAAAATCTTTTTTCATCAAACCCATACGTGTGGGGTATCTATGGATAGGTTTCTAATATCATTTTTTTTTAAACTGAAAAGTTTGCGCGAGAGACACTTCCAAAGTGGTAAAAAGTGTCCCCCCCCCCCCCCGTAACTTCTAAAATAACAGAACGAAAAATTTGAAAAAAATATATGATATACATTGCCATGCAAACTTCCACCGAAAATTGGTTCGAACGAGATCTAGTAAGTAGTTTTTTTTAATACGTCATAAACATTTTTTTTTTTTTTCATCAAACCCATACGTGTGGGGTATCTAGGGATAGGTCTTCAAAAATGATATTTAGGTTTCTAATATCATTTTTTTTCTAAACTGAATAGTTTGCGCGAGAGACACTTCCAAAGTGAAAAAATGTGTGTCCCCCCTCCTGTAACTTTTAAAATAACAGAATGAAAAATCTAAAAAAAATATATGATATACATTACCATGCAAACTTCCACCGAAAATTGGTTTGAACGAGATCTAGTGAGTAGTTTTTTTTAATACGTCAATAAATTAAACAAAAAAAATTTCATCAAACCCATACGTGTGGGGTATCTATGGATAGATCTTCAAAAATGATATTTAGGTTCCTAACATCATTTTTTTCTAAACTGAATAGTTTGCGCGGTTCCAAAGTGGTAAAATGTGTGTCCAAAGTGGTAAAATGTTGAACAAGATCTAGCAAGTAGATTTTTTTTAATACGTCTTAAATGGTACGGAACCCTTCATGCGCGAGTCCGACTCGCACTTGGCCGCTTTTTATAAAACCTATGAAAGTGTGTTTATTACAGCCTAAACTAACTGCCCTTTGATTATGTGTTAATATCAAAAATACACGCTGTATAGGTAGATCCTAAATAGCAAATCCTAGGCAGTTAGATGCCAGTATAGGTCATTGGCCCTATAATGACTCTTGTGTGACGTTGTATGTCAGAGTGTTGGTCAGTTACCATCGTAAGCCCGAACCAACAGCTAATTCAGCCGATTAACTGATTTTCTACTCCCACATACACTAAACACCTTACGTAAGAACTTACTGTATAATCTCATTAACACTGAAGGAAACCATGTCAAATGTATGACATTACTAAAAAAATACTACCTAAGCCCAGAGTAATGTATATTAGATATAAGTACAGAGATAATTGTTTAAAGATAAATTAAGTTTACTGATCACCTGTAAGAGCTGTCGTTGTAAATTGATTATACTGTCTCATACATAAGGTCGATATTTAAACGATAGATACAATAACAGCTTCGACAGGAAAATATAACTAAGTATGTATTAATAGTATTTAAGCAAACGCGAATCGCTCCGCGCGATCTCGCCAACTATTACATAAACCCTAGAGGTTTTCAATAGTGGCTTATTGTGTTAAACCTTGTTTCAAAAATTAATAGTGAATAAATAAACTAAAAAAAAAACAGCGCTTCAGTATTTTTCTCATCATACTCCGGTTATTCGGGGGCAAAAACATACCCGTGCTACGTGCTAGTGATTAATTCAATATCGACTCAAGTGTTATCGATATCGTTAGTAAGCAATTTCTGAATCATAATAAGAAATGCGACTCATCTTTTTTTTTTTATTAAAAGTTCTTTTATTACCTATTTGTAATGTAAACCTCTTTAATTTATTCTTATCACAACTGTAAATATCCAACATGTCATACTAAGTTTAGGTTTAAGTGCGCTTAATCTTTTATAAGTTAGTACCTATTTACGTTTTAATTACTTCACTTAATCACACGCACTCAGTCAAGCCTGAATAACTTTGCTTCAACCGCCTCAAATAAGTCGTGGGCCAGCAGTTATAAAAACAGGAATATATGAACATTGTCAAGAGGGCGCTGTTATTCTCATGTTTAGGGTGACAGTTCAGTTTAGTATGAAAAATTTAGTTAGTCATTTATATGGAAGGTAAGGAATGCAATCTTCATAGGTAGAACTGATGCAAAAGTGTCCAGTTGTCAGTTATAGATAATAGTTCTAAATCTCTCCAGAGTAGCACTAGAGTAGCTAAGAACATAGGCGTTATTGACGGAGTGAAGTGCGCTGTCTATGATTTGTTTTTTTTTCAAGTATTATAGGTATTGTAGCGCCACCTATTTAAGGTTTTTTGATGACACTTTTTTGGTATTCCATTCCTTACCTCCACCTTCCATAGTAATTTAGTTAGGTAGTGTAGTTCCAGTGAAATTTCGCCATATGGCGCGAGATCATGTATTACTGGTCAGCCTTACTTACTTACTTCACTGGCTCAGTGACCCAAAAAGGATCTTGGCTTCTAACACAAGAGAACGCCACTCTGTCCTATTCTATGCCACTTCACGCCAATTGGGTACTTCAAGGACGGACGGGAAGGTGGAGGGGTTCGTCACTCCAGCGGTATCTGATGGGATCCCCGGATGGACGTTTTCCACCCAGGTGCCCCACATACGCTTTTCTCACAGCTCGATCCTCTCCCTTACCCTTATCCTCATGCTTACTTTGGTAGCGACAATTAATATATTTACTAATTTTGCGTTACTTTGAAGTAACGCAAAACCTTATAAAGTGTCTTTCTGTCAACACTGTCGTATGCTTTGGCCCTACAGTTATAAGTAAGCCGACTTTTTCCCAGGTCGGCGCAATGGGTAAGCCCCGAAGGCGCCCTGGACGCCGACGCTGTCAAAGTCTCCGACTCCTCACTGGGCAACTGCATCCTCAACGCCGAAGACAAGTTCACCGAGCCGGAGTCCTACAGGGTTGCCAACTACTACACGTTCTACGTGGAGAACCAGTGCAGGCACGACTGTAAGTATAAAGAAAACATGATAAAAAAATATATATATTTAAATGCTTAGATCGGGACTGTTATTATGACAATCCGTTGAATGTACATTGTACAACTTTTGATTAATTTCTTTTAGGCTCTAAAACCAAACGTTCGCTTTTTACTTCAGTTACCAAGAAGATACTTACTTGTACCCATAAGCTGACAATATCGCGATATTTAAAAAAACTCTTCATTTTAAGGGTTATGTTATTTAAAGTAAGTCCTTTAAAAAATTTCAGATCCAAAGAAGATAGACCGATGTTCCTACGAAGAATATTACAACCAAACGCTGAAACACGTCGAGTTTACTTATAAAAACTTCACCAAAGATGAGGTGTGTATTATGAGGTGTTTGTATGCATCCTATCTAGTTGTTTCTACTGTTCATTACTTTTAAGTCTTGTCGCCATTTACCTACAAATCTAAAAACAACCTTCTTATAAAAACACCCCTTTCAAAAAAAGTTCACTACATGATTAGTTCTTTGTACAAAATTGTAGGAGGATAGGTCTAGAGGGGAAGGGTCTAGGGGGTCTTTACTTTTCTTTCTACGCACAATATCTGGTACCTATTCCGCTTCCTCTACTATTTATAGTCGTACTTAATAGGCACTAATCCCTTTTTAATCATTTTAACCAGCTTTACATTTAGTTTTTCAATAAATACTCACATGTAAAACTAGGTATTTCCAAAGCAATTTACCGTGATTGTACCTAGGCAAATATGTGTCTTATCTACTCACGAACATACAACTTACAACCATAATGAGCACATTATCTACTCGACGAATTACTGGCAGCAATGTTATGATTATGTGTTCGAGGAAAATATGCGCATGTCATCATCATATTCATCGAAGTAGTAGGTATCTATCATTAATGTTGTTACACGATGTTTTTCTAGTAGTAGCTTATTGGGTAATTCGGGACTAAAAATACTTAAGTAGTTATATTACTTTTACTTCATAATAAAGTGCATCTTTCTTGCTTTATGTTTAAAGTTTTAATTACACGTTCCTTATTTCGTTGATGTAGGTATGTCTTTTAGATATACCTTTAATTGGTAGGTAAAATAACACGGACATTCGTGTTAAAATGTATTATTATTAGGTAAGTAAAGTGCCTCTCTAAGGCCTATATATAAGATATAATATAACCCACTTATAATATTATTGAGAAAATAACTGGATCATTTCATTGATCTTTTACATCATCCTTATGTCTAACCACGTCTAACAATGCAACAATTTGATTGTCAGTGCAAGAGTGCCTGCGAGTCCGAGGCGCGCTTCGTGTGCCGGGGGTTCACGTGGCTGCCTCGCGAGAGTCGCGAAGGCGAAGCCGGCGGGCCCGGCGCCCGAGGCCTCTGCGACTTGCACTCCGAGGACCTGGTGTCCACCGGTTCATGGCTGCTTCGCCGCGCAGCTCAGGCTGTGTACTACCGCCGTGTCATCTGCCTTAACAGTAATATTTTTGTTTTTTTCTGCTCAAAGTTTCTTGGCGAGGAATCGGCAGACGTCGCGGCTTACTTACATAAATACAGTATATTTACGAACATAAGTAGTAATCCAATCGTTAACAATGACTTCGGCCTCGGTCTCAGCCTCTGACAATGCGAATGCACCTAATTGCAAAATTTTACAGATTGGCCAAGAATAAACTTTCGGTATGTTCGGATCTAATATGCCCTCAATCGCCATACAAGTTTTTTGGAAAATTGGTCCATATAATATTCGTTACCTATACGTACATGTTTTCTATTGCAGTAAGTGTAGACTGTTCAGACGACTCGCTGATAGTGACGTACCGCCCGCGCGGCCAGTTCCGCGGTCGCATCTACGTGCCGGGCCGCGGCGAGGGTTGCGGCGCGCGCGGCGTTGGCGGCGCAGTCCGGCTCAAGTTACCATTGTATGGCGATTGCGATGTCAACTTCGCGCATGCCATCTCCCATACGCCTAGCGGAATCATTAATAGGTGTGACAACTGGTTGTGGCTCTATTTTATTTGGTAGTGAGGGTTGCGGGGCAAGCGGCGCTGGTGGCCCCGTGCAAATGAAACTGCCGTTGTATGGTGACTATGATGTGAATTTCGCGCATGCTACTCGTATATTATATCGTATACATCTAGCAAAGTCGTTAATATTAGGTGAGATTTCTTAGTTGTGCCTCTAGAATGAGTATAAATAGTGCCAGGACATGCAAGAGTAGAAGTGTGCACGGTTTGCCGCTGCCGCTGTATGGTAACTGGGACGCCAACTTTGAACATGCCATATGCCTTCTGAGGATCACACCCTTAAGGAACCGGAAAGACAAACTAGAATGCAAATTTATACATTTTAAACTAAATGGAATGGACTTTCAGGACGATGGCTTACGTAATGGTTATGATCCAAAACAATCCGATCATCCAAACGGCGGGTGACCGCTGGGTGCGAGTGGGCTGCTCGCCGGGCGAGCGCGCTGCCACTGTGCCGAAACATGTCAACGCAGCAGCCGTCGCCGTGAAGGACACCGGGTATGCAATTTAATGAAATGTACTTTTTTGTTAGGTTGACACTACCATGAATGGGTTTGGAATCCCAATGCTATATAAATAGTCAAAAGTATACGATAAAGAAAATATTGTACCCCAGAGCCCGAGCCTGGATTCGATTGCTCCTCAATTTTTCAAGATTGTAAGTTGTTGAATAGGTAATTACATGGAGAGCTACCATAACCGGGTAAATCTGAACACGTCGGTCCGTATCCAGCCTCAGACATGTTAGACCTTAATTACTTTTTGTATTGTCTACTTCTTCTTACAGAAAACAAAAATTCAATCAAATAGTTTCATTTCATGTAATATGTTCCATAAGGCGTCCATCTGAGCCGAGCAGCGGTGCGCCGTTGCCGGCGTCGGCGAGTACTGTGTACAGCGGCGGCGCGCCCGTCTCAATGTACGTCGTCCGCGTCGCGCAGGACGCGCCGCCCGCCGCTGCCGTCTCGCTGGGCGAGCCTTTAGAGCTGCGTATCGAGTCCACAGGTAGGTATTACACACCAATGTAGAATGTAGAAGGATTGCACGAATTATTATCAGTACCTACTCGTATTTGAATACACTCCTAGAGTACTTGAATAGGATCCTTTTGACCTAGAATACAACAGCTATGAAAACTTTCCTGCTCCTACACCATTTTTTGGATCGGAATAAAATCTTTGCGGACCTCAATCTCATTAAGTAGAATTAATCATACTAGATCAGATTTTTTGTTTTCTGTGTGCAGAGGAAGCCCAGATCGAGGCTTACCATTTGGTGGCCTCGTCGCGGCTCGGCGACAGCTCCGTCCTGTTGCTGGACAGCAGGGGATGTCCAACCGGGCAGGTAATATTTAACATTGTAAGCCTGTTTTTACTACATTCAAAAACATATTACTTAGGTTCGTAATGTTCAAACCAATAATTTTAGCTCGAAATTAGGAGAATTGAAAAAGAACCAAGTTGTCATCTTGTAACTGATACACCTTTTTTTCGACTGACGTTATGAATGTTGTCCCATTTCAGGTGGACTTCCCGGCGTTCACACGCAGCGTGTCGGGTGGCACGCAGCGCTTGTCGGCGCGATTTAAGGCCTTCCGCTTCCCCGCATCACACGTCGTTCGATTCTCTCTGATGGTGCGGTTCTGCGATAAAACTTGTGACCCGGTGTGTATCTCCTCTAGTCGGCAATATATACCTAAGACGCATTAAGATAGCTAGGATTTCAGAGTAGTTTGTGAATAGTTCTCCCTGATAAGGGAGTATCGAGTAAGAATAAGAAATATAATAAACTTCTATTCGTTGAACATTATTATAAAGATTTACTTTAATGATCGGTTGATCGCTTAGATACTATTAGGCGAAGTGTACACTTATTTATTAATTAAAAACGATTGTCATCCATGGCGTACTATTCGTTTTGTTACGAAACGTATTTTGCTTGCCGTTAAAAGTAGATAATTCAAACATGGCCCTACATTCGATACTCGTCATTGCAAATGTATCTTAACTATAAGACATCATTTACTTTCTAGGTGAATTGCATCCAGCCTTCAGCTCGTCAAGCACGCATGACCAACGACACGTTCTCTTGGGACGACGGCGACGGCGTGCCGGGCTCGGCGGCGCCGGCGCGGCGCGAGCTCGGCGCGCGGGGCGTGGTGGCGCAGGGCGGCGCGGCGCCGTGCGCGCCCGCCGGCGCCGGCCCCGCGCCGCTGGAGCTGGAGATGGTGGTCGGCTCCGGGGACGTGGTGTCCGCTGACACTATGGTCCGCGCCGACCATCGGTCTAATATACGTGAGTATACCTATACTTAACATAGAGACTAATTTAAACTTATTACACCTGACATCAAAACGATATCTAAACGACGTCACGTTATTCCCATTCGCCCGTGCGCTCGCTTACGCTAATACATCTATGGATAAGTGCGAACGAAACGAGCGCGGGAATGATAACTAAATGACATCATTTAGATTTAGACATCGTTTTGATGTCAGGTGCACGTTCGAATTGGCCTCGTCGAATATAAAACTACTAATCAAATTGTGTTGTAGGACTTAAACATAATATCGAATGGTTTCAAACAGCGCGATTGTGCCACCGCTCGTTTTAATATTAATATTTGACTTTATTAGGTAATTCTATGCGCTGTCCACAAAACGAACACATTGCGTAGGAATTAAGTCGAATATTTGATTTTGTGAATTTAATTAGCACCCATTAGGACCTATATTCTCTTATCAGTTATCACCTATATTTATGTTTTCCCCGTGCACGGGACAATGGTGTTCGGACATTTCGATGGAGGGAGCAAATCCGATGCCAACACTTTGAGGTTCTTTCGACAATTCAATAAAATATAAGGGAAATACCTGTTTTTCTGAAATTGCAAACTCAGCACTGTATTACAGCCTAGAGATACATCAATTGGAATTTCTAATGAATTCTACTGAATTAATGAAACGAGAATGAAAACAAGATTATACCTTATTAATAGTGGCAATAGCACAAATAGTTATACGTTTCATGATATGAAATTATTATGAAACAGATACGAATCAATGTCTCACTCGACGGCCTCGGTTTCCGGTCGACCGAGCGTCTTGTATAACATCATTAACAATTAATGCGTCTAGGCACGTAACAGTCGCACTCCGCTGATTATCACAATTAAATCATTATGGGAATAATTAATGCTAAGAAAATTGTTCTATCATGCTTAATCGGAAAAATACACGGGTAATTTTGTCTGCAATATTGATTTTTAAACGATTTTATTTTAATGAACAGTCACTATCAGATATATCGGAGTGGCCAAGGTGCTCACAAATATCTCAACAACACGCCTAGAGTATTATCACAGCCCTAGAGTGCGAGTTCAGATATTTTTGAGCACCTCGGCCTCTCAGATATATCTGATGGCGACTGTACGTTAATAGATTAACTCCGAACCCCGTGGCGTGGTCTGATATGGGTACATTTTGGTTTGTTTATATCGGTTTACCAAGTCAAAGCAAGTAGGTACACATAAATGTACGAGTACCTAAGTAGAGGGGTCTTAGGTAGGCCGAATCCATAATTCCATATGTATTACGATATGAAGCGCGATTTTAGACAACATATGCAAGATGTGATAATGTTTGTTTGTACACAGCGGAGGAGCCGCGTGAATTCGATAACGGCCTAGTGTGCGTGCATGAGCTATTGCTGGTGGCGCTGGCGCTGGCCTGGCTGGCCGTGCAGGTGTTACTGCTGCTGGGATGCTGCGTCCTCGTCAAGCGGTATGTTGGGTGGTATTCACATTGGATGCGGATTTGCACGCCGTTCTGCTGTGCAGCAAGCTATTTACGCGCATAACCCTGTAGGTGTGCATAACCAGAGCAGCGTGTGGATCCGCCTCAACGTGATAACCTCGATGGAATAATGTGCATACTGCTGGAGTCGTGTAATGATGGTAGCTTTAAGAGTAGCATGGCGCATGGCTGCAACGCAACAGCAGTTAGTTAGGTGTTCTCATCTTCATTTCATTTATGGAGTGCATGAATTCATGGCAAGAGTCACGTTTCTTTAATAGCTTACAAGAGCTTAATCAATTATATTTTGGATCAGGTACCGTAAGCTGGCGGAGATGAACATGCAGAAGGACTACCAGGCCTTCGACAACGTTGGCTTCGATTCCATGTCGACGCACCGTCGGGTCCATTGGCCCGATCAGAACATTGACGTGCTGCAGTAATGGCGACCAAATCTGTACTTACCTAGGTCTTATAGGGCTTGACTTACGACAGAATAATTATTTGCAAATCATGCTAATTCGAACGTACACTGACATCGGAATGATGCGTCGATATCGTGTGTCTCGCTCGCGGTAATACATGTACGGACAAGTATGGGCTAAATGCTCGATAACTGAATGACATCATTTTGATGTCGATGTACGTTCGAATTGACCTTTATGCTTTCCTTGTTGGTTACAGCGACAATTCAGAATCTGAATGTCACGTGTCGTAGGCGTACCTATTTATTTAAATCTTTGAGGCGAAGCGCAAAAATTGAGTGAAATGGAATATTTTAGTTATGGAACGTTTATTCAGATGTGAAGATGAACAACGCAGATAGGAAGCAAATTCATGTATTTATATTAATAAAATGGATAAAGTAGGTTAAGAAAAACATAATTCAGGCTCAGGAGTTCAAGGTGTCAACCGATGCAGTCGTCGAATTATTGGGTGCAATCATTGTGCAAGTTTTATTTTAAGATTTTAAAATTATCTCGGTGTAATTGTATTGTACAGTTAGCTACAGAAAAAAGGTGCCCCCCCCCCCTGCATATAAATTTGTATGCCGCGGGGTATACTTTTAATAGTTCCTTATTACATCTTCTTATCAAAATACAAAAGTTTGTAGTTTTTATATAATTGTGTTATGCAGTCGATTAAGCTAAAATGACGTGCTCCAGAAAAATGAGATTCCAAAACGCCTTATTTCAGCCAAGAGTACTGTTCATTAATAGTAGGTAAATAGTTCGGAAGTAGTAATAACACAATTTTTTATTTATTTATTTAGATTTAAAACTTAGTAAGCCCTTGTAAACATTCCAAAGTAGTTGAATTTCTTATTTATGTGTTCATTTGTTGAGTGCTTTATTGAAGATATTTAAATTAATAGATAAAATGATGTTGAGTGAATTGTTATAGGTCTTTGTAAGAAAAATAAAATCACGTTTCCTATATCTTTTTTATTCTTTTAGCATTCCTCCTATTTTTTTTACATTTTCCCTTGCATGATAAAATAAATAGCTTTACACGTAATCAACAACATCTTAACCATCGTTTTTTATTATCGCAAAACGGTTGTTATTATCCAGTCAGTTGTAACATCACTTGATTATTTAGGTTGAATTATTCCTTGACTAGGACATAATTGAGTACATTGATAATTTTGACCGATATTGGATAGTTACTCATCGCCTTTGCTGAGTGGCAATAAGGGTGGCACGACACTATAATTTATTAACCAAAATATGGATACATGTAACACACATTTTAGCTGTACATCGAGCAACAAAAGTGCATGACCAATTTACGAATAAATTCCATTCATAACTGGTCATGCACTTTGCAGCTCGCTGTACATGTATGAACGTATACAGTATATAGTCCTTCGAACCGGATCTGAACTTGGCGCATCCCAGTCATTTATAGTTTCAAGCCGTGCAGTATTTTCAAATAAAGAAACTTTCCGTTGAAGGTTTCCTCGCTAGGTTATTATAGAGATCAATATTTCGCGTAACATCAGCTACTCACTGTGTGTGTGTTTTTTTGGCAAGCAGTCATCACCGCCCATGGACATAAGCATCATCGGCGGAGCCACTTATGCGTTGCCAACCTTTGAGAACCCTAAATACCTGCTTCTTGAAGAACCCCATGTCATAGAGTAAGGGAAACACCTCAGAAGGTAGCTCATTCCACAACTTGCACGGATTGTCGGATTGAAGATTTTGTAGGTATATAGTAAATACAGTTAAACCAAGATAAGTTGGCAGCAATTTTGATAGCCCAGACGGTGCACGGGTTATTTTAAACGTCCAACTTCTATGAAATTATGACATTTACTTTACACTTGCACCGTCTGGGCTATCAAAATCGCTGCCAACTTATCTTGGTCTGACTCTAGTAACAAATTATTAAACGAGTTACGTTGAATATCTTTTCCCTGTCCTAACATTATTAAATACACTTCCGGATTTTGCCCAATGTTCTCACTGGCCGATATTTGTGGGACTATTTATTGATTTCGAAATTTCTGGGTAGTAAACATATACAGTGTTTTATTTATTAATGTTTCGGGGTTGTTTTATCGTAGCTGATATTGAGCAAATAAAGATCATTTGAGACATAAAGAGTCCAGTCGCAGGCGCCGGTGTCGCTGGCGCAGGCGGCATGATGCCCACTGGCTGGATTATATGGAACTTGGTTGTTTTTATGGGTCGGATAGGCTTGATTCGTCCCGCGGGAATTTGGGAATCCATAGTCTATCGCGTGGCATTAGCGGGGGCAGCTACAGGCGCGGGGGATGCAGGAGAAGGCGGCGCGGTGCGGGCGGCCTGGCGCGGCGCGGCCTGGCGCACGCTCTGGCGGTTGGAGGCCGCGTTGTAGTGGTAGCCGTCGAACTTGTCCGCCGCCGGCGCGGGGTACGTTGCTGTGCCCATGTACATTACCTGATCATAGAGAATATGTCAATAAAAAGAAGAAACGCTGGAAGCGCTGGTGGCCTAGCGGTAAGAGCGTGCGACTTGCAATCCGGAGGTCGCGGGTTCAAACCCAGGCTCGTACCAATGAGTTTTTCGGAACTTATGTACGAAATATCATTTGATAATTACCAGTCGCTTTTCGGTGAAGGAAAACATCGTGAGGAAACCGGACTAATCCCAACAAGGCCTAGTTTACCCTCTGGGTTGGAAGGTCAGATGGCAGTCGCTTTCGTAAAAACTAGTGCCTACGCCAAATCTTGGGATTAGTTGTCAAAGCGGACCCCAGGCTCCCATGAGCCGTGGCAAAATGCCGGGACAACGCGAGGAAGAAGAGAGAATATGTCAATAGAGGGACCTCAATGTTACGGCACATCAGACACCACGAGAAAAGCATTTACCTACTACTGCCCGCGTAGCCAACGTGCCTATCGTTCATGCTTCGTGGCGAACGAAACGCAACTGTCACAGTCGCACTAATTTGGAAGAGTGATAGAGAGATATGACTACGCTACGCTACGGAGCGTTAACGATTGTAACGTTGGCTACGCGGCCTGTTATTGTTACCTATAAGTAATTTGTAAATGGAGTCCACTGTAGACGAAGAATCATCAGATAGCAGGAATTACTCTTACGTGGCTCACCCGTGGTTTGTGGTGCAGCATGATGGATCTTTCTATCACTACTCGTATTGTGGTGGCAAACATGGGTTTTAAACAGCGTATATCATATATCGCAAATGAAACAAAAACTTCTTTTGTAGGTATAAATAATTTGTATCCGTAAGCGTGATTTCGACCGAGTGATATTGTCCATGGGAAAACAGCACGTGGTAGAATCTGGTCAAGTAATCCGTGATCTTCCTTGTACCTAAAGTCCAGTTTCCACTAACCTGTGGCTTGTACCCATCAGGTCCAGCTTCGTACTCCACCAACTGCATGCGCCCATCAGGCAGGAGCACGTGGTAGGAGCCGGTCGCGCGGTCATCCTTACGCTTCTCGTTGTGACCGAAGTCTAGGCTCACGCCGTTGTCTTCCACGTTGTATGAGAAATCGTAGTTCGCTGGTAACTGGAAGAATGGATAACATAACAAATATAGTATGAGGTTCTTCAAAAAAAAAGTATACACGTTTTTAAAAACTCGGCAACACGCATGTAACACACCTGTAGTTGCAGGCGTCCATAGGCTACGGAGACTGCTTATCATCAGGCAAGCCGTCTGCCTGTTTGCCAATTCATCAATTGCCTGTTCATCATTCATTATTTATAGGTAATAAAAAAAAAACAATCAATCATACATGATTGTATGAGGATTTTTTTGGATACTATGCGATGAGTCGAGTTATTTATGGCAGAATCTCTTCTTTTCTTTTTTATGGTTCCTTACCAAAGGAACCCTCGTGGCTGTCCGTCCGTCCATCTGTCATATCGCTAAATATCTCGTTTAAATTAATGAGATAATCTTACGGTAGGTTCGGGAGCAGGCTTCTTGCCGCCGGGCTTGGGCGGCAGGTACTCCTGGCCCGCCACGTCCGTCACCAGCAGAAACCAAGCTAACAACGATACCTGAAACAACGCCACAGAATAATAAACAGCACTACGCAAGTCGCAGGACTCGCAGGGCGCCAAAGAAGGCCCGGTGTGAATGGGTGCAAATTTTGTGTCAATGTTCACAAGTACCATAGACAAAACTGCATGTTAATATTTAAACATAACGTACCTTCTTTAGCGCAGGTAAAGCATTAAGTACACTTTCAGTTCGAGCTCCAGTTAGTTTCATTTTAAAAACTCCAGACTAAGAATGTAAGCAATAATCTCCTTTCAATTTCACTTGTTACAGAGATTTTCTTGTATTACAGACATTTACAGCAGGTTACTTCAATTAGAATTTCAAAAATAACTGAATTTATATGTCTACAAAAACTAAAATAACTTTTAAAGTTACTCAATAAGGACTTTTATAGCAAAAATGTGGCTACGATGAACGGTCCTCTAATCCTTTTTTTTGGTCTTTGCATATATAGGGATAGGCGTGATTGACCCCATAGTATTGCACTTGCCTCGACTGATAATAGTTATTCCAAAATAAACTTACGCAAATAATTCTCCACATTTTAAACGAGATGAATGATCTACCCGACAATGGCGGCAGGATGTAGGGCTCCGTCTATATAAAGCCGCGGGGCTGCGGTTGCGCGCTCCGCCCCTCGCATTTTTCATTACCGCCGAGCACGACCTACGAAAATTTCGACAGAAGCAACCGATAATTGCTATTAAGTATAGTAATAATGTACAAGTGTTAAATAGTTTCATTTCTCAAGCCTTGCAAATCTGCGTACTTACCGCAAATTAGGTGACACGGCGGTTGATTAAACTGAATGAGCTGACTAATGTTTAGACTGCAGTGTGCCATAGATAGACCTGCAGATAAGACATACAAACTATAGTACATTGTGCAACGAGGGGGTAAGTGAAATATTGGAAGCCAGGGTGGTAATTCCCAACAGCCGTAGGCTGGAGGGAATTAGAGACCCGAGTTTGCAATATTCTTACCACCGGAGTTACACACAATATTTTTCATCACACTTGCGAAGAAAAAACTAAATTTTAAGCGGAATTATGTTTAAATAGGTTAGGCATCGAAGGCACAGACCTATTCTGCATTCAGCCGCGATTGAAAATTACGTAAAAATATTTTAAACGGCTATTCAATTAATCAAATTAAATATTTTTAAACACAACCAAACATAAACTAGGCAGCACCAAAGTAAAACTCATTTACGCTACTTGGTTTGTATGAATTAGTGACATAATTTAAAAAAAAAGTTGTAACTCCCTAGGGAGTTGTAGCTTTTTAGGGTTCCGTAGCCAAATGGTAAAAAACGGAACCCTTATAGATTCGTCATGTCCGTCTGTCTGTCCGATTCTGTCACAGCCACTTTTTTCCGAAACTATAAGAGCTATACTGTTCAAACTTAGTAAGTGGATGTATTCTATGAACCGCATTAAGATGTTCACACAAAAATAGAAAAAAAAACAAATTTTGGGGGTTCCCCATACTTAGAACTGAAACCCAAAAAATCTTTTTTCGTCAAACCCATACGTGTGGGGTATCTATGGATAGGTCTTCAAAAATGATATTGAGGTTTCTAATATCATTTTTTTTTAAAGTGAATAGTTTGCGCGAGAGACACTTCCAAAGTGGTAAAATGTGTGTCCCCCCCCCCCCCCCGTAACTTCTAAAATAACAGAATGAAAAAACTAAAAAAATATATGATATACATTGTCATACAAACTTCCTCCGAAAATTGGTTTGAACGAGATCTAGTAAGTAGTTTTTTTTTTAATGCGTCATAAAATTAAAAAAAAAAAATTTTTTCATCAAACCCATACGTGTGGGGTATCTATGGATAGGTCTTCAAAAATGATATTTAGGTTTCTAATATCATTTTTTTCTAAACTGAATAGTTTGCGCGAGAGACACTTCCAAAGTGAAAAAATGTGTCCCCCCCCCCCCCGTAACTTCTAAAATAACAGAATGAAAAATCTAAAAAAATACATGATATACATTACCATGCAAACTTCCAACGAAAATTGGTTTGAACGAGATCTAGTGAGTAGTTTTTTTTTTTAAAACGTCATATAATTTAAAAAAAAAATTTTCATCAAACCCATACGTGTGGGGTATCTATGGATAGGTCTTCAAAAATGATATTTAGGTTCCTAATATCATTTTTTTTAAACTGAATAGTTTGCGCGAGAGACACTTCCAAAGTGGTAAAATGTTGAACAAAATCTAGTAAGAAGATTTTTTTTAATACGTCTTAAATGGTACGGAACCCTTCATGCGCGAGTCCGACTCGCACTTGGCCGCTTTTTTTCATAATCCATTACTCCCACGGGAACAATATAGGCCTTTGTCCTTCAGTACACCTGCATGAAATAAGATCTTTTTGAGCCCACCACCCAAACCCACGCCATTACCCGCCCTTATATGCGATGCAGACATCTACACATAGATATAGGACGGTGCATCTACATAAATAAACGGCCAAAACTTAAATCACCGCCTTAATGTAACCAACCTTTTTTAAATATTCAAATATTTATAGCATGATTCAGGCAGTTATCAGCCCTTTGACACAATTAAAAAATAAAAAGTATTTATTTTTAAATGGCATTTGCATGTTTTCTTGACTAAATTTGGCCATTATTTCTTTATTGTGTATTTTAAAATGCTATAAGTAAACTCTAGTTAGTTTATAATTTAAAATCCAAAAAAGACGTTTTATTGTAATTTTATTTATATTTTTATTGTAGTATCGCGTAGCGACAAATCGATACTATCGATAGTTGTACTTTTCTTCTGGTAACACATGTCATTCATATTTTGACATTGACATACGCGTGACAATGACAATCTGTAGGTTTGACAGCCAGCTGATATGATAATACTCCCAACGAGGAGCATGTAGAACAGGAAAAAGGCATTTAAAACTACTAAATACATTCTTAACTTTGTCTTCGTAACACAAAACAAACTTAAAATGAATTCCCTAGTACGAAATAGTAGGTTAGCATGCCGCGCATTTTCAACGTCGCTGGTGCGGCAATGCGCTCAGCCGCCTAAGAGGAAGCCGAAGCAGTTCTTGGGGCCTATAACGTGGAAGTCCATGGCGGCGATGGCGGTGGTGGGCGGCGGGCTGACGGGCTTCATGCTGTACGTGCGGAAAGAGAAGCAGGAGGCGGTGGATAGGGAACGTAAGCGGCAGCTCGGCAAGGCTAAGATCGGAGGAGATTTTGAGCTCGTGGACACGCAGGTGTGGATTTAACTGCTTAATCATTGTTATGTTTTTTAGTAATGTATCACCCAGGCTCTGCAATAACTTGTTGTGCTTTTGTATTGGAACCACAAGTTGGATCTGCTTTCATGAAAATAATATTGAGTGTTTCCTACAAAATAAATTACTTATGAGCTAAAAGCACAGGACATATGTTTTTCATTGAATGAATGTCTTCTATCATTTCTAATCTCTTTATTTGAATGACCACTTTTTGCTGGTATTGTATGTAATTACATATATAAATTGTGCAACACAAGTACACATAAATTGTGTAACATAAAAATGTTTATTTATTATTTTAGGGCAAACTGGTAAAGAGTACAGATCTCCTAGGCAAATGGCTACTAATATACTTTGGATTCACCCACTGTCCTGACATTTGCCCTGATGAGCTGGAGAAATTAGCGGAGGTTGTCAACAAACATGGTGAGTTCATGGAATCTAAAATTTAAAATAAAAATGTGTTGCTGTAACACTTTCATTTGAAGAAAAAAAGATTGGAAGAGGAGTTCATCAGAATTTCACTTATCCTCTTAAGGCCCAGCCATAGAAATGAAAAATCCAAAATTTGCCACTGGAATTTGAACCTATAGTGCACGGAATAGAGTAGATTTTATTTTGTTTGAAAATTGCACGAAACAAAACAAATGCAACTCTGTCCTAATTGAATATGATTTAAATTTCATCGAACTGAATAAGTCCTATAGGTAGGACCTTGGGCCTTACGAGGTTAAAACACTGTTCCTTTTATTATTATAATTATATTATAATGTTTCTGAGAAGCTGAGTTTTCATTTGACACTGCAAAATTTTTAAGCCTTCATTTGTTAAATCTAGCAATTAAAATCAGATTGCTAATAGCATTTTCAGAAGTTTTAAAATAGTTGCATTCACAAGCTATAAGTATAGTAAAATGGTTCCTAAGGATACATACGAGTAAGTGCATACTGTTTTCCAATAATCATAACATTAAACTTGTTTACAGATGCAACTCCATCTGCACCACCTTTGCAACCAGTATTTATATCTGTAGATCCTAAGAGGGATACACCTGAAATTGTGGGAAAGTAAGTTTATTATTGCAATATTTAATGAACTGACTAGCTAAAATCTAACATCATTGATATATAGATTGTTTTATCCATAGGGATCTTCTCTCTCCAATCTTCTAATTTGACATAAATGATCAATAGTGGAACCTAGAATGCTTGAATTTTTTGATTAGGTGAGCAACAATGTTGATGTGATAACTTGTGTGAGACGGAGCTCTTTAGTTTGATGCACTCTGTCAAACTGCTTTTATTGTCTCCTGTGACCATCTTTGCCGGGTGATATCTTCAATTTAGACTGGCAAAAAACTAACCATACTATCTAACTTACTTCTGTGAATAACTAGATACTTAGGGCCTGATTCCCAATGACCAAGTAAAAGTATTGGATAGTCAATTAACAAATAAATAAACCGCCAGGTAAAATTTCCTGCAAAACTTAGCTGAAGCTTATCTTCAAATAAGCCAGTTAAGCTTATATGAAGATTGTGAAACACCAACAATGATTTTATTCATCAGATAAGTGATAAGTAGCTTATTCAGGACTTTACTTGGACATTGTGAAACAGATTAAGGTACAAAGATTGTTCGACTAATTCATGTGCACGTTATCGGCAGATACTGCAAGGAATTCTCTCCTCGATTCTTGGGCCTGACCGGCACCGTCGAACAAGTTCAGAAGGCATGCAAGTCGTACAGGGTGTACTTTAGCGCGGGGCCGGAGGACGTCGACAATGACTACATTGTAAGTGTATCTTGATTCTAAGGGGCTAGCCAAAATAAATGACAATGGTTTATAGGAAACGTCAATCAAAACATCAATTAATTTAAGAATAAATTAGACTAGCACTAAACAAATTTTACTCAATACTGAAAACTTTATTGACGACTCTGGATACAGGCATTGTCAGTTATCGAAACAGCCTTCCTTTACAAATAAAAAATATATGGAAATGATCACGTGACATCTGTCATCATCACGATACATTATAATTTTTCGATGGGCGTTTGTCATCTTGATAGTGTTTGAATCGTTATAACAAATTCAACCTTTTGGTTGACAAGGTGTTAGTCAGGGACCACCACTTCCAATTTATTATAATTAGTGTTTTCTCCTACAAAGAACTCTACTTACATGAGAATCTTCCTTGTTTATATGTTAAAGCAATATTGGCTCTAGTAAAGGGATAAAAATCGAATAAGCAAAGAGAAGTTACCCTCTCGGACGGCTTTTATAATTGCTCAGCCCTTCCAAACTGCTTATCCAGCTTTGAAAGCCTAATGAATTGGTTTTCGGGAGCAACTCTTCGGTAAGCAAAATCTCACGGAACTCTCGGAAAACCCTTGTGAAAAGCAAACCCTCAATAGGCATACCAAGCACACGGAGGGATACACTGGTTTTATAAATAGCCGGAATTGTAAAACAAATGCCTTGCCCTGTTAGTATGTCAGTGTGGGACCAATCTTGGAAACGAAACTTGACCGACTTCCCGATTTCCGGGTGACCGAAATTTTGCATAGGTATGTAAATCGGATGGCAGGAAACCGCGCTGGATCAGGACAGGTGGCGTTCTCTCGTTTCGGAGGCCAAGATTATTTTTGGGTCGCTGAACCAAAGCAGTTAGTTATGTAAATCGGATGATAATGCAATATTATGATGACATGGAGCTGATCTGATGATGAAGACAGGAGGTGGCCATGGGAACTCTGTGATAAAACAACGCAAACCAAGTTTGTTTTGGCGATGTTAGAATTATCTCGATGTGTATTAGTTGCCTGTGGAAAGAAAAATAAAGTCGGCGATAAAAGCTTGTACCAAAAATTAGATTTTTGACAAAAACTAATTATGTTCAGGTGGATCACACCATCATCATATACCTGGTGAACCCCGAGGGCGAGTTCGTGGACTACTACGGCCAGAACCGCAACGCGAAAGAGATCCACGACTCCATGCTCGTCAACATTCAGAAGTATGAAGCCTCCAAGAAGTCCTCGTGGTTCTAGAAGGGTCGTCACACAGAAGCACAAGTTCTCTTCTGTTCTCGAAAGTTAAAAATGTTGGAGCTCATGTTCTGAAAGTGATTTCATTGATTTGTGAAGGCTATAAGCGGGTCCCGAAGTCCTTCTATTCCATATGTGGGGGTTCCATGCCTAAAGGGTTTTAAAATATAAACAAAACACGTCATTCGTTCATTTGACCAATGTCTAAAAACATCCTTTGGAATGATGCCGTTTGGACGACTGGGTGCTGTAGTTTTTACAAGCTTTTATTTAACTTGCCCTGTTAGTATGTAAGTTATTTTGTTAGTGTCAAGTTGGAAGCTAACTTTGACCCACTTCCCGATTTCCAATTGAGCTGAAAATTTGCAGTCGGTTGACAACGCAATATTATGGTACCATCGAGCTGATCTGATGATGGAGACAGGAGGTGGCCATAGGAACTCTGTGATGAAACAACACAACCTAATTGTGTTTGGGGTTTTTAGAATTGTCTCGATGAGTATCTGTAGCCCGTAGTAAGAAATGAAGTCAGCGTCAAGCTTGTACCAAAAATGTTTTTTTTTTTTAAAGTGGCCATAAGAACTCTGATGAAACAACACAACCTTGTGTTTGGGGTTTTTAGAATTGTCTCGATGAGTATCTGTAGCCCGTAGTAAGAAATGAAGTCAGCGTCAAGCTTGTACCAAAAATGTTTTTTTTTTTTAAAGTGGCCATAAGAACTCTGATGAAACAACACAACCTTGTGTTTGGGGTTTTTAGAATTGTCTCGATGAGTATCTGTAGCCCGTAGTAAGAAATGAAGTCAGCGTCAAGCTTGTACCAAAAATGTTTTTTTTTTTTAAAGTGGCCATAAGAACTCTGTGATGAAACAACACAACCTTGTGTTTGGGGTTTTTAGAATTGTCTCGATGAGTATCTGTAGCCCGTAGTAAGAAATGAAGTCAGCGTCAAGCTTGTACCAAAAATGTTTTTTTTTTTTTAAAGTGGCCATAAGAACTCTGATGAAACAACACAACCTTGTGTTTGGGGTTTTTAGAATTGTCTCGATGAGTATCTGTAGCCCGTAGTAAGAAATGAAGTCAGCGTCAAGCTTGTACCAAAAATGTTTTTTTTTTTTTTTATGGCAAAAACTTATTTAGTAGGTACCATCAGTCGTAAAAGTGCCTGGCGACTTTACAATTAATCATCAATCAAAATTTCTCGATACAATTTCGCAGCTTACCATACTATTAACTTTCGGGAACAGAAAAGACAAATTAACTTAAATATGAGCTTTTAATTAGATTAGACATGCCTATAGTTTTGAAGTATTTTTGTTTAAGTGAAATAAATTAATTTGTTACAAATGTTTTTTTTTTATCACCCTGATGTAGTTACTATTTAACCCACTTAGAAATAGAATAGAAATAGAATTTGTTTTATTCATAAACACACAAACAGTAATAGACAGACATAAAAGAGAACATAGTGAGAGTAAAGTGACACGAAATGGCCTCATCTCAGCATGTTGCTGGCGACTTCCAGCGCTGATCTTCCGATGAGAGACTTCGTACCGTCATAGTAGGTATACTATAGTTTAAATATTAGGTAAGGTGAATGAAACCTGATTTAGAATCTCTGTTAAGGCGTCCGCTAGGTGGCGCGGTTGCACGGAGCGGGTGAGGGGGTTAACGAAAAATAGTATGTGCGACGGACTTTACCTACAATAGCACCCGCGTGCGTGCGCCCACGAACTCACCCGCCCACGCTAGCGGACGCCCTTAGGCTCTGATACCCTATTATTAGAGTATACATACATATGTTCAGCTGATTCCATTATTTCAATGCAATCTGCGAATCGTTTATTACTTTAGAAATAAACTAAGTACATTATACATATATAAAGAGAAAGACGTTCAAAACGTGCATCCTCCCATGCATGACATATGGATGGGATGCGAAACCTGGTCATTAACAGCAGAACATATAGACAAAATCGTCAAATTCCAACGAGCTATGGAGAGAAGTATGCTTTGTACAAAACTAAGGGACAGAATACGGAACGAGGAAATAAGGCGAAGAACAACTCGAGCGTATCGACCAACAAAAGACAAAGAAAAACGGAGCAAGCAAGTGACCCACTGGTACCCACTCGGCTGCAAGCGGAAAACCGGTCAACAAATAACTAGATGGGAAGATAACATCCAGTTTACTCTAGGACCCCGCTGAACCAGAGTTGCTCTGGACAGACAGAGTTGGAAGAGGCCTATGCCGGCAGCTACACCACATTAAGAGACTTTTTATAATAAGACAACTTAATATTTACAAGTAATTAATATGTGGATTAAGGGCTTATTTAATTAATTTTATAAAGTATATTAATAAAACAGCACGTGTCAGACATAAATATATATTAAATAGTTAAAAGTCAGGTATCTTTGGATGTAACACGACGCGCTCCTCAAACCCGCTGCTCACAAAGCCATCCGCGTGTGTGTACACGCTGATCTGCTCATCTACCACCAACAACTCAGTTTTGATGTCCCCGTTCTCCTGGAGTACCAATTCACCCGTCACTTCTAAAGGTACTTGTTCGCCGATATCTTTCTCGAAGTTTTCGTACGTTTCGATGTGTTGGACTATGAGTACTTTGTTATTGGGCTTCTTTTTCGTTTCGTGGGTCTTTAGGTGCTTTACGAGGTGGGATTTGGTCGGGTATTTTTGTGGGCACATTGCGCATTCGTATGGCCGCTCGCCTGGGGAGGAAATAATTAAATATTTAGACAGTGATACATATTTAAAATTAACAACGAACTATGTCGTTTTAACTCTTTGATTACCAAAGACGTCCACAGACGTGTACGGCCACAGTCTAATATCAACTATCGTACATTCCGACAAAGTTAATTGCGGGAAATATAATTAATAATCCTATCTAGTTTGAGAGAGTTGATGAGCATGTAGGGTGTTACTTATGTTGCTCTGTGGTCTGTGACGGATTAATCCGTCTTCGGCGTTGGACCTACGGTGCGGATATTTTTTTTTATTTTTTTTATTTTATTTTATTTTGATAGGTACAATAACACAATGCAGGCAACAACATTTTAAAATATTCCATATATAAGTATCTTATACACTACCCACACCACGATTACAATTGTACACAACACAACCACGGAACAATTATTAAGCTAAATACAATTTTTCACTATAAAATCTTGTTATTAAAGGCAGTAAAGATTATAGTAAAATATAACAAACTGTTAGTACGATGAGATATTTACTTACAATTTTGGGACAGCAAAACATTTTTGAACTCGGGTAAAGAAACATTCAAAATATCTAAATCAATATCTAAGTTATTATATACACGACACATTCTAAAGACAGGCGCATTATTGGATACATTGTTATTAGAAACCATAGGCAAGGCAAACAATTCTAGATTCCGTGTTCTCTTATTGTTGGCTCTAAGTGAAACATAATCCATGAGGTTACTGTCGAGACCACCATGCACAATTTTATGAAGTGTAACCATATCAACGACATCGCGTCGGGACGATAGTGATTGTAAATTATATGCTAAGAGTTTATCTGAATACTCATAAAGCGTTCGGCGTGTTTTTTTTTTATTGGAAAGATATCGTAAAAACTTTGCCTGTATCGATTCCAATCTATCAGAGTGTGTCTTATAAATTGGTTGCCAAACCGACGAGCAGTATTCGAGCGTAGTTCGTACTAATGCGGAGTATAGAACAATTAGGCTATTTGGCCCTTTGAAAGGTTTAGCAGTTCGCTTGATAAAACCAAGCATGCGATTACATTTTGACACCATATGCTCATAGTGACAACGGAACGACAGTTCACTATCCAATAATACTCCTAGATCTCTAATGGAAGAAACCCTAACTAATATTATACTCGTGATTAATCCAGTTGGTTTTTTTTGTGAACGTAATTGACTGACATTTATCGATATTCAAAGACATGAGGTTAGTGCTGCACCAATCAGATATCAACTCCTATCAACATATATCCGTCATTGGCGTCAAAGAGGTTGATGAAGGGGGTAGATCAACTATTTCTTGTTGTTATTCTGTCCCGTCAGTCAGGGGACATCATAAGCAGTTATTTATGGTATATAAAGGTAGTTGGCGAGGGCCCGGATTCGTAAGGCTCTCCGTTATAGTACCTGTGTGTATCCGCGTGTGGTCGCGCAGGCGCGCCGCGCTGACGAAGGTCTTGGGGCACGCCGAGCCGACCGGCCGCTACACCCACTAGTATACTGTACCTGTGTGTATCCGCGTGTGGTCGCGCAGGCGCGCCGCGCTGACGAAGGTCTTGGGGCACGCCGAGCCGACCGGCCGCTACACCCACTAGTATACTGTACCTGTGTGTATCCGCGTGTGGTCGCGCAGGCGCGCCGCGCTGACGAAGGTCTTGGGGCACGCCGAGCCGACCGGCCGCTACACCCACTAGTATACTGTACCTGTGTGTATCCGCGTGTGGTCGCGCAGGCGCGCCGCGCTGACGAAGGTCTTGGGGCACGCCGAGCCGACCGGCCGCTACACCCACTAGTATACTGTACCTGTGTGTATCCGCGTGTGGTCGCGCAGGCGCGCCGCGCTGACGAAGGTCTTGGGGCACGCCGAGCCGACCGGCCGCTACACCCACTAGTATACTGTACCTGTGTGTATCCGCGTGTGGTCGCGCAGGCGCGCCGCGCTGACGAAGGTCTTGGGGCACGCCGAGCCGACCGGCCGCTACACCCACTAGTATACTGTACCTGTGTGTATCCGCGTGTGGTCGCGCAGGCGCGCCGCGCTGACGAAGGTCTTGGGGCACGCCGAGCCGACCGGCCGCTACACCCACTAGTATACTGTACCTGTGTGTATCCGCGTGTGGTCGCGCAGGCGCGCCGCGCTGACGAAGGTCTTGGGGCACGCCGAGCCGACCGGCCGCTACACCCACTAGTATACTGTACCTGTGTGTATCCGCGTGTGGTCGCGCAGGCGCGCCGCGCTGACGGTCTTGGGGCACGCCGAGCCGACCGGCCGCTACACCCACTAGTATACTGTACCTGTGTGTATCCGCGTGTGGTCGCGCAGGCGCGCCGCGCTGACGAAGGTCTTGGGGCACGCCGAGCCGACCGGCCGCTACACCCACTAGTATACTGTACCTGTGTGTATCCGCGTGTGGTCGCGCAGGCGCGCCGCGCTGACGGTCTTGGGGCACGCCGAGCCGACCGGCCGCTACACCCACTAGTATACTGTACCTGTGTGTATCCGCGTGTGGTCGCGCAGGCGCGCCGCGCTGACGAAGGTCTTGGGGCACGCCGAGCACGCGAACGGGCGCTCGCCCGCGTGCAGCCGCAAATGCGCACGCACGTTGAGCCGCGCGAACCTGCACACAAATTAGTACAGAGGCATAAAGCAATCCATTTTTTTTTCGAGGCAATTTATAACCAATATAGTCAAAGATAAAAATGGACATTTATGCCTGACACTACTTTTTTGCGAGGAATTTTTCAAAAATAATAATGTTTTAGGTTAATTTGCCGTATTTTGTCAAGACTAAAGGAAACCGTACTCGGGGCGGTCCGGCGGGTAGGGGCGCGCAGGCGTATAGCTAAGTTAAAAAGGGTCGTAAAAGATGATTTTTCTTTATGCTATAGACCATAATAAAAAAAATTATGTTACTTACACGTGACTTAAATGTCAATTTTACAAGTATGAGAAGTGAAAAGCATTTTTTAACAGCATTATTTCCAAACATCCACTTTGTACCTAATGAAGCCCCTGTTTAGAATGAGTGCACCACAGCCAGCTAGCAGATCACTTAAATATCCTTTAACAAGCAAGGTTCTTGAAGGATTCTCTGTCGAAAAGTCTATACGGTCTAATAGGTTTTTGTTAAAACGCAATTTCAGATTATTCTTGGTCGATTTACAGTTCTGATTATAGATGATCTTGCCCAACTCGCATTTGTAGGATTTCCAACGGTTATGTCTACACGGTTTGAATTTTCTATGGATCCTAAGTAAAACGATGTGAACTAACAACATGATATGCCAGTCTTGCATGCTCTGGGTAAATACCGACTTTTGCTACATAGCTTACAGCTGTAGGTTTTCTCACTGATGTGTGTACAGTCAACATCGAAAGTAGCGCATCAGATTCCGCGACAAAAGTATCTACTATTCTCTAATAGCTTAACAAAAAAAGGACATGTCTCTATAAGTAGAATTAGATAGTGACAGATACTTGTGAACGCGAACTGTAAACATATTTCTTTATTTGGAAAACTATTCCAGGATGGCAGATACTTATGGGGCGTTGTTTCGTCCGGTACGATTGATGCTGATTCTACATGCTTAGGTCTTTAAAAACGATACAGGCGTGAGGCGTCGGGAACACAGTACATTACAGCGCAACGTAGTGTAGCAATCATTACTGTTGTCAAACAACACTTAAGCGAAGACTGATCTTCACCGCACAGCTCGCAGCTGTATGGTTTCTCACCGGTGTGTACGCTTAGCTCTTTAGAAACGTGGGAGACATTAAGCCTCGCAAATACATTGCGATGGAGTCTAGCACGATGCACAGTCAATATTTTTTCCACTCAACACTCGCTAGACCGATACGACTTGCAACTGTAGGGTATCTCACCATTATCTGTGCGTGTTTGGTTCTTTTGTATCGAGCCGGAAGTTATGTGTCACAAACACAGTACCACAGTGCAATGCGATGCAATGTAGTGTAGAATGCAATGCAGTCAGTAATTTTCTAATAGTTCGCAGCTGTAGGGTTTCTCACTAGTGTGTGTGTGTATTTAAAACAAGTCCGATGTAAACCATTGTAGATAGACACATTGCAGTGCAATGTAGTGTATCAGACAATCCTTTCCAACACTATACTGAAACGATACTGACCTTTTTCCGCAAAGTTCGCAGCTATATGGTTTCTCACCGGTGTGCGTACGAGCGTGTGTCTTTAGCGAAGAGCCTGAAGTGAAGCGACGCGAACACACAGAACACGAATAAGGTCGCTCGCCTGCAATAATGCAGGGGTATTATGAAATAGGAAGAATTAAAAATACTTTCAGACATAGGATTTAAAGAAAATTTTGGTAAGAAAGAGATATATTAATTATCAATTTCATCAGGTATTTAGAGCAAACGTTTAATATAAAATAAATATTGTTAGAACGCCTTACCAGTATGCGTACGCATGTGAAGCGTGAGATTGGAGTTCTGTATAAAAGTCTTCCCGCAGACGGAGCACACGTAAGGTTTCTCCCCCGTGTGGGTGCGGAGGTGAGTGCGTAGCGTAGACTCGTGCCGAAATCTGCACAATATTAAAACAATTTTAATAGCGGTAAACAAGATGTGTTAAACGACTATTATTAACACGCTTTTATTAGGTCGACCTGTATGGAACTATGTAATGGAATCTCAGGTAACTAATTATATATTAACCATCTTCCAAGGATCGTAGCGTCATGAAAATTGGCAGCTGTATGTAGTTCTCATGACAATACAATAATATGGTACTGTCGAACTGATATAATGGTGGAGCCGGAAGATATGAACTGGAACTTCATGATGGAACATAGTATCATAGCTGTGTTTGGATTTGTTAGATAAATCTTGTAATGAACTTTGACCACGATTAGGTTTCAAGGTCTGATAATGAAGCCGGAAGATAGGCACTGGCATTCCAATTTCATGATGGAATATCGTATCATAGTCGTGTTTGCACTTGTAAAAAAGGTCACGTAATGGACTTTGAACACGATCAGGTTTCAAGGTTAAAAAGCGTGTTTTTCTAGTGTTTTTTAAACTATTAATTTATTACTACTAAAGCACACCATTGAGAATAGTTACCATCAACACAGCGCATCTTAAGAAGAGAATGAGTCACTCACTGTCGGTCGCAGAAGTGGCAGGCGTGCGGCTTGAGGTCGGAGTGGACCAGCGCGTGCGAGGCGAGCAGCCGCGCGGAGGGAAAACGTTTGTTACACACGGGGCAAGCGCAGGGCAACTCCCCAGTGTGACGCGCTATATGCGCCGCGAGTAGACTGCCGTCTGTGAACCTAGAAAGGGAAAAATCATAAATACATTAACATCGATGTAGAGGAACACTATTTTGTTCACGAAACTCCTGCTTATCGAATTGAGGAGGCTTGCTTTTAGGAACAAGGTGTGCCCGACGTATGTAGTGCAAATATATTTTGCACTACATACGCCGTAAGTTGGTGTCGTTCAATGAAATACAGTACTATTTGGAATAGTATTTTTTGGTGCACAACGGTTACTATTGACTACGGACGTTGAAACTATAGGGGTGTCATAAATCTGACCGCTTATCGCACATGTGGCAGGCGTGGTCCCGGTTGCCCGGAGTGGACGCTGGAGTGTTGTCTCAAGGCGTAGCTCTCGGCGAAACCTTTGCCGCAGTTGCTAACAAGAGGCTCACCGCTTTTCGCACAGATGGCAGGCGTGGTCCCTTGGCGCGGGTACTCCGGAGTGCACCCGCGAGTGCCGCCTTAAGGCGTGGCGCTCGGCGAAGCCTTTGCCGCAGCGCTCGCAGCAGTGCCGCTTGCCGAGCATGTGGCGGCGCACGTGGCGACGGAACACTGTGCGATCTGCGCAAACGCAACTTTTATTGACTAAAATCATATCTATAGAGAGTTAATAAATAGGTCATACTGAACCACTTTTGCTACCTTCTTCTTCTTCCTTGCATTGTCCCGGCATTTTACCACGGCTCATGGGAGCCTGGGGTCCGCTTGACAACTAATCCCAAGATTTGGCGTAGGCACTAGTTTTTACGAAAGCGTCTGCCATCTGACCTTCCAACCCAGAGGGTAAACTAGGCCTTGTTGGGATTAGTCCGGTTTCCTCACGATGTTTTTCTTCACCGAAAAGCGACTGGTAAATATCAAATGATATTTCGTAGGTACAAAAGTTCCGAAAGACTCATTCGTACAAGCTGGAGTTTGAACCCGCGACCTCCGGATTGCAAGTCGCACGCTCTTGCCGCTAGGACACCAGCGCTCACCCGAAGTAGCGAAAAACAAAACTGTTTCAGACGTTTCAGAATATTTTATGCCGATGTTTTTTACGGAACATCTTTTTTTTCGATATTTGGCCCCATAGGAATATATTTTTAACATGACTTACAGATTCACCCCTCACACCATGGTCATACATAACATAATCACTTAAATATTCATTGATTTATATAAAATACTTCTGTTTACATATAAAACAATTCTGTTACTTTAGGTACAAATTAATATATCTGTTACTGTTACAAAGGTTTTTACAGACAACGTATAGCCTAACCTGCTGAAGGTGGATCTTGAAATTTTCACAATATAATTTATTCATCAAATCAAAACAAATATATTACTTAGCTAATCCGCAAAAAGATAAGGTGCTAGTCAATCAGTGCTAACCCGTTATACTTGCGTATGTTTACATGCAATTAATGTTCCCACCCTCCCACCGCAAAAATAAATACGCAAACCCACCACCAAAAGTTCAAAACTCGACACGTGTTTCGCTTACGAGGCATCCTCAGGACATGCTGGAGACGTTGACGGTCTGACGTCCGACAACTGAAAGTCAGACAGTCAACAAAGTCAGAACGCAAGTGGAGTGTGAGTGAATGTTTTAGGGTTCCGTAGGCAAATGGCAAAAAAACGGAACCCTTATAGATTCGTCATGTCCGTCTGTCTGTCCGATTATGTCACAGCCACTTTTTTCCGAAACTATAAGAACTATACTGTTCAAAGTTGGTAATTAGATGTATTCTAGGAACCGCATTAAGATTTTTACACAAAAATAGAAAAAAAAAAACAATAAATTTTGGGGGTTCCCCATACTTAGAACTGAAACTCAAAAGAATTTTTTTCTTCAAACCCATACGTGTGGGGTATCTATGAATGGGTCTTCAAAAATGATATTGAGGTTTCTTATATTTTTTTTTTCTAAACTGAATAGTTTGCGCGAGAGACACTTCCAAAGTGGTAAAATGTGTCCCCCCCCCCCCCCTGTAACTTCTAAAATAACAGAATGAAAAATCTAAAAAAAATATATGATATACATTACCATGCAAACTTCCACCGAAAATTGGTTTGAACGAGATCTAGTAAGTAGTTTTTTTTTAAATTCAATCACAATTTAACCACTCTTTGGGCGCCATACTGAGCCATCTACTACACCTTTCAAAATAGCAACTAATTGACTTATTATTTTGCACTAGTGACTGTACGTGTCTTAGCATTATGTTGTCTCACTTTAAACATGTACTCACTGTTGTACTTTTTCTGGCAGTCAGTGTTAGGGCACGTCCACACGGGCCCCTTAAGGTGCACAGCACTATGCAGCTGCAAGTCGTGTGCCGATGTGAACGCCTCCTTACACTGCCCGCACGCGTTGGCCTCAACCTCTTTTTCATGCTTTTTCATGTGGATTCGGAGAGCTTTCATCTTTTTAAATTTCTGTAGAATAAATCACAGTACAAGAATCTTAAACATCTTAGTTTACTTAAACTTAACAAAAACTGTTGAAAAATTTTGCAAACAGTAAACAGTACCCCTAGTGTAAATAAATTCGATTTTGAAACGTGACGTACGCGTTTGCGTTTAGTCTCATTTTGTATTGGATTTAGAAAGAGCGCGCCAAGCGGGACGTTTCGGAAACTCAAAATCCTATACAAAATGAGACTTAACGCAAACGCGTTCGTCACGTTATGATGTCGATAAAACTTACACTAGGGGTACTGGAGACTTTCAAAACTTCACCAATGGAGAATTGCAGTCAAATATTAACGTAAAGACTGACAAGATTTTAATATGGCAGCTTATCAAGCAGTCATTTTAATAGTAACAGCGAATAAAACATGCGGATAGGATATGTTACCTTATTGCATGATGCGCAATAATAATTCCGATCCTTATTATTTGTAACAGATACTAATTTTCTATGATTCTTCTTGCCTGAAAAACAAATCTTTTAAATAAAATAAAAGAGTTCCGGCCAAATAAAAAAACAATAGTCATTGTTAAGATGTTTCTGACACAAACCTGCTTTCATGTTTTCCAAGATGCTCCTAAAAAATAAAAAATATTCATTTAATAAATTACAAGACCGTCTTGCTTTTGTTTCAATTTTGTAATAAAATTACTGATCGTTCAAATAAATTGGGGCAATTCATTTCTATATTGTTATATTTCAAATAATTTAATCCATATTATTAGTGACATTACATAGCACACACAATTTATAAATCTATGTTAGCGACAATAACAAAAATAAAAACTAATTTTGTGCAATAAACATTATTTTTATTTTATTTTTAATTAAAAGCGGCGTGGTCGGCAGCGGCGGTACGTGCAGCCGCACTCTGCGCGCGAACAACGGCGAGTCCCAGCGCTGCGCCAACACTAACTAACTAACTATCTATTGCGTCGAAACTATCAGTGTGCGCCTCAGCAAACGTTGACGCGCTACTGTAACGCGGCAGTCCAAACAGCACTCTAAACGATAACGTAGTAATACAACTAATATTTTAATATAGATCGTGTCATTCACGAAGACGCGTGCCTTAACTCGTAATGTCATGTTGTTAAAGGTTAGATTTGACAAAATTTCCCGTCATCGTGGATGACACGAACTATATCTGGAATATATTTATATCCCAAATACAATGTAACAGTTTTAAGCGAATTTGATGGTATTAAAATCATCCAGCTTTCACACCATTACAACCTGTCTGACCTAGGCGGTAATGACCCTGCCTATGTAGCCTTTGGTCCTGAGTTTAAATCCTGGCATGGATACTTATTTTTGTAATGAGCATGGATGTTTGTTCCTGCATCATGGGTATTTATCTATACACAGTGCCGGATTAACCATTAAGCAAAATAAGCACTTGCTTAGGGCACCACGTCTAGGGGGGCACCAAAATCGTTGGCAAAAAAAACGGGTAGTCTCCAACGCAGGCCTTTGCCCCTACGAGGAGGCCCATTCCGTCAGGCTTGCAATATGCTGTTTTTTTCCTCATACTTTACCCATTGGTTCGTGGTTGATTTTTGATTTCCAGCATTCTGCAAATCTGGCAGCCTTTAGGCCAAAGGGCCTTACATAGAGCTCAGTTTTAGAAAGCTACTTGTCTTCAACCCTACGTGGAGCTTGTTCTTCAGCCTTCTCGGAGTGTCGAATTTAATAGTAGATCTACTTTTGTCTTAATTTATAATTATGTTGTGTCCGAATTTCGCTCTCATGCAACTCGGCCTTCGGCTTCGCACCGATGTCTTAACAGATTTTCGAGGATCGGAATTCGCCACTCATGCTGCCCGAGCTCTTGCACACCAGATTGGTTTGCGACGTATTGCACACGGCCAAGCTGCAGAGCCGCGATCGTGCGAACTAATTGTCAAAGTTTTATTATAAAAAAACTGATGACGGAATCAAAGGCTAAAGTCCAGGTTCGGGGCCCCACGAAGGTCGAAAACCAAAAACATACGGTTTTATTTGAACCAAAGGTTTCCTTTAGCAGAATTAATCTTTGTTTTCCTAAGATGTAATTAAAAAGTGATGCCACCCAGATTTTAGATTCAGGTTTATTTCAGCTTCGGCGAAGTCGGTCAGTCGGAGGTCAATAACTGTTTAAGTTTAGGTTCTAAGTTACGTTTGGTATCATTTTCGACATAATCTAAATGTAGATCATACCAAATTTCATTCAAATAGGTAGGTGCAACGGTTATTAATTCCACCCTCCTTTACACATCCTTAGCGATGATTTATTAGATTAAAACTATCCTGTCCTTTCTTGGGACTAAACTAATTATCTCTATACCAAATTTCAACTAAATTGGTTCAGCGGTTGAAGCGTGAAGAGGAATATTTAAAAAAAATGAAAATTTTACATGTTTCCACTTCGGAATGGTGTCAATGTGATACCATACTCGTAAATGAGTTCGGCATTCCCGATTTATACGAAAACGATACCAAACACAGCCTAGTAGCTTAACTGATGTAGATATCAAGATAAAGTTGAGAGCCCACCCCCTCCTCTAAAAATGTACACTACAAAACTTGGTGGCTCCACTTCTTAACTAAATCAACCCTTGGGTCCTAACTCCTAGGGGCCAATCCTGCCAAAGGAAATCTTCGGTTCGAAACGCCTATTTCATCGGCTGCAACTAACTCTAATCAAGTGCCCTTTTGAGCGAGGCCAAATGCCGAGCAGCAGGAGAGCCATGATCACATTGGTTCGATTTCGTTAGGTCTTATTCATACCCGGCTTTTTACTTTATGCAAAAGTTAGCCTTACGCCTCACATTTTGGCTATGTGTCCAAATCCAGGCTTTCGTCTCTCGCGGCTGGGCATTATGCCTTGTTTACAATTCGCCATTGGTTTTTTTTTCTAGCGCGCCGCCATCAGACTCTCCGGGCGTCTGACCTTATGAGGACCTCAGCATTCGGCTTCATTCACACAATTTGTCAATTCCAAGTTCTGCTTTCTTGAAGCGCGGCCTTTAGCCTCATAAGTAAAAGCGCCGATCGAACCGCGCTTTCAGCCTTATGAAGAGCTCATCTTTCGACTTAGTTTTGTAAGACACTTGGCCATAGATTCTTGCCAGAGCTCGGCCCTGCTGAAGCTTGACCTTTGGCCTCACATGAATGCGCTTCTCAGAAAAGCTCTCTTTTCATCCCTGTGTGAAGCTCGACCTTAGTCCTCGCTTACACTGGGTATTTTTTCAGTCACAAAATCCAACTCTCTCGCAACTCCGCCTTTAGGTCTTTTTTGAAGTGATTAAAGCAGGTTTTAATCACATAGTTAGCCGGAAAGGCAAGTACACAATCATAGATATAGGTAATTTCAATCATTTAGTTCACGCCTGCTTTGATAAAAGTGACATTAGGATGGCGACTGCACCAGCATTACTGTTGCAACGTTACTGCTGCAGCACTATCAATTTCCTTGATAAAATAAGTAATGGATTGAAAATACAAATTGCAGCAGTAATGCGACCATGAACGTCACTTAGTTTACCAAAAAAAATCAATGTTGTCAATGTAATCTGGATGAGCCTAGGCAGAGGGGGCACCAAGATCTAGAAATGCTTAGGGCATCAAAATTTCTTAATCCGGCACTGTCTATACATATTTATAGTATAGTATGTATCGTTGTCTAAGTATACATTACAATACAAATCCTCTTTATAACAGTTACAGAGAGACACACATGAAGCCAGAGGTGGCAACTGGCGGTCTTATCTCTAAAGAGCGATCTCTACCAGACAACCTTTAGGTAGTGGAGTAGTGATAATATTAATTTGACTATTTAGGAGGTATACCAACAACACATGCAATTTAGTGTTTTCCTTAGTCAGTTTGTGTAATAATGTGCTATAATATTTATTTTATTCTAATTGACCGAGTCTTAGCAAAGGTTTCCGTTTCAGTTTGGGCAAAAATGCTTTCATATGCCAGGATGCTCTCCTCTGCAGGTCGCATTTTTTCTCAACTGATTCTCGTTAAAATTTGTGAGCAGGTTCAGTAGTTAGATAGTAATTTTTCTGTTGTTTCGTCTTTTGGAAAGTGTTCGAAACGGTGGAATTAGGCATAGCGGAATTAAAGTCCAGTGCTATGGCAATAAAGACCATTGCGAGTTTGGTTTTATACTGACTCAACAAAGTATTTTTTTAATTTTCATAATTTTGAGGTTATGAAGCTTATTGCGTGGTCTACAGTAGATGTGCAACGAATATTCGGCCTCTATTCGGTCTCCGGCCTATTCGGCCACAGCTTCACTATTCGGCCGAATACCGAATAGTGGCATAGTATTCGGCCGAATACCGAAAAGTACGTTGACACGTAGATAACGGTAAACGAGCGGTAAAAAAAGTAAAAAACTACAAGTAATCAATTATTCAAATCAGTATAATCTTTCAGACTACCTTTATATTTATAGGTAGTACAAAACCATAAGAAAAATAATACAAAATATTTTTTTTATACGCACGACGAAAACGAACGCACCGCAATGTCCGCAATTCAATACGCACTGCGTGCAGAATAAGCGCAATTTCTATCAAAGACTGCCTACAGCGAGAAACGCGCGTTCGAATTTACTTCATTTTAGGTACAACTTCTAACCGAATATTAGGCCGATGATTCCGCTGGATATTCGGTATTAGGCGGGTCCACACAAAGCGACCATACGCGAGAGGCAATTTCCTCACGCACAAACCGGCTAGTGTAGACGTGCCTCAACCGAGGTGGGGCGCTCAGGCGAGGAAAATGCGCGTGCGCCACGGTCGAGGCACGTTTATGCGTGAGGAAATTGCCTCGCGCGTATGCTAGCTCTGTGTGGACCCGCCTATTCGGCCAAGCCACTATTCGTTGAATCTCTAGTCTACAGCTCAAAGCCACTAGTATGACATAATGATGTAACAAATAGGGGTAATCATACTGTCAACTTGAATCTAGGATATAAAAACAGGAATTAATATGAGTAGTAGTAAAGTTAATATGATCATGGTCCAAATCAGCCTGTGAACTTACTTGCTGTCCATCTCTTCCTTGAACTGCTCATCGTCATTGATCAGGTCTTCTTCTAAATACTGTATGTCTGTAACTGAGTAACAAATCACATTAGTTGATGACCAAATAAAAAAATTGCAGAAATTGCAGATTGTGGTATTTAAATTGGTAGAATGGTGAGGCTGTTTCCCAAGGCTATGCATTCAAATATCGATATTTGCATGGTTGAAAATTGGACATGGCTTTGCAAACACAAAATTGAAATACAGATTTAGTGTGAGTTGGTTCCTGTTGGCAAAACTACCTCCAATTAGCAGAGGGCTCTGCAGACTACAATGTGAGGGGTCTTCTATCTATCTACCTATTAAGCTCTTTTATTCTGAGTTATGTCTCTTTTTATTTTTTCTAGTTAGTATGTCTCTTAACTCAGTGTGCCGCTTGGCAAAGGCCTCCTCCAGCTCTTTCCATTGGAGTCTATCGTGGGCCACTCTTCCCGTCCGCTGTGAGTTTGAGTTCATCCTCCCATCTTGTTTGAGGTGAGTATCTTAGTTTCCCATTTGAATGCAAGATTAATTAAGTGGATCCTACTGACTACTTCCTGCAACAAGAGCCGCTGTATTTTGCACAGTGTGGCCAAACAGTTAAAACAAAGTTCGGTTTTGCCAGCCATATACATGGTCACCAGAAAAATTGTTAAGATTGCCATTATTGGATGATACATGGAGGACTATATATATTTGGCAACTTACTTTCATCATCCTCTTCTTTCACTTTAGCTTTGGTTACAATTACACTGATATATTGTGAAGACTCCCTGAAAATAAAATTAATAACACTTTTGGTACGGCAATTTGTTAACATTTAAATTAAATATACATATTACTAACACTTTGAAAAAGAAAATAAAGTAAAGATTACCCTTTTCCACTGTTAATTTCTTTTTTCATTCCAGCTCCTTCTTTAAAAAAGGATTTTATGAAGTCGTTGGATTTGATGCATTTAGCCCGGAACCCATAGCAGTGCTCAATCTCTGCTCGGCATGATCCACAGACTTGCGAGGGGAAGTGATCTTGAGACATCTATTTTAATATTGACAATTGAAAATATTTATTCATATTTTTCAATTTAGAAACAATACTAAAACAACAGTATTTTGCATAAAATTTAAATCAGAATTTAAAAATGAAATGTAGTTAAATTAGAAAAGAGCATTTAGAGTTGAAACTATAGTTAAACGGCACTGATCAAAAAGATTTAGATAAAAAATCAACTCACATCAATAGATGTTAGTGTAGCATACATTTCTGCAAGACCTTCGCCTTCCTGAGGCAGTAATGGCTCCATTTGTCTACTATCTGTTAATAAACATACTCGGCACATGTTTTCCATATTCTCCAAACTCAATTCTTCTTTAAAAATCTTGCAATCGCCAGACAGATCCATCCTCTATAACTAGAACGCTCATATTTGTTACGGGTTTTAAGTATATATTTTCGTTAGGGTGTTTATTACCTATATGAATACATTGTACTAATTTAAAACTGCATAAAATCAGTATAATTACTAATTACATTATTACGAAAATAAGAAATCAATCATAAATCAACAAAAACCCGAAGCAAAACTACAAGTTACTCTGCTGAGAAAAGTGAAATTGAAATGTCAAAATAAATGTCAGTTCATGGGGGCGAAGTCCGATTATTGCAATCTCCGTCTCTGTCACTCCAATAGGCATGTTCGGGATTAGATTTTCGCCGCACCACTGAGGATAATCATCATGTGACAGTTGAACGTTGAACTTAAAACAAAAGTTAACAGTTCTTGTTGTTAGTCGTTTTGTTTACCAGTTTCACCAGAGAAAATTGGAGAAATAACGCGAAATGTTGGAAGGAAACAAATAACGATTGGACTATACTGGGTTACCATGACATTATACGAAGCGAGCGCGTGAGCCGCCGGTGGCAGCGACTGCAGCGAGTGGTGCTGCTGTACTTACAAGGCATCCGTTTTGGTTTCTTGGGCAGGAGAGATGATAACAGCCCTTCAAACGCCTTTAGTTGGAAACTACGGCTATCCATGTACGAATCTTTCACTAGATGGACTGCCAAGCTAGGCTCAACGGTAGTGGCCACTTACTGCAAGACTGAAGAGAGTTTAAATATAATTAGGGAAAACTGCCCTAATCTAGAAGCTTTAACGTTGATCAACTTTAAAACCAAATCAAAAGACCGATCTCAAGATCAAATTACATATAATTTTAATGAAGACTAAGTACCTGAAACGATTTTGTTTCGATACATGTATTATCTCAGACCAACTTGTCGGCCGGTATATAGCACACAAGGCATTAGAAGAATTAGAATTTTGTTTTTGCTATGAAGTCACTGGGGAATGCTTGAACTCTGCAAACTTGTCTAACATTAAATCCCTTGCCTTCAAGACATGTGTTAAACTTCAAGCTACATACACATATACTGACATCTATCAACCAACTTTGCAACCTGACAAAACTGGAACTACTTACAGTACCAACTGAAATATTAAAGGGAGTTCAATTAGTGTTGGACAAGATGACAAAATTAGAATGGTTAGAAATGCATTCTTCTTCTTCTTCTTTTCATCCTGTTACCCCTTGCTGGGGTGTAGGGCTCGAACCATTTTCTTCCACTGACTCCGGTCCTGGGCAGCTTGGGTAGAAATGCATTACTATCTTGGAAATCCATGTCATTTAGAAAATTATGAGCCTCTCTGTCGCCTCAGTCAATTAAAGCATTTGAGTACAGACCTCTCAGTATCAGACGATTCTGTGGAAGCAATAACATGGCGCTGCAAGAAGCTGCAAAGCTTGGAGTTGTGTAACTGTGCTTACAGCTTAGAGACAATTTGTTGTAATGCAGGAGAGCGCCTTACTGAGTTTGGCGTGTATCGTTTCTGCTATCTACGGGATGGTAATGTGGTGGAATGTACCCGCAGCTGTCCAAAGCTTACACTGCTGTTTGTGGGTGGAATGTGTGGGATAACCCCGAAGCTGCCCGAACTTGTGTCAGCTGTTCGGCAGGAGGTGAGTCCAAGGTATGTTCTGCGCCTTGATTTGAGTGATTTTGAGCTGTTTGATGGATATTATCGTGAAAATGAGGGATTGATGAGCGCTCCATTGCTTAACTGGGTGGCATTTAATCCTTTGAATACCAAAAACCCCTTTAAACCTTTGGCTTTAACCTCTATGAACCCTTTATGCTGTGGAGGTTGTACATTAAAAATGCGCACAAAATGTGTCTTTCTAGTTTGTGGATATAAGCTAAAATGCCCTACAGGAACATGTTTTTTAAAGAAATAAAACAGATATTTACATAATAATTATTCTTTATTTCCTTGGTCTTCCCGCCACTTTTTTACTGCCTGCCGCCTGCTTATTCTTTCCGCCGAATGACAATGGTTGTTCTGTAAAAATTAAGTCCAGATTTACAAAATTGCATCACTCATCTAGATGACCTAAAAACAAACTATTAGGCGGGTTCACACAGAGCGAGCAGCCTCGCGAGGAAATTTCCTCGCGCGGCATACGACGGGCCTGAGCCTCGCGCGGCCGCGTGCTCGTGTAAGTTTTGCCTCAGCCGAGCCAATTTGCTCGGCATGATGGCGTCCCTCACTCAGATGTTCAAAATGGTGCTGCACATATTCACTGCCGTGGCTCGTGTATGTTTTATTTTGCTTTTCAATGCAATCCAAAAGAAAAAACGAAAACGAACAAGTTGCAGGAAATTTTGAGTGCAACAAATCTATAAATATCAATCACGATACGGAAATCGGCTCTTTTGAGGTTAGAAAATGGAGCCAAGACAAATTTTAAACGCATTTAAAAAAAATCTGCCATGTGCGAGTCGGACTCGCACAGGAAGGTTTCCGTACCAATATCTAATAACGGTCACCCATCCAAGTACTGACCCCACCCGACGTTGCTTAACTTCGGTGATTGGATGAGAACCTCGAGATTGGAAAGAAATATTTATTTTATTCTGTTTTTAGTATGTTATAGCGGCAATAGATATTTTAAAAAGATTATGTATTCTGTAGAAATTTCAACTGGCCAACTATCACAGTTCATGAGATACAGCCTGGTGACAGACAGACGGACAGCGGAGAGTAATAGGGTAGGGTCTTTTTAGGGTTTGACCCTTTGGGTACGGAACCCTAAAAAGGAGTGATTCGACTTGTTATGTTCACAATTACACGTAAAACTTAAATGGCAAGACACAAATTGAAGAAAGGTATCACTTTCAGGGAGATGGTGCTTCCCACGCAGCAATATTTAGCGATGGAAGACTCGTACACCAGTCTCCGTCTATTAATTTACGATCAAATTAAACATCAATCCTATCTAATTCCCGTATTCGTATAGTTAAGATCTCTAGGTCTAGAATCCCATATTATGTATTTACTACGTAATAGAATATTTTATATTTATAATTTGCAACACTGGTCTTTATAATTTTTTTCGTACGGAACCAAAATAACCACGCGCACCAAACAAACACGTCCCGACCGGCGCGCGGCAAACGACAGGCACCTTTGAGCATGCCGAAAAACCGACACCGAGCGGCTCGGCCAACGTCGCACTCGCCCGAGGAAAACGTGCGTTCTGCCTCGGCCGGGCCGAGGCACGTCTACACTGGCCATTTTGTGCGCGAGGAAATTGCCTCGCGCGTATGCTCGCTGTGTGGAATCGCCTATTTATGACGAACCCAAGACCAGAGCACCCGTTTTCGGTGAATAAAACTGGTTTGGTTTGTAGGTGATGCGGTGCGGGCGGCGTAGTACTTTGCATGTATAAAATCACTAATGGATTTATCATCTCAGACTCTCAGAGGCAACTGAATGTGTCAGAGTAATATTTTATTCCTAAGACTAGCCAAATATGATAGGTGAAGTTGAGTGTGGGCACCATCTCAAGTAAAATTCGTTGCACGCGTCCGCGCCAGTAAGCGTTGGTCATACTATTTTTGAATAGGCGTTCATCCGCAAACAGTGGAGGCACTCAGGGTCGGTTGCACCAAATCGTAACAGTTGAAGTTTGCTTGTCCATTCTAACATTGCGATAAATGCATCATATCGACAAATCTTTACGAGGTAGCTACTCTCTTTAGAATAGTATCCTACTAATATGAATGTGAATGTTTGGGTATTTGGATATTTGTTCTTACTTCATGCAAAACCCGCTATACGGATAATGGCACATAGGTTGTATTTAACCTATAAAAGGACATAGGATAATTCTTATGCCCTAAGAGGCAATAAAATTCGTATTCTCGGGGGTTCAACGAGGCCACTTAGAACTAAAGGTTTAGAGTTTAGACGATCTTACCGGGTGGCGCAATTTTGAGGGAAATATCATATGTTTTGCTCTTCGGCCTTTTGGCGGCCGGCTCCAGCTTCTCGGGGGTCTCCGTCGGTGTCACCGTGTCCTGCGTGGCCGCCCAGCCGTCCTGCAATCACACAAATATCTCAATACAATAAACATGAATATTACCATTTAACTTAAGTACATTAACAATAATAATCAAAACAAAACAAAATTAAAACTAAAGAAGAGTAGATTGTAGAAAAGAGGTGGTGCCTAAGAAAAAACTAGATACGGCATCAAAACCATATAACATAACATAATATGTCAATTACCACATGTTTTGCGGTAACCGAACAAACGTCAACTTTTACAACGAAAAGTGCCGATGTACAAATACGCCATCTGTCTACATTAACTATCAAATTCGGGCGATATGGGCAGTGTAGTGTATAGACGTTCCGAGCGCTTACGTCATGGTGATTGGTGAGGTCACTGACAGTTACAGTCAGTCGATGTTAGACCGGCGAGCAGCACGGTTGTACGGCGTGATGATCGTGTTGATGAACCGTTAGAAACTCATTATATCGTATGATTTACTGGGGTAAATACAGTACATTACAGGAAGGAAGTGCAGCATGCCTCCGTCCTCTTCGTCGGAGCTACAGTAGGCTGCTATAGGCTCGCATGTGTACACTATAGTAGCTTACCCCTGGGCCCTCTATCTCGGGCTGTATGGGTAGGAAGTGCAGCATACCTCCGTCCTCTTCGTCGGAGCTACAGTAGGCCGCTATAGGCTCGCATGTGTACACTATAGTAGCTTACCCCTGGGCCCTCTATCTCGGGCTGTATGGGTAGGAAGTGCAGCATACCTCCGTCCTCTTCGTCGGAGCTACAGTAGGATGCTATAGGCTCGCATGTGTTACTATATTGGCTTACCTCCGGGTCTTCTATCTCTGGCGCTATGGGCAAGAAGTGCAGCATGCCCTCGTCTTCGCCCTCTTCGTCGGAGCTGCAGAACGCTGCCACGGCCTCGCATGTCGTCACGTCCACCTGCACAGAAATAATATCATTAAGTGCCTGCAATTTATGTTGAAGTCGAATCTGGCAATCAGGTCGCGGACTGAACTCACGGAGCGTGCGGCAAATCAAGGCCGTTCATATATTTGGTCGAGAGCAATGCATGAATGCCCACGGCCTAAAACGGTCCAGGACAGTCAGCCGGACGGAGCGGCCAAGGTTTTCAAAAATATCTGAACATAAAGTTTAACGTAAAATTTAGATATTTGTGAACGCCCCTCCGATATATTTGATGGTGACTAGACTTAATAGTATTAGATTTGTAGCGTTCTTCATCTCAGACAAAGTCATTATTAGGTACCTCAAAATACATTCTCGCCAACTTTTTAACCTGAAATTTGTCGTTACCTCAAACTCATGAGAACCTCACCAGCTCACCTCAAAGTCCTCGTCGTCCCGGCTCTCGCCGGCCTGGTCGACGGAGCGGTCCTCGTCGGCCACATCGAACTCGCTCTCCCTTTCCTCGTATTCGACGTTTTCGTCCAGTTCTTTGAAGTCGGGCGCAAATGCCGACCAGTTTTCGACCTGATTTTGCGCCCAGATGGATACAACACCTGAAACAAGTTCAGTAATTTATTTAGGCATTATTGGACAAAAAAACCATAGAGTAAAAAAAGCGGACTTAATGCCTTAGCATTCTCTACCAGTCAACCTTAAGGCTAAGCAGAGAAATTGCAAAATAAGAATAATTAAGAATTAAGAGCAATATATGCAAATTATGTCGATTAAATTACTTTCTTATGAAAATATTACACCAGACGACGTCGAGCAGCAGCTCGCCCTTGGTGCCGTGCGGGATCTTGACGAGGTTGCCGATGCTCTTCTCTGTGCACTAACCTGCACTGATGCTGGCTATGATGGGTCGGATGGGATGCCAGACGACGTCGAGCAGCAGCTCGCCCTTGGTGCCGTGCAGGATCTTGACGAGGTTGCCGATGCTCTTCTCTGTGCACTAACCTGCACTGATGCTGGCTATGATGGGTCGGATGGGATGCCAGACGACGTCGAGCAGCAGCTCGCCCTTGGTGCCGTGCAGGATCTTGACGAGGTTGCCGATGCTCTTCTCTGTGCACTAACCTGCACTGATGCTGGCTATGATGGGTCGGATGGGATGCCAGACGACGTCGAGCAGCAGCTCGCCCTTGGTGCCGTGCGGGATCTTGACGAGGTTGCCGATGCTCTTCTCTGTGCACTAACCTGCACTGATGCTGGCTATGATGGGTCGGATGGGATGCCAGACGACGTCGAGCAGCAGCTCGCCCTTGGTGCCGTGCAGGATCTTGACGAGGTTGCCGATGCTCTTCTCTGTGCACCAGTGGCGGTGCGTCACAAATATTCGTAGGGAACCCGGAGCTAATTTTGCTTTCCTTTTCTCCATGAATCGATCGTGAAAGTACTCAACGGGCTGAAGTTAGACAAGCCGGTGGGAATCGAGTTCTTTGAACGATCCGCCACTGCTGTGCACTAACCTGCACTGATGCTGGCTATGATGGGTCGGATGGGATGCCAGACGACGTCGAGCAGCAGCTCGCCCTTGGTGCCGTGCAGGATCTTGACGAGGTTGCCGATGCTCTTCTCTGTGCACTAACCTGCACTGATGCTGGCTATGATGGGTCGGATGGGATGCCAGACGACGTCGAGCAGCAGCTCGCCCTTGGTGCCGTGCGGGATCTTGACGAGGTTGCCGATGCTCTTCTCTGTGCACTAACCTGCATTGATGCTGGCTATGATGGGTCGGATGGGATGCCAGACGACGTCGAGCAGCAGCTCGCCCTTGGTGCCGTGCAGGATCTTGACGAGGTTGCCGATGCTCTTCTCTGTGCACTAACCTGCACTGATGCTGGCTATGATGGGTCGGATGGGATGCCAGACGACGTCGAGCAGCAGCTCGCCCTTGGTGCCGTGCAGGATCTTGACGAGGTTGCCGATGCTCTTCTCTGTGCACTAACCTGCACTGATGCTGGCTATGATGGGTCGGATGGGATGCCAGACGACGTCGAGCAGCAGCTCGCCCTTGGTGCCGTGTAGGATCTTGACGAGGTTGCCGATGCTCTTCTCTGTGCACTAACCTGCACTGAAGCTGGCTATGATGGGTCGGATGGGATGCCAGACGACGTCGAGCAGCAGCTCGCCCTTGGTGCCGTGCAGGATCTTGACGAGGTTGCCGATGCTCTTCTCTGTGCACTAACCTGCACTGATGCTGGCTATGATGGGTCGGATGGGATGCCAGACGACGTCGAGCAGCAGCTCGCCCTTGGTGCCGTGCAGGATCTTGACGAGGTTGCCGATGCTCTTCTCTGTGCACTAACCTGCACTGATGCTGGCTATGATGGGTCGGATGGGATGCCAGACGACGTCGAGCAGCAGCTCGCCCTTGGTGCCGTGCAGGATCTTGACGAGGTTGCCGATGCTCTTCTCTGTGCACTAACCTGCACTGATGCTGGCTATGATGGGTCGGATGGGATGCCAGACGACGTCGAGCAGCAGCTCGCCCTTGGTGCCGTGCAGGATCTTGACGAGGTTGCCGATGCTCTTCTCTGTGCACTAACCTGCACTGATGCTGGCTATGATGGGTCGGATGGGATGCCAGACGACGTCGAGCAGCAGCTCGCCCTTGGTGCCGTGCAGGATCTTGACGAGGTTGCCGATGCTCTTCTCTGTGCACTAACCTGCACTGATGCTGGCTATGATGGGTCGGATGGGATGCCAGACGACGTCGAGCAGCAGCTCGCCCTTGGTGCCGTGCAGGATCTTGACGAGGTTGCCGATGCTCTTCTCTGTGCACTAACCTGCACTGATGCTGGCTATGATGGGTCGGATGGGATGCCAGACGACGTCGAGCAGCAGCTCGCCCTTGGTGCCGTGCAGGATCTTGACGAGGTTGCCGATGCTCTTCTCTGTGCACTAACCTGCACTGATGCTGGCTATGATGGGTCGGATGGGATGCCAGACGACGTCGAGCAGCAGCTCGCCCTTGGTGCCGTGCAGGATCTTGACGAGGTTGCCGATGCTCTTCTCTGTGCACTAACCTGCACTGATGCTGGCTATGATGGGTCGGATGGGATGCCAGACGACGTCGAGCAGCAGCTCGCCCTTGGTGCCGTGCAGGATCTTGACGAGGTTGCCGATGCTCTTCTCTGTGCACTAACCTGCACTGATGCTGGCTATGATGGGTCGGATGGGATGCCAGACGACGTCGAGCAGCAGCTCGCCCTTGGTGCCGTGCAGGATCTTGACGAGGTTGCCGATGCTCTTCTCTGTGCACTAACCTGCACTGATGCTGGCTATGATGGGTCGGATGGGATGCCAGACGACGTCGAGCAGCAGCTCGCCCTTGGTGCCGTGCAGGATCTTGACGAGGTTGCCGATGCTCTTCTCTGTGCACTAACCTGCACTGATGCTGGCTATGATGGGTCGGATGGGATGCCAGACGACGTCGAGCAGCAGCTCGCCCTTGGTGCCGTGCAGGATCTTGACGAGGTTGCCGATGCTCTTCTCCCAGATGTAGAGCGCGTGCTGGCGCGCCGAGCCGGCGCAGATGTACTCGCCGTCGCCGGAGAAGCAGCATTTCTTCCATGTCGTCCTGGGGACAGTCGGGACGCACTCAGGTACAGTAGCGGCCATCAGTGCCTAACGGGCCAAGTAAACCCTCGCTACCCAAAGGTTTTGTGGAGCAGATCGTTCTTTAGCAATAAGACTGCCTATTGTCTGCCTCTATATTTATTTAATTTCTATTTCTCTGATTTTTCTATTCCTCTATTTTTCTGGAGCTGTAATTTTATTGAGGTGTGTAATAAAGAGTTTTCTATCTACCTATATCTAACGAAATGTATGACCGGCGAATGTTGCATAATTTCTACAGTGGAATATTTCGAATACTTCTCAAATTTCTGTTTCTTCCATACAGATTCCAACTTATCGTTTCCAAAATAGAAATTTCTGAGAAAATATCCAACTTTTAGATTTTCTACAACTTGCACATCTATACTTGTAATCAGTAGGGCAGAACACTTGCCTAATATTGGATTGAATTGAAGTAGCCTTTATTCCTGACAAATAATTTTTACATTTTCTTTATTTATATTTTTACTCCTTTCTGTTTCTTCTTCTTTGTCAGGCTGTCTTTAACTTTTGAGAAAATGTGAGAGTTACGCGTACCAACATGGCCTTAGGTATAATGCGCGTAAAAGTGAGACGGTGGTTTTCAGAGCCCGTAAATATAATCCACTAATTCTACCTTCGGTCACGTTGGGAGGTGTATCACATAAAATTGTAAAACAATTAAAGTATCTAGGCCATAGCCACGGAAGATTTAGAGGATGACCTTGATATTGAACGAGAGAAAGGACCCTAGCAGTCAGAGGCAATAAGCTCATCCGTAGATTTGCACGATGTACGAGGGAAGTCAGGCTCACACTATTTAAAGCGTTTTGTTCGTTCTTCTACTCGTGCAGTCTACGGGTGAAACATACGAAGCGCGTTTATAACGCGTTCCGTATACAGTACAATAATATCTTCAGGATGTTGTTAAAGCTGCCTCGCCACTGCAGTGCGTCAGGCATGTTTGCCGAGGTGCACACGGTTGGCTTCCATGCCATTATACGCAAGAGGGTAGCCTCTGCTGAGAGCACAAGTGAGAGGCAGCAATAACAGCATCCTGAGGATGGTAGCCGGACGCCTCGACTGCCGTATATTAAGGCATTGGGTCAGCATTGTGTTAGATATTAAAGATCTCGAACGATCTTTTAGTATTATTTTGTTAAGTAGAAAGCTTAAGATAAATAAAATATTGTAAAATAATTCAGTATTTTTGTGAGAGATATATTAATTGTAACGGGGAGTGCAAAATAAGTGGCAAATAGATAGACTGTTATAATTTAATTTATAGTAACACACTTTAATTTATAGTGACATTATTGTGAATAAATCTGAAACTAAAGAAGATCGAAGGCTGATATTAAGCATACAGTGTTCTTAGGTCCAACCACTACTCCACCTAAAAGTATAACCAAATCTCGTGGGGGCCACTCTTATTAGCTTAGCCTGCTAGACCCTTTGATCAATTTACGAGCCGTTTAAAATAATTTTCAATCGTGGCTGAATGCCGAATAGGTCTGTGCCGTCGATGCCTAACCTGTCAAGAAATTACAAAATGGCGGACGAATGTTTGATATGTCACCGTATTTAAGAATTATTTCATTTAAAAAGATATTTTTTTCTTCGGAAGTGTGATGAAAAACATTGTGTCTTTAATTCCCTCCAGCCAAAATCCGCTCGTATCAAAAATTTCAATTACCCCCCCCTCGTTGCACAATGTACTATTGTTCTTCAGCAGAGAGCGAAACTTTGGTGCTGGTGACGTCATTATGACGTGATGTCGCATATAGGATGTTTTTTTAAAACAACATTGTAACACCTCAATGATTCTTAATAATGATAATATATATATAATTGTTTATTTATAAAAATACTTGGTAATTTACTGTTAACATTAAAAAACAATACGAGTAACACTTTATATTGGGTAATGACTAATTCTAATCTAATGTAATTCAAACAAACAATATTATTCCTCGTGTAACTAAACCAACACAACAAAATGTCCCTCTGAATGACGAAGTGTTTTCTTAATATTTAGATATATACTTACATTTCACACGTACATTCAGGGCAAAATAATTCTTGAACCTCTCGCCAGTTAACGAAATCGTCGCACTGGTCTTAATTCCTATAACCACACCTGGAGCAAATGTTGTTGATGGTCAACCATTCTTCATTTAAATCAATTTATTTTGATGGGTATAACGCATATACGGCTGCATAGACTCCATTGCGACTTCAAACAATAATATTTCCGTTATATTTTACTATTAAAAAAATAAGTAAACAGAAATTGGTTGTCATTTTCAAGAATCTTGTTTTAACATGACAACAGTTGTTTTTATACGTGGCCAGTACGTATAAAAACTCTCAACTCAAGTTTCGATATCAGTAAACTAAAGAGGCTAATAAGTTGTTATTTGATGTAGTATCTATAATTTAGATAACAACACTCTGTATTTAGCTTGACGTCATACGTCTGTCATCGGCACCAAAGTTTCGCTATCTGTTCTTCAGGAAGGATAAGAATAAGCGCTTGTTTGACCCATTAAAAAAGTGTGCATTTTGTGAGAATTTTAAGAGGGTTACTACATTTTAGATCCGCGGTCCGATGTGTTCACCAATAAACAGCTGCCATGTTCAACAACGGGTAATACAACAAACTTACTTGTTGACGAGATCCTGTAGTTTCTGTATGGGCTCGGGTTCTCCGTTGACGCCGCTCTTGACGACCGTCGTCGTGTCGTACACGCGGATCACGCGGTCAGAGGTGTTCACCAGGAAACAACTGCAATCAATATAAATGTTGTCCCTTTCTAACAAACACAAATATTAAAATGACAGATAAGGACAGACGATTATCAAGGGCTTGTCAGACTTGACAGGCGTTTATGAATGACACCATAAGTCTAAAGCCCCATTTAGACGAATCAACAACTTGCATGCAAATTTCGTTACATTGCGGTAATTGGGCGATCGTCGTAATTTATTGTACTCTGTAGTTAGCAATTATCGAATATTGCATGCAAGTTCTTGATCCGTCTAAATGGGGCTTTAGCTATCTCCAAATAGAGTCAAGTCGGCACCGATTTTGCGACAATGTGGAAACGTAATAATTTGCATAAAATATTTTATAATGTTTGTTCAATAAACATTAAACACGTTCCACACCGTAAATGTGAAGTCCGTATTTTTTGTAACAATTTTGTAAACATATTCAAGTTTAAAAAACCTAAAACACCTATAATTTTATTTTGCCCTAATGTATAGGTATAATAAACCCTTTTATTTGATTCCTTAGGTTATAACGAGAAAAAAGTATTGTAACAAAATACAAATAATTATAATATAAAATTTATAAATGATCATATTTTGACGACCGGTTTGGCTCAGTAGGTAGTGACCCTGCCTATGAAGCTGATGGTCCCGGGTTCAAATCCTGGTAAAGGTATTTATTCGTGTGATGAGCACAGATATTTGATTTGTTCCTGAGTCATGGGTGTTTTCTATGTATTTAAGTATTTATAAAAAAATATGTATAAATTATATACATCGTTATCTAAGTACCCTCAACACAAGCCTTATTGAGCTTACTGTGGGACTTAGTGAATTTGTGTAAGAGTGTCCTATAATATTTATTATTTTATTATTATTTATTTGATTCCGTGAAATTATGTTTTATGAAAAACCAATTATATCCAAATTGAAACGAATGCAGAATGAAACCGTTGGGTATGGTGCTTTACGCACACTTAATTGTACAGTCTCGGAATTTGAAGGTTTGTCACTTTTGAACCTGACCTGACTAAGTACATTGAAAACACTTACTCTCCCCTCCTAGCAAACTCTATGCTTTTAATGCCTGTAGTGCTCGAGGTGCCGACGGTGATCTTGAAACTCGCCTTTATAGCCAGCGTCTGAGAGTCCAAAATAAGAATTTTGCCTTTGGTGTTGCCCGTGTACACGTAGTCGCCGCGCCGGTCGAATGATGCTATCACGTTTATGTCACCCTGAAAGCGATAATTAATATCACTGTAGAGTAAGGAAAACTGGTTTTTATATAACATTTTTACAAGTCATAATCAAGGGTGAATACCAAAAATTCACGCGGAAAGTAGACTATATTTACAGGGGTAGACTCCAACCAAAACATGAAAAAAAAGCTTTTATTTCGGACAAGATGTCCATATTACAAAACAACGAACTCAAATTTAAAAGGTTGAATTTGGCGCGATAAAAAAAAATCACGTAAACCTGTCTAATTCTCATACATTTTCAGTTATATATCGTTACCCTGCATACAGTATAATTTTAGTAGAAAATAGTGATTTAGCCTGGATATCTGACAAGCAAAATTTTAAACAGAAGTATATTTTCAGAATAATTGAGATAAAAGGTTCTTCTTCTTCTTCTTCATCTTCCGTTGCAAGATTCGCACGGCTCGCTATATCTTTTATTTGCTTTTAATCAATTTAATGGCTGCTTGATTCCACCCGGTTATTTTTCAATATGGAAAATTGTGTGGGCTTATTATTACAGTACCACAGAAGTTTTAGAGTAGAGTTGTGCCCGCTCGGTCTTTAAAAAGAGCGCTCCGATCTCGGTCAATCGGTCAAACGAACTAGTTCGCTCTTTTAGGTCCTTTAGTTCCTTTAGTTCAGGAGCAAATCTCGAGATCTGAATGAGTATGACTAGGTTATCTTGCTCTCGCTCGCAAATAAACAGAGCGAGAGCGTGAGAGAGCGAATTTCTTGACCTTGACTCATTCCGATCATTCGCTCCCGACCGATTTGTTACTTGGTACTGAGGGCGAACCACGTTCGACGTGTTGCCTCTCTGTCGCACTTGTAAATTCGTACGTAAGTGTGACAGGGAGGCAACCCGTCGAACGTGGTTCGCGGTAGGCCCGCTGACATACCGACTACTGAACTAAAGGACCGAGACCGATTAAGAGCGCTTAAGATGAACTAGTTCCTTTCGGTCTGTGGTGGGATTTCATTCCTTTTAGTTCTTCGGTCCTGACCGACTCAAGCCTATTTTAGAGAAAATTTTGCCTTGAAATAAACAAGTTCACCAAATGGCTTTCCGAGTACTTGCCATTACTATAAATTCGTAAGATAAACAAAACACATTGTGAAGTAAAATCTCCTACATCTTCATCTATGGGCAGTATATTGTGATCCCCGTCTGTGTCGACCAACAGCGCCGCATGCCGCATGAGACACACCAGAAACCTCTTGTCGTTACGTGGATCGAACTGGACTCGCACTCACACTCGCAACAAGATGTGTTGAACTTACATCTTCATCTATGGGCAGTATGTTGTGATCCGCGTCTGTGTCGACCAACAGCGCCGCATGTCGCATGGGACACACCAGGAACCTCTTGTCGTTGCGTGGATCGAACTGAACTCGCACTCACACTCGCAACAATATGTGTTGAACTTACATCTTCATCAATGGGCAGTATATTGTGATCCCCGTCTGTGTCGACCAACAACGCCGCATGCCGCATGGGACACACCAGAAACCTCTTGTCGTTACGTGGATCGAACTGAACTCGCACTATGGCGGTTGGGAAACGGTAGCGCTGCTCGCACTCGCCGGTGAGGATGTCCCAGATGCAGACGTTGTGGTCTGTTGAGGCTGATAAAAGCTGGAAATGAACAAATGCTGTATATGATCCGGAAAGCATTCCATGTAATTACTAAGGATCTATTTATTAGAATATACAAGTCATATCTCCATCCTTTACTTAAGTATGCTTTTCAGATATGGTCCCCCTACTTTAAAAAGGACATCACTTTGCTGGAAAAAGTACAGCGAAGAGCAACTAAAATGGTTGCTTCACTGAAAGACAAGCCATATGAAGAACGGCTTCAGGAATTAGGTCTTACAACATTGGAGGACAGAAGGAAGCGAGGCGATCTTATTGAGACATACAAAGTCTTGTCTGGACACTACAATGTTCCAAATATTAAAGACCTATACATATCAAGCCAGAATGTAAGGTTAAGAGGACACTCTAAAAAACTAGTCAAACCTCCATGTGCTAGCAACCCTAGGAAACACTTCTTGCCAAATCGTGTAGTAAATGTGTGGAACTCTCTACCAGAAACTGTTGTTAGTGCACCGTCAGTGAACTCTTTCAAAAATAGACTAGATACACATTTTAGAACATTAAAAAGTGCTTAATAAACACAAGTGCTGCGATATACACGCATCAGCTCCAAGAGCTGCTAGTGTATCAAATAAAATAATAATAATAATAATAATTTTATTTACAAAGTCACATGTTGCTTATTTCTTTATTTAACATATGCCTTATATTATAAATATGGGCAAATCAAGTTTTAGGCCGATATTAATCTGTATTGATTTAACCAATGAATGTATGAATGAATGCAACATGCGATCAACAGTTCAACTGTTACCGGCCAGGAGTCCCTTCCCTACACTACATCTACGACTCAAAAGAAAATAAGATACATTTTTACCAAATTTTATCAAAAGGTGAGAAAAAAACTACCTAAATTTTTTTTTTATGTTTATATGTGTCTAAGAATTCTTAAGATAATAAAAATAAATTCTAACTAACCTTTCTACAATTTCTGGACCAACTGAGACTGCAAACGGGATACACATGTGCGGATATTGACTTTGCAATTCCTCGCGTAAGGAAGTCCCAAATAAAGATCCTTCCATCATTGCAGCCCACGGCCAACAGAGTGCCTCGGCGGTTAAACGCGCAGGTCGCCGCTAGAGATATTGAGTCAAGAGACCCATCAAACTCCTGGAAAAAAAGTCTTTTAGTTAAATGAGTTTTAATATAATGAAGGCAAGATTAAGGTTAGTTTTCTCATAGAATTAGGTTGGATGAAATTACCAGCATAGGAACTACGTTCATTTTTTTCTGCGACTTGTGAGCGTATAGAAGAAACAATCTCTAATCTTAAGTCAACATGACAAACTTTGTTTTTATTTATAATACTAGTTGGGTAATGTCAAAATAAATTACAGTCATGGAAATCTTTTGACTATATTATTTAAGTGCTTACCTCGGGATAATTTTGTCCAAAAGATTCTGGAATTAAAATAAAAAGTGATTTGAAAAACAATAACAAGAAAGAAACAAACACCGGAATACCATATTGAAGTTTACGTACCCAGTAACTCTAAATTCATGGCTGTGTAATAGTTTGTAAATTGATTTTTAGATTTGTATTATTAAATATAACTATGCAATAATGATAAAACTCATTTAATAATCCTTAAAGCTATTTTAATTTTTCTCGAAACGACGCTGCTTCTACCATGTTTGCGTCTATTTTGACATTTAGTTGACAGCTACGAAAAAAGTTGATGAGGTCAGTTTAAGACATCTTTAAAACCGCTATCTAAGTACATAGCTGTGATTAAGGCTGCAATGGATGATCGGACGCGCGCCGCCCATGTTCACTGTGGTTGCGGCGATAGACATAAAATCGTTGCGGCGGCGAGTGAGAAAGAGAAATCGCTTCAGATGTAAAATGGCGGTGTTATGTGCAGTGAAAATTGCTCCAACCTTTATAATTATTTATAAGGCATACGAAATTAAATCTGGGTGACGATGTTTTGTATCTATAGTTTGTCATACAACTTTATCAATAGAAAAAGGCGCGAATTTCAAGTTTTTTTATGGGACAATAATCCTTCGCGCATACATTTTTTTTAATTTGGCGCTTTTTTCTACTGACGGAAACGGCTTAACAGTCTATATAGTCCAAATTAAGATTTTTTTAGTAACGACATGGTAACATAGATGGCAGGATCAAATTAAATATGCTATACGCGTGTGCCCGTGAAAGCCAGAAAATATTTAAGGGGGCTCCCATACAAGTGATTTCTAGATAACGGTACGGAACCCTTCGTGCGCGAGTCCGACTCGCACTTGGCCTGTTTTTATTATAGTATTAGTATTTTCCTTCTGATGAATTCTCATTATACTTAAAGACTGTGCCGTGAAGGATAAAACATTCTTACAGTAGATGTTGCTATGCGCCTCCATAAGGTGCTTAATCATAAACGAAAGAAAGGACAGATTCACAAGTCTTGTCGGAAGCGGCGAAAAAAACAAAAAAAAAACTATACTCTTATCCTTTTCTTTTGGGTGCTATATAGTAAGACAAAGACAGTATGATTCTTTGTCTGTTTGAAATAAGAGTCCCTGGTCCAATTATATTATTGTTATTGAAATAAATAAATCAATGTACATAATAGTTACCAAATTGCTTGCTTTCTAAGTGAATTGCCAATTCAGCAAATATTAAATTTCATTAGTTTGTTCCTGTTTTTGAACATCAATGCTCTAGAAGAGTTTTGCTTATACGATTTTAAGTGCGGCATAAGTATTTTTTATTAAGTTAACGCATTAAAAATAACAAGACACATTGTAGGAGAAAACATTTATTTTGCAAAAAGAAATAATCGATTTGATTCTTTAATAAAATTCGTATTTAGAGATACATCGTAAGTACTTATCGACTCTGTATAAATAAATCTCACTTAAACATAACCGGAAATAATACATTTTATTCGAGACCAAAAAGTCCTCAACTTAATCTGCTAATTACGCAAACGTAATATCGAATCGATATATAAATAGATCACTATAGAGTATGTACAGGTCGCTACGCGTCGAGTTCGTCCTCACGTTGGCTCGAGAAGTAGCTGACGAGACCGCCGAACACGCTGCCCTGCGGCTCGGTCGGGGGCTCGGTCTTCACGAAGTCGGGGCCTTTGGGGGGCTCGGGGGCCTCGTCCATGGGCGCCGGTGGCATGGCTACCGGTCCCGGGGCCGTGACGGGCATAGAGGCTGGAACGGGCACGGATGCCGGAGGTGGCGGGGCGGGGACTTCCGGAGGGGGAGGTTTGTCCGGGGGTGGGGTAGGAGGAGGTTTCTCTCGTCTCATGTCCGGCCCCGGATAGTACGGTGCGGCCGGACCGGGCGCTCTCATTAACGGAATGTTGTAAGGCGGAGCGCCTGGCCGCAGCACCGGGAGGTAGTGCGGCGCTTCGGCTCGCGGCGATCGCGCCGGCTCAGGCTTCTCGGGCAAAAACTGGTGGAGGTTTTGATGCATGCGCTGCAGCGGCGAGGGCCCGCGGAGGAGCAGCTGCTGCTCCGCGGGCGGCGCGTACGGGCCGTAGGGGCCGTACTGCGGTGCGTAGGGCCCGAGCGGGTAGCGCGGGCGGCGCTCCTTATTGTCCGTCACCTTGATCTTGGGATGGCGCGGCGGCTCGGGGGACGCCCGCGGCGGAGACTGCACCGGCGAGTGGTACTCGGGCTCGGTCTTCACCTCGGCTTTGATTTTGATCGGGGGCTCGCTGGCGGGCGGCGTCGCGGGCCGGGGCGGCAGCGCGACGGGGGAGGCGGAGCTCGGCGGGCCGGGGGACGGCGTGCCGGGCACGTGCGGCGCCAGGCGCGGGGGGCCGGCCGGGCCGCGCAGGAGCCCGTGCAGCGCGCCCGGGGGGTGCGGCCCCGGGGGGCCGTGGGAGGAGCCGGGCGGGCCGCGGGGCCCGTGCGACGAGCCCGGCGGTCCGTGCGACGAGCCCGGCGGTCCCGGAGGTCCGTGCGAGGAATTTGGTGGCCCATGAGGGGGTCCGTGGGTTGAATTAGGCGGCCCGTGCGGTCCCGGTAGGCGGTGAAAGGACCCGGGCGGACCGTGAGGTCCTGGGGGTCCATGGACACCCAGCGGGCCGTGGGGAGGACCGGGAGGCCCGTGAGATGAGCCCGGGGGTCCGTGAGGTCCAGGCGGGCCGTGGGGTGCCCCGGGTGGGCCGTGGGCGCCGGGCGGCCCGTGAGAAGATCCAGGGGGTCCGTGAGAAGATCCAGGAGGTCCATGAGAAGATCCAGGGGGTCCGTGAGAAGAACCAGGGGGTCCGTGAGAAGAACCAGGGGGTCCGTGAGAAGATCCAGGGAGTCCGTGAGAAGACCCGGGGGGTCCGTGAGAAGATCCGGGGAGTCCGTGAGAATTTCTTGGCAGGCCGTGCGACGATTCTGGGGGCCCGTGAGGTCCGTGGGACGAACCCGGCGGCCCGTGAGGGCCCGGCGGGCCATGGGTCGACCCGGGCGGACCGTGAGGCCCGGGCGATCTGTAGGGCGAGCCCGGTGGTCCGTGCGACGAGCCGGGCGGGCCGTGGTGCGACGAGCCGGGGGCGGGCAGCAGGCGGGGCCCCAGCGCCAGGTGGCCGGGGCCGTGGCCGGGCTGCGCGTCGAGGCGGTAGGGCGGCAGGCGGTAGTACTGCGGCGGGTACTGGCGCGGCGGCAGGCCGGGGTGCGGCACGTACATCATGTTCTGCGGCCGCGGCCCGTACGGCGACCCGCCGCCCGGGTACATCATCGGGCCTCTGTCCAAACACAAAACTATTATAAACGGCACCGAGTCACGAATTGCAATTAACGAAACACTAACTCCCTGATTCATAAACGTGTACTAAAGTTACGAAGCCGCTAATAGTCGTTTGTCCCTTTCCGACGTATTGGTATGATGGAAAGGGACAAACGATTTTTAGCGGCTTCGTAACTTTAGTACACGTTTATGAATAAGGGGGTAAATTTCTATAACAAAAAAAAAATTGGATCGGAAGACGACAGAAAATTAGTTTTTTTTGCAACAGTCGTGTAAAGTAATAGCGCTCATTTTGGATCTCAAAAAAGAAATAAAATGACACCTACAATAAAAAAAAAACATGTTTTAAAATAACTTTTCCTCACTACTGTCAACACACCGCCTTATTGTGCTGCATAGTTCACAAAAAAATAACAAAATGTCTTTTTTTAAGATCAGCCAGGGCAAAGATTTAAATCCCCCTCGATTGGAGGAGGGTATCCCAATATGGACCGGCAAGAAACTCGGCACTAAAAACGAGTAGGCACTATGGAATTTATATGGAATGCACAAGTGATATCACGGTCAAGTCACGTACTTTTTTTTGTTTATTCGATTTATTAAACAGAAATCGTGTCAAAAAATAACTGCTGTCTACGTTTTTTTTTAATAATTATCTGGTGCTTTATTTCGTGCATGGTGTGAAACAGGGATGTCATGAATGTCTGCCATCTTTTGGCCTGAATCGGAACAATAAACATGTAAATTTACACGTCACGTGTTTTCTTGTGCATAGTAGGTTCTGCCATCTTGTGGGCTACATTGGAACAATAAACATCACATTTACGCCTCGCGCCAAAAATCTGACGGCTCCTGTGCTGCCTCCTGCAGTTCATGCACGCTCCCTATACGAATAAAATGGAATATGTAGCTGTCATTATTGTTCCTACTTAGAAAAAAAATTGTTAGTACACAAATCATAGTTACCTTAGAACTGGATATTATAAAGTGTTGAAAAATGCTGTCTTACCGGTCAAAATGCATTACTTGAAAACAGTTTGCCCATACGTGAGTTACAATATGTTTATTTTGTGTGTATGTATGTACCTGTATTGGTTGAGCATGTGTGGCATGCGCGTGATGACGCTGGGCTCTTCGCTGACGGGCTTGAAGGGCTGCGGGGAGCCCGCTACGGATAGCGTTCCTGCGAAACAATTTTAATTCATTTTGTTATTCTGAAATTAATAGAAAATATTATTCTTCGACTGAGATACAGATTTAATATGTATCCTGCTTTCATCCTCTAAGGCGGTGCAATATGAGACCTCGTTAACAATGTTGCGATTAATTGAAAATCAGGGTTGGCAAAAGTTTTACCGTAGGGAACTTCACTGTTGGTAACCAACTTCGCCCAAGTCAAATACTAAAATAATGTACGGTCCGTACAAGGATTAACATTTCGCTCATCAGCACTTTCCGTCAGTCAGCATTTATTTTACCTATATGAGACAGTACATGTCCGACCGCCGCGGAGTGTATTCAATAATTGTATCATTTTTATCATGTTATCAATAAATCATTATATCGGTGGAAACTGCAGTTTTATCAATTATCATTATCAACTATATCATCTTAAGACTGTGCGGGAAGCAGCCCGTACATCTTTATGGTCCTTCGAACCGGATCCGGTAATAATATCTTACCAAGAAATAGATATAAAAATCCTCTGTAACTCCTCTGGAGTTGCAGGTGTACATAGGCTACGGAGACTGCTTACCATTAGGCAGGCCGTATGCTTGTTTGCCACCGACGTAGTGTAAAACTGCATCGAAATAGCCGAAAGGTAAAAAATTAAAGTTCTAAAATAATTTATTTTCGCCACCCGTCCCCAACTTCAGAAATGGGTACTACGTTTGTATGGAGAAGCGGTCGTCCCCTTCGTCCTAACCGTAGTTAGTATGACATGTGGCCTACCTTCCCGCAGGCTGTCGGCGGCCAGCGGGCCCGCCACCGGCACGCCGCGCAGCTCCGCGCGTACCTGGAAAAACACAAATAATATCCAATTATACTATGTATTTAAATAAAAGTAAACAAAACCTACCCTCAAATGGCTCCTTAAGCCAGTTGAGGGTAGATGAAAACATTACATGATCAAATGATGTAGGTTAAAGTCAGGTCGTTCAGTAACAGATCCAGGCGGTTTTGTATTTGGTTGGTTAACCAACAAATGTTATAACTACCCGAAAATGTACAAATTGTTTGTTTACTTTTATTTAAATACCTAAAGATACAGAGTATAAATATATCTAATGAATTATTTATTCCCTCGAAATCACCCAGTATAAGTATGACAACTCGGCCGAATATCTGAATAGCCGGTCAAGCTAAGTTCAGAGGAATTAATTACGAACCAAGTATAGAGGGTAGCGCTTCATTCCATAAAAACAGTGATAAATGTGCACGTTACCTGTAACCTCGGCTGCGTAGGGAACCTCTGCGGCTGGTCGGGGCCCGGGCCCGGGCCCGGACCGGGATAGTCCGGGTGCTTCATGCCCGGGTACATCATGCGCATGTCCGGCCGCACGTTGTAGCCCACCGGCCCGGATATCGGGTATTCTGGCTTCTCCTATGATAAGTAAAGATAAAGTACGGGTATTTTTTATTAAATATCAAATGACATCCTCGATACTGCACAAAACCTAAGATAAATAATTCAACAAAATTGCCGCAAAGACCCGAGGCTATTAAAATTTATGTATTAGATCGTTTAGATGTCGAAATTTAGAGAAAGGCGAATGGAATAAAATATTTATAAAAAAATACACAATTAACTTTAGTGACTAAAGCATAAAATGACAAGACATCCAAATTTAATAGGGTTATGTGCCTGTCGGCTCTTTGGTGCAATGCTCATTTTCCAGGTTTTCGGAAGTACTGAATGAATGAAAATAATGGTTATATGATTAACTGCGAAACCTGAAGATGTCGGTTTTAATATGGTCGCGGGCATTTGAAGGACTGGTCACAACTTTAGTTCTGACATGAATGACATATGTATTTTAGTTTACAGCTAATTAATTTAAGGTAACCAAACCTTTTTCATCCGCTTGCTCTCCTGCAGCGCTATCCTAGCAAGTTTCTTTTCCTCTCGCTCTTTTGCCTTCAGTTCTTTTAGTTTCTCCTTCTCTTCCTTCTTTTGTATTCTCTCCATGCGTTTGGCTTCTTTCTCCGCTAGTTTGGCTTCGCGTTCTTGGCGTTTCTTTTCTCTTTCAATCTTGAAAATAAAAAATAAGTTACTATACTAAAACACACCCAACTTCTCAGTAGAAAAAGGCGTGAATTCAGAATCAGAATTTCTATGGTGCGTGAACTATTCGCGCCTACATTTTATTTTATTTACTGCCTTTTCTACTGACAAGGTCACTGTGCCAGAGTATATTTATTACTTTCTTTTTTGTTTAGTCACGATTTATATGACTACGTGACGTTACTTTAACAAAAAAAATTAAGACAATTATTTCTTACCTGATTGGGTTTGATCGGTTCTTGGCTTAGATCTGTAAATAATGTAAATATGTTAGTTGTTTAGTAAAAAAAATTTATAAGTTATGTTACTATTAATAATTTTGGATGTTGAGTTGATATTAACCTTTTGACCGCCAAAGACGTCATATGACGCGCGCGGCTACAGCCCAATATCAACCTTCATGCGTACGATAGGCGTGGCGTTAAGAAGGTTAATGCTGATATTAAAATAAAATGATATCTAATAAAAAAAATCGGTTTGAGTATGGGACTTTAATTTGTTTTTTGTTGAATATGGAGATTTTTTCTATACTTAATTATATTTGAAAAAAAAAAACAATACTAATGAGTAACAACGTATTAAAATGTTGTGTAAAACATTGGTGTCGTATTGAGTTTTAATCGTAGTACATAAATAAATAAATAAATAAATATTATAGGACATTATTACACAAATTGACTAAGTCCCACAGTAAGCTCAATAAGGCTTGTGTTGAGGGTACTTAGACAACGATATATATAATATATAAATATTTATAAATACTTAAATACATAGAAAACACCCATGACTCAGGAACAAATATCCATGCTCATCACACGAATAAATGCCCTTACCAGGATTTGAACCCGGGACCTTCAGCTTAAATATGTATATTAAAAATAAGTGGAGGTATTTTTATTTTACAATTATGTTTATATTTTTTGTTTATAATATATGATAGTTCACTTGCATTTTTTATGTAGATATTAGGGAAATAGGAGGTGAATAGGAGGTTCGCTCGAAGCTCGTACGATCGATATAGATAAGTTCGTGATTTGACGTTTCGGTTTAATAATGATAATCATATATTTATTTGCCGTCGAACGTATCATACGTTCCACGTTCCTACGTTTGTATGGTTCCGAGATGCACGATTACGGAAGTGGGAACAGTAAGGTCGTTCACACACCGCGACCTTGTAAGGCCTAGAACAAAGAGGGCGCGGTGTGTGTGTTTGTTTGTGTGTGTGTGTGTGTGTGTGTGTGTGTGTGTGTGTGTGTGTGTGTGTGTGTGTGTGTGTGTGTGTGTGTGTGTGTGCGTACCTTTGATCTTGACGCCGACGAGCTTGGCGAGCGCGTCGTCGGCGCCGCCCGCCCCGCCCCCGCCCCCGCCGCCGCCGCCGCCCCGCCCGCCGCGCCCGCGGGGACCCCTGCGGACATGTTAATATTCTATAATAATATAATAAAGAACTTTTATACAATCGTGATATAATACAAAGCTTTTCAGTCGAGTACCGAGTTTAGGCAACCAAGCCTGCTGAGTTGCCTAAGTAAGGTACGAGATTGAAGCACTATTGTATACAATACTTTCTCCATGACTCGACTAAAATAATACTTTTTCTACTATAAAACCCAAAAAATTAAACAAAATTATGTAAGAATCTTAGTAGATAAAAAGAAAGTTCAAAGAACATCAACGCACCTCTTATCCATTAAATAGTAAGGCGTTGATGTCTTTTATCCTATCCTCTGGCGACACGCGATTGATCGAATTCCTTACAATTGATTAAAGCGTTTCGTAATAAGTTATTGCTCTTGAGTCGGAAGCCCATACAGTGGAGAGCCCATATAGTACGATTAGTTTGGCATACGAAATTTAATTCAACCATCCATTCATTTATAATTTAATTCCGAGTAGAAAATCAATCTTACAGTCTTATAACAGAATCGATTCAGTCAATAACTCTACCTTTGTATATCGGTTAGAAATCTATGAAAGAAAAACAAAGTAAAATATACCTGCTTCCCCGCCCGCCGCGACTGCCCTTGCCTCGCAGCGGCCTCGTGTCCGCCGCCGCCGCTTGAGCGTCTGCGACACGACATATAAATATTATAGGTATTATGACCCTTCCACAATAAGCCCTATAGTAAACTCGAGAAGACTCGTGTTATGAGTACTCAAAACGACGATATATTACCAGTAAAACTATTCCAGAGTTATCGTTTCGAAATCATCGCTTTTATATTAGGAAATGGCCGTACACAACTTTATAAAAAATACTTAGACGAAAATTAATAAAAATATTACGCGATAATATTTCACAATACAAAACTCAATCAAATTTACACCCTCGTATTTTAACTTAAACATCTTTCAGAAAAAAAATAGTAACGTAATAAAAAGATATATTTAACTTTCCATTTTTCAAATATATTTTTTATTAACATGAAAAACCGTTTTTTTTTCTATAAATATATTCAATAAAATCCCCAGCATATTGTTACACTATAGTTTAGCCTAGTTTTGTTCATCACAGTAAATATGCACGCTTTGTTCATCACAGTAAATATGCACGCTTTGTTCATCACAGTAAATATGCACGCATCTCTATTTTTGAACTTATAATTATGGAGGGTAGAGAAAAGGAGAACAATCTTTTATGGGAGAACTGTTGCTAAAGTGTCCAGCTGGCAGTTGTAAATAATAGTTCGAAATCTCTCCGCTAGGGTAGCACAAGGACATGACATGAACGTTATTGACGGCGTGAAGTGCGCTGTCAGCCATTTGATTTTTTTTATCAATGTCAAAAATTTGTTCGCGATGTACCGTGGCGCCACCTATTTAAGGTTTTTTGATGGACACTTTTCATACACGTAGATTGTTCTCCATACCTCTACCCTCCATAGTTATAATACTAACATTTAGACTACGGAAGGTGGAGATAAGGAACGAAATCTCCATGTACCAAAAAGTGTCATCAAAAAACTTTAAATAGGTGGCGCTACAATACCTAGAGTACTTGAACACAAAAATCAAATCATAGACAGCGCACTTCACTCCGTCAATAACGCCTAGGTTCTTAGCTACTCTAGCGCTACTCTGGAGAGATTTGGAACTATTATTTATAGCTGACAGCTGGACACTTTTGCAACAGTTCTACCATAAGAGATGCTACTCCTCTTAATTCCACACTCCATAATTTAGACATTCGGTCGGTCGGAAATTGCGACGAATGTCAAAGCAACGTCATGCTTTAGCTAGCTGTTATGGTGACAGAAGGCGGAAAATTGTGCAGAATGACGATCTTTGTTGCACAAAATAACGACCTCATGTGATCGCAAAACACAAGTCATGCGGATACGAGGAAGAATTGCATTTGTGGTCGTGTTTGACAAAGGGTTAGATACATTCAGTGCTAGTCAAGTATTAAAAGGCGTATACACATCTTACTAAGGGCCACCACCAACCATAGTTAACAGCCTGATCAACGTCCCGAAGCAGACTTCTATGAAATTTCCCATACAATAAAATTTAGCGAATGGTCTAACTCTGACAGATGGTTTGGTGCAACTGACCCTAAGGCGAAGAAGGAGGACCTGTCTTCCTTTGGCTTGGTGATATCATTAGGTAGCTTTTCAAGCGGAACCACTGCTGTCTTGATGAGGTCACTCAGTTTAATAGTAGTTTATGTGACTGCTACATGATAAAAGGCATTAAAATACACGAGTGTGGGTTTAAGAAACGAACGAAGTGAATTTCTTAAAAGGATCACACGAATGTTTTAATGCCTAATTATGAACAGTTACATACACTATTTTGTTTACACACATATTAAAGAAATTCGATATATTCACTAACCCAAATTACAGCCAACGTTGGGGCATCGTTGCTTTCTTGGCAGAACTCGCGGATATGTGGTGGCGTCACCGAAATATTTTTTAAGCTCAATTTACACGAAACTTTTGCTATAGTTACTTTAAAAACAACATAATATATTCATTTTATACTTAAAACTAATTAAAAGATAAACTGTCCGTTACATGGCGGTAAATGAAAACTTTTTTCACACATATCACGCATTAGTAGTTTTTTTTAATTCAGAGACAAACTATAGTCGGGGGCCTATTCCTATCATGCGAGATATGTTAAAATTGTATGCAATTGACATTTCATTTCAAACAAAAAGGCATCTCGACTGATAATAGAATAGAGGTCAAGTAGAATTGCTTATTTTTTCAGAGATGTTCCAAATTAGAATGTCATAACCGAATCGATTTTGATGTAGTTACGAAGCAATTACAACATCATCACAGATAAGAAATTTGTTGTAACAAAACAGTTTATAGTAATGTTGGCCATTATTTACGGATTTTGAAGGCATCATAGAGGGTTTATGATATGTGTGTAGATAAAGATTCAAAGACTAGTGCTAGTTAATGTGTTAAAAGGCGTACACACATAACTTACTAAGATGCGCCTGCAGCTCCTCCTCCTTGGCCCGGGTGACGTCGTCGGGCAGCTTCTCGAGCGGCACGACGGCGGTCTTGATGAGGTCGCTGAGGGTCCGCCGGGGGTCGGCGCGCTCCGAGTCCGAGCTGGACGACGACGTCACCTTGAACTCGTCCGAGCTGTCGGGCATGTGCTTGCCGCTGCCTTTATGCATTTCCTGTTCGATAGAAAAGGTATTTGTTCAGTAAACGGGCGGGATTGAAGTTTCGGCTTGGACGAAACTACTTCCGGATGTTCTCCTCTAGAGATCGCAATTCTCAAGCGATTCTTGTGAAATTTTGTGAGCAGGTTTGATGATTACATAGTTTTTTTTTTGTAGATTCGGTTTTTGAAAATGTACAAAAAGGCGGATCCATACATTTTTTGAGTTTAAAAGTGTTAAGGGTAGTTAAATTTATGACTTTGTACTGACTGATCTTCTAATTCAGTGTTTGGCATTCTGACACAAATTGACTACATCCCACGGTAAGCTCACGGCAGGCTCGAATTGTGAGTACTCAGACAACGATATATATAATATACATATACTTAAATACATAGAAAACATTCATGACTCAGGAACAAATATCTGTGCTCATCACACAAATAAATGCCCTTACCGGGATTCAAACCGTCGGCTTCATAGACACTCCCCACTAGGCCAGACCGGTCGGCATCTCAGTATAATCGATCTTCTTCTATCTTCTCCTGTTTCGGCGACCAGTCGTTAGGGGAGTTAGGCCTCCTTTATATGACTCGAGGCCGAATGTTACAAAATTAGTAAACTATGTTCATATACTTACATCTTCAGATTCAGTATTAGGCATCTCTGTATAATTAATTTTCTTCTGTCTCGTCCTGTGTTTCGGCGACCAGTCATTAGGGGAGTCGCTGAGGCCTCCGTAAGTGACGCGAGGCCGGATGACGTTGCCGTCGGCGTCGTACTGCTGTAGGCCTCGCGGTTTCTTCGGTTTCGAGGGACGGGATTTGTCGCGCTTCTCGCGTTTCTCGCGTCTGACCCGCGATTTGGATTTTGATCTGGAACAAGTTAAAGGAAATTATAACATATAAATGTTCATACATTGTGTGTGCTCATATTTGGAAAAATCTGTATCTAAATTGTCAATATAAAGTCTGGGGGCACGGCAGTGCCTACGCCAAGTCGGGAATAAAAAGCGGCACAGCCGTACCATCCTTTTCTCAAAGCAGTTCAGGCCATTTTCGACCCCCCCCCCCCCCCCCATAACATTGTTGTGGTTAAAACTAAAAGCCTGAAATTTCAGTAACCAAGCAGGCATTGCATAAACACTGTATATTTCAAATTTCATTCAATTAGAACCAGTAGTCTAAGAATTATAACTAGTCAAAGTTTCTTCACTTTGTCACTCACTCACTGACCGACCGATCATCAAAACTCTAAGGCACTTCTAGCAGACATAGAAGCTTTATATTTATAATACAATTACCCCCTTATTCATAAATGTCTACTAAAGTTACGATGCCGCTAATAATCGTTTGTCCCTTTCCGACGAATTGGTATGATGGAAAGGGACAAACGATTATTAGCGGCATCGTAACTTTAGTACACGTTTATGAATAAGGGGGTTAGTGTTTAGTGTATAAATCAAGGAAAAACACAAATATTTTGCAATTTCGCTCCAGTTTTCTAGATATACAAACTGCAAAAATAAACTTTTGTATCCCATATAAATGTATAGGATTACAAAGTTACATTTGCAGTGAATGAATCAGTGTACATGTATATGTATAATATAATGGAATTCAAGAAGTAGAAGGTACTGGAAAGGAAAAAAGAAATAGGACTATCTGCAAAAAGAAATCAGATGCCATCAAAAAATAAAGGGACCTTCTGTTAAGTTATTACGTAATAAGCTAACCTAACAATATCTCATAGTGACCATATCAATATTAAAAATCTTTTATGTTTGTCATTTCAAAATCCTAACCTAACCTAACCTAACAATATCTCATAGTGACCATATCAATATTAAAAATCTTTTATGTTTGTCATTTCAAAATCTCTTTGGTTAGAGTAATAGTGTCTGAGAAATCAACTGCATAGGGCATAAGCATAAGGCCCGCCTGATGGTAAACAGTCACCGTAGCCTATGGACAACTCCAAAGGTGTTACATGAGCGTTGCTGACCTTTAAAATACCTGTACACTCCTTTTTTAAACTTAGAAGCCCATCCTGAACTTAAGCTCAGGAATTAAGAGGCTGTCAACACCCAATGTCCTTGAAATTGATGTTACTTAAACAGTTTTTTAAGAAAGACTATTTGTTTTAGTCAAGTAAGAAAAATATATGTTCATATTAATTATATTTCAAAGACCGTGGTTGTACTCGATACATGATTGAACGAAATCGGCTCGATAGAAAATAATTGCAAAGATTGGTCTTAAAATCACAATTAAACGGTTTTATGTCTTTATCGTTTTGACTTATGGGTCTGCAATTAAAATCACAATTTCAAAACATTTATATCTAAACCGCTGTTGAGTAAAATATTACACTAATAATCCACTTTTTTGATTTAAATATTTTTCTTATTATTCCCTTGCCCAGGCCCAGTAACATGCGACAGTGCTAACTCATTTACTCCGATACAAATAGACAGTGTGCGCGCTTTAGGTATTGACAGCCTCAATCCTTGAACAAACGAGCAGACGGATCACCTGATGGTAAGCGATTACCGCCGCCCATGGACACACGCAACATCAGAGGGGATGCAAGTGCGCAGCCCGCCTTTAAGATGGGAGTACGCTCTTTTCTTGAAGGCAAGGGAAAAGTGTGGACTGAACGAAGATGTAGTGACAAAAATTGAAAAAGGTATGTTGAGATGGTTTGGACACGTGGATAGAATGAGTGAAAGAAGGTTAACAAGAGAGTGTATAAGGGAGAAGTAGAAGAGGGAGCTGGAAGGGGTAGACCTCGGCGGAATTTCTCTGATCAAATCGTGGAGTATGAGGAATGTCATGAAATTGAAGGAAGCGAAAGAGGTATGTCAGGATCGTAGCAAGTGGATATCCGTGGTCTCTGCCTACCCCTCCGGTAAATAGGCGTGATTATATGTATGTATGTATTGAAGGTTGTATCGGTCCGGAAAAACTGCAGGCGACGGTTCATTCCACAGTTTAGCTGTGCGAGGCGGAAAGTTTCTGGAGAACAGCACTGTTGAGGACTGCCAACCATGCATGGGCTTGGTAGTTCAGTTGGCAGAGCGCTGGAGTATCGATCCAGAGGCCGTGAGTTCAAGTCTAACCCAAGGCAGTAATTTTTCCACTTTAGAATTTATTCTAAGCTTAATAGCATCGTACGCAGACGTTTGTTTGTTAAAAAATAATTTAGTATGGGGTATGTAACTGGTGAATTTCCAATATGACTTAGAACTCCGGTAGCCGTTGAAGAAGTGTAACGTAGCAGTAATTTTTCCTATGTTAAATTTATTCTAGCTGTATAATAAAACTCACTTATTCTTCGGAGGCCATTCTTTAGCGCCGCTGGACTCGCTGGAGCTGCCGGCGAATTCTCCCTTTTTCTTCTTCACTTCCGGTGATGACTCCCGGAGTTTCGGACGGTCTGCAAATCATTATACAAATATTCACTAAAACGTACCTTATTGCAACGAAATAAGGTCTACGAATGCTAAGTTAACACGTTCATTGCACAAATAGCACTGGTTAGTAATCCAGAAGGGATTCCTATTCCTATTTTTAATCCGGACGTAAAAAGAGGTGTGTTATAATTTTGACGCTAATGTCTGTCTCAGTTTTGAATGATTCACGGTTAGTTTCACTAGACTTAAAGCGACCGGGATATACACCGTGATTACCTTTTATCACCTACCCACCCGCTATCTCAAGTTACCCGTGAACAAGATGCTTTTCAATGTTCTATTTAATCCTGCTTCGCCACCTTACCTTTCCGAAAGGTTTAGTTATTTAGCTGCTGGTAGTGGTCATCGCCTTCGATCAAGCACCAATCTTTTACTCACGATTCCTTCCAATACGACGCGCACATACAAGAAATCCTTTACTGTCCATGCCGTCAAGTTATGGAACGAGATTCCGGTGTCCGTGAGGCAATCCCAATCTGTAGCATCACTCAAGGAGAAGCTTAAAAAATTGTGGCTTTCCGATACTTTGGTTACGACTTCCTAGTTATTTGGAGTACTTCTACTTTTTTAATTTCCTTTACTTTTCTGGTTCGAATTCATATTATATATTGAATATTTATTTATTTATATATATATATATATATATATATATGCATTATTTTATGGTTATTTTTCTATCTATGTATATTTGTATCAATGTGTATTCAAAACGTGCATTTCATTAATTTCAGTGATTGTATACTTTTGTTTGTGTTTGTCATTCATTCACCGTTACTTCTGTTTTACTCATTTCCTCAAAGGTTAACTGGAAGAGATCCCATACAGGGATAAGTTCGCCTTTGTTGTATTTAATTTACTCTGTAACTGTGTTTTTGTGTTTTTATTTCTATGTACAATAAAGTATATACATACATACATACAAGATGCATGTAACTGCGTTGAAATATCGGGAGCTCGAAAACAATATAGCAAGTAATCATGGTTCATATCCCGATCGATATAAGTCGAGTAATGTCTGTCTGTCTGTGGCATCGTAACTCTTCAACGGATGGACCGATGTCGATGCGGCTTTTTTTACGTGAAAGCGAGTTTCCTTGCGGCGGTTCTTAGAGCTGTGTTTGATAGAAATCGTTCTAGCAGTTTTAAAAGTGTTAGATCTTTTCCAAAATGATGTAAGGCATGAAATAGATTTTACAGTACATATGGTGTTACTTTCCCGCACGCGTGTGGGAATGAGCACTTTCCGTGCATATGTCGGAACTTTAAATATATGTACTGTAAAACGGTGAACGATACACGTGCGAATAGGCAATTCGGAACTATTGTCGATTTAAAACACTCCCTTCGGTCGTGTTTTAATTTATTACCAGTCGTTGCGAATTTCCTATTTTCCGCACTTATATCGTAAATAACTATTTCAACACTTATTATTCTATATATTAAACATACGTGTTTTTTCATTATATTATAGCACTTGTTAGGTAATGAATGGTAATCCGAGTGATTTAACCTTTTCAACGCTTTCCCACACGTGTCAAGAAATGCCATGGACGCCAAAAAGTTAACTGGTGAAGAGCGAATATGAAGCTTAACTGACAGTAGGAAAGTGGCTTTGACAACGTCCGCCATAGCCTTTTTAATGGTCATTGGCGTCGCGGGCACGACAGACGATGACCGTTTTAGTGCTCTTTGGCGTTGAAAAGGTTAAATAGGTAACCGATTGCTAGTAATATGTATGGAAACAGACAGAGGCTTCTTAAATTGGTCGAATAGATTATGTCAGATGCAACACTACATACTAACCGACTTAACCATTAAAATTTGGTTAATATCAAAGTTTCTTCTTTTTCCTCGCAAGAGTGTTGAAAAACATCGTATGAAACGCGTGTGCATTGGTCATTACACACATCGGCTTTCTTATTGCGCACAATATCGTCTCGTGTGTAATGACCAACGTAGCACACTTGTATCACAATGTACTCGTATGTACAATTTTTTTTTATGTAATAATTATATGTTTGTGTTATTGCCTTTCTTATCGGTGCGTTGCGCGCGGCGAATGGGCAGGGAATCTGACGAGCGGGAGTCCGAACTGTCGCGGTCGGCTGATGAGGACATGTCTTCCGAGGACGACTCCATGCTGGAAGAAATTATTATTATACGACATTGTCACACAAACAGACTAAGGTATTACATTATAGTTATAAGAGTTATTATAGTCTGTTTTTTATTCCGTAGACTAACATGACAACCACAAATGTCAAACGTAGAAATAATGTGACCAGCTTAAAACAAATAGTGCTGATCTTTGATTTCGGTTTGTGAATAACCGATAAATATTTAATTAATTTTAGATTCAAAATAAACAATGAATGAAATCTACTCACTACATGATAGGAAATAAACAATAAATAAAATCTACTCACTACTAACCCACTCAAACATTTAAAAATTGCATTATGAGCTTCGAAGTGACTGTTAATCTTACAATAAAATCCCTTTTAAATATTAGAAATATGGTGTATAGACCTGGATAAAAAACTTTCTAAATACCTCAAAATGGGGTGTTACATGCATATATAAGTAACTCCCAATAGTTTATTTTCGGTTAGTAAAGGTTGTAGCACATCACTATTTATAAGATGTAAAAAAAAGCGGCCAAGTGCGAGTCGGACTCGCCCATGAAGGGTTCCGTACCATTTATGACGGAAACAAACTACTTGCTAGATCTCGTTCGAACCAATTTTCAGTGGAAGTTTGCATGGTAATGTATATCATATATTTTTTTAGAAGTTACAGGGGGGGGGACACACACTTTTTCACTTTGGAAGTGTCTCTCACGCAAACTATTCAGTTTAGAAAAAAATGATATTAGAAACCTCAATATCATCTTTAAAGACCTATCCATAGATACCCCACACGTATGGGTTTGATGAAAAAAGATTTCTTGAGTTTCAGTTCTAAGTATGGGGAACCCCCAAAATTTATTGTTTTTTTTTTCTATTTTTGTGTAAAAATCTTAATGCGGTTCATAGAATACATCTACTTACCAAGTTTGAACAGTATAGCTCTTATAGTTGCGGAAAAAAGTGGCTGTGACATAAACGGACAGACAGACGGACATGACGAATCTATAAGGGTTCCGTTTTTTGCCATTTGGCTACGGAACCCTAACTAGCAACACATGAAATGTCATTTTAGTCTCCGGAATAAATAAAAATAGACTTTTAGTATTATTACCGGGATTGGAATCCAGGACTATTGGTTTCACAGGCAGGTTCACTACCAACTATGCTACACGTCGTCAAAACCTCATGCCGAATACAGTGAAGCAACATTAGCAAAAGGATAGTTGAAACTTTTTTAAGCTGAACCTTTACCACTTGAGAGATTATCTTATAAACAATTGCATTGTTCTCTAATATTTAAGGCTACCGCCAATAACAATAGCAAGTAACAAAAAATGCATACAAATAGCTACCATCTTCTCTAATTCACAAGGTTGAAATTGCAATAGCTTAACTCATTAAATAAAAAAATAATGACACTTGGACAATGAAAATCATGCTTAGGAAAGACGTCGGCGTTGTACCGCTTTTAATGACAATAATTAAGAAAGGCATTTATTATTATAGGCTATTGCTATTTCAAACTTGAATAAAAGAAATTGTAACATCAGAAGAAAACATTAGTTCACAATGTCATTGTTCATAAGACAATCTCTAGAGTGCTAAATGGTCAGCTTAATTTTTAGTGTTCCGTACCAAAAAGGTACAAAAGGAACCCTTATGGTGCGACTCTGTCCGTCCGTCCGTCTGTCACATTGCTAAATATCTCGAGAAGTACTAAGCTATCGATTTGAAATTTGGAATAGTAATGAACAACGCTAACCCAGACATATCGGAAGTGTAATTATTTTATTTTATTTATATTTATTATGGAAAATGCCCAATATAAAGGGGGGCCAAATTTCAAAGTCTTTCATTTCATTTGAAAGAGCTCAAATTAAACATTACAAAACAATCTTTTATATTTTTTTCATTGTGAAAAAAAAATTACTTATGAAAGAAAATGTAAAAAAAATACGATCCCCCCCCTTATCTCCGAAGTTCACGAATAAAAAATTATGAAATTTTTACATTGTAATAACATTATCATAAGGATAACCCTCGGCGCGCGAGATAAACGAACTCGCACTTGACCGGTTTTATTTTAACTATACTCACCCAGTGTCCTTGAAGTCCTCGTCCGTTTCGTCGTCGTCCTCGGACACGACCTCTAAGGAGTTGAGCTTGCGCGGTTTCCGGCGCTGCTTCTTTTTCTTGCGGACCTCCGTTATAGGTTTACCCTTGAAGGAATAATAATTATACTATAGTCTTCATTTTACACCTTCGTCACAAATGTCATTAGCTTAGCGTAAATATACCATATGAATTTTGTAATTTATGATAATTTCAAGAAGGCATACCAAGTGATCATTTTATTTTAGAATCGCGTCTTGGTTAAACGATGGGTCACCTGTAGTGTGTGCTATACCTTACCCTCACACGTGCCATAGCCTATACTATGTAAGTACGTACATATGTTAATCTATTCACAATAAATATATACTCAAGACCTAGCAGTTCTCCTTTACCGCCCCACCTCACATCCATTAATTAATTTAGACGACCAGTTTGGCCTAGTGGGTAAACCCTGCCTACGAAGCCGATGGTCCCGGGTTCAAATCCTGGTAAGGGCATTTATTCGTGTGATGAGCATGGATATTTGTTCCTGAGTCATGGGAGTTTTCTATGTATTTAAGTATTTATAAATATTTATATATTATATTTATCATTGTCTAAGTACCCTCAACACAAGCCTTATTGAACTTACTGTGGGACTTAGTCAATTTGTGTAATAATGTCCTTTAATATTTATTCATTACGTCACACGTTTAGGGGCCAGGGAGGGGGGGGGGGGGGGGGGATGGCACAACAAGGTAGGGTGAAAAATCATGAAAATCGTGTGACGTACAATACAATACACGTACACAGACAGAAGTAATTTACGGATAAAGATTTTTTTTAAATTTGTTACAAAGGTTTAAAATGTATGTATTTAATCAATCATAATAGTACATTACGATACAAGTGCGAAAAATAGGAAATTCGAAACGAGTGGCGATAAATTAAAACACGACCGAAGGGAGTGTTTTAAATCGACACGAGTTGCGAATTACCTATTCGCACATGTATCGTACAACGTTTTACAGTACATATGGCCCTTTAAATGTTCGACACAGTAACGTAATATGCTACTTCTCGCACTAGTGCTATAAAGTAGCCCCATATGTACTGTAAATGATATGTTACCTGTGCAATAGCCTCCTCTCGCTCGGCCTGGAGCTTCTCCTCCTCGGCGGCCTCGATGATGGTGGAGATGTCCTTGCCGCGGCCCTGGTTGCCCGCGCTCGTCGTCGGCTCCACGTACTCTTCCTGTACACAGTTTGGGCATTAACTATATGTTGCACAATTGGGTTCTTGACACATGTTGAATATTATAACAAAATTTTGTCAAATGGATAGAAAATGAGCCATCCATTATAAAAAAGTGGAATTCAAAAAATTATATTGAGATCAAGAGAGAAGTCTAAAAAAAAAGTTATTTTTTGTCTTTCAAGAATATATTAAAAAAATGGTACCATAACAACTATGCACATAAACGCAATATTTCAGGGTCAAAATGGCAATTTCCTTTATCTTCCATACATTTAGGACAAACCTATATGATGTGACGTCACATCACATTATCATTTCATCATTTTGTTAGAGGCGTTTCAATCGTCGAGTGCGAGCGTCAGACTTTAACTTTCATTTCTGATCTTTGTGTTGCTTAAATGCCATGAGTCCTATATAGACATTTGATCCTCAGGAAAATCAAGATCGTTTGACATTATTTACAAAAAACTGTCAAGTCGCCAATTAAAAATAAGGAGCTGAGATTAGACCAGAAATAGTAGAGGGCATAGTGCCATTTTATCCGAAGCAATTTATCGATCCGAGCGTAAGCGAGGTCTGGAATAAAGAATATTTTTTGTACCTTGATAGCGGAGCTGATGAGCCGGTCGTACTCCTGAGCGCGGTAGCTGACCGGCAGCTGTCGGCGCGCGCGCAGCCGGTACACGGCGCCGGTGGATGATGATGATGAATAGTCGCTCGCGCTGCCGCTTCCGCTGTCCGACTCTGAAAATCAACAACATTTACAATAACAATTTTTGTAATAAAGAAAAATACTGTCGGTTAATTGCACCTAAATTTCAAAAATCTAGCCTAGTGTGGTGGTCATAGGTTAAGGAAGTTTTGTACACTTTTTGGTAAATAAAGTAATTTTTATTTCATTTTATATTTTAAAATCACAGTCCCTTGAAATGCCATAAATAATTACATTTATTCGGACGTCAGTGGTGGATATGCCCTAGTCACACCTGATGGAAACCAAAGACAGGGCCTAAGGTAGAGCTCACCGGTTCAGTAATAGCCGATTGACTGTTCCTTTAAAGAGACGGCCATATTTCTCAGGGAATACAAATGGCGGGAGCGCATTCCATTCTTTAGCCTTCCGTACCAAATAAGGAGGCAAATCGTTTGGTGTGGACAAATAGAACGCTTACAACGAACGGGTGCATTCCCCGCGCCTGGATGTCCGATGATGGAAAGAGCAAGGTGGGATCAGGTCGTGCAGTTCTGTGCGCACTCCCCGGAATGCATCCGATAGAACACCGATAGACTAGCGACTCGGTTAAGTGTTAATCCACAATATTGACGAATGTATCAGATGTAATAACAACTCACCTTCAACGCCCATAAGTTGATCCCGTATTAAGAGCGGGAGCGCGATCTGTTATTTACATTAGTTCTGTCTACATTTCCGAACATAATAGTACATTACAATACAAGTGCGAAAAATAGGAAATTCGAAACGAGTGGCGATAAATTAAAACACGACCGAAGGGAGTGTTTTAAATCGACACGAGTTGCGAATTACCTATTCGCACATGTATCGTACAACGTTTTACAGTACATATGGCCCTTTAAATGTTCGACACAGTAACGTAATATGCTACTTCTCGCACTAGTGCTATAAAGTAGCCCCATATGTACTGTAAATTAAATTATCAACTTATAACTGAAATCCCAAAAAATATATAAAAATTGAATTATTCCCTAGTTGTATAGTTAATTAAATTATCTACGAACATGGATAGGAGTGAGCGAGGCGTAGGATTTTACAAGTAATTGCACCTACGTGTATTGGCCTCGTGCACTTTTTCTTCGTTATCTACTGAGTCTGACTACTCGTAACAAACCATACCTTCTTCCTTCTCGCTCTTGACGGACGGCGGTTTCTTCAGCAATTCCTCTTCCTTAATGCGCACCGTTTCCGCTTCGACGCTCGCTACCAACGTATCGTATTTCACTAGCTCGCTCTCTACTTACTGCCTGCTGCTTACTACTCGTAACAAACCATACCTTCTTCCTTCTCGCTCTTGACGGACGGCGGTTTCTTCAGCAATTCCTTTCCTTAATGCGCGCCGTTTTCGCTTCGACGCTCGCCACCAGCTCATCGTATTTCAATAGTTCTCTCACTACTTACTACTTGTAACAAACCATACCTTCTTCCTTCTCACTCTTGACGGACGGCGGTTTTTTCAGCAGCTCCTCTTCCTTAATGCGCGCCCTTTCCGCTTCAACGTTCACCACCAGCTCGTCATATTTCACTAGCTCGCTCTCTAGAGACGATATTAGCATTGCCTGGAAAGAAAGTTTGAAATTAGTCCTTCTCCTTTTAGTTTAGATTTATCCATATTTTTTAATTCTGGCCCTTGGCTCCACGTAAGACCAGGGCTGTGGTATTTTATACCTGAGCATATGCTGAATGGTGTCCTTTGCAGCCAATAATTATTTGAAAGTTTTATTAATTACCTACTTTTTTGAACACTTTATGAAATATAATAGAACAGGGTTTTAAATGTTTAGTGATTAAATTTTGTAACTAAAGTGGCGTTATATGTAGGGTTTTATAATAAATTATTTTGTATTCTATTTAAAATTTCCATTTATTGTATGTTGTATTTATTTTTTATATCTTGCCAAAAAATATCTTGACGTTTTAGCCAATTTAGCCCGTCTCCCCCGCCTTCGCGATATATAGTCGGCAGAGGAGTTCTCGATATCGCATCGTGAGAACCGAGGGTTCCATTGAACTATTATTACTGCGTATAAAAAACAGAGAATCAGTATTTTGCGCCATGAATTGTTGTTGTTTTGACAACAAACCACGGAAGCGGAACGTGAATCTCGCGACCTAAACGCGTAAGCGCCATGAATTTTTAAGGCGCTTACGACGTTTTGGTCGCGTGGTACAAAGAAATTATTGAAAAAAAACGTGCTCAGATTTTTTTGCCATTGCAATAGTTATGATATAAATGGTATTTGCAGTGTGCAGAATTTACCTTACTTCCATGTCGTAAACAAAAGTATTATATCTGTTTAAAAATAAACTTTAATAGCTATCAATAGAATTGAATATTATAACTGCCATATAGGGCTGCGCATACGGTAAGGGGTTAAATAGATAAAAATATAAGTAACATATAGACTACCTAGCTTGCATATTATAGGAGCTTCGTCGGCCAACAAACCACTCTGTGGTTTGGCAGAAGTATATTGTAAATATTTATAAGGCATGAAACGTGAATAAACGTTTATTTATTTATTTATTTTTATTTATTGAAATTTAGTGTTGCTCAGAAATATTTGGACACGTTGGCTGCCTCGAAATATCTGATGGCGACTGTACAGGTTGCGATTGCGACAATTTTATTGTTTGGTATGGCTTATTTAAAGTAATAATAACCCAATGATTAATTCCTTATTTTTATAAATATTGTAATTTCGGAGTAAAACAGCGATGTGCGTAACGTTGACATAAGATTCAATTTCGCCTAACTTTTCGCAATTAGTGTTGTTTATTAATGGAATACATCTAGCACTAATTTAAACCTATAATATATAGAAACTAGTGCTAATGAACACGAGCCTATAATAATTCGAGCACGACATAACAAGTATTGCAAAAACTGAAAGCGAGTGTCGTTTTACCAAATGAATAGTTTATAAACACAAATAAAATGTTGGGATCTATATACCTCTTCCTCCAGTTCCTCGTGAATAAAGCCACAAAAACATGTTTTAAGTACTTTCATTGGAAAACGTAAAAATTCTTGTATCGTTATAAGTCGATCAGTACTTAAATAAATTTAACTATTCATTGAAATGCGATTTTGGTATAAAAATATACAATCGTATGTTAATTAACTCGAAACGCAATTTTCCTTTCCAAGAATTTCATGGAAATCCTATGAATCTCGTAAAATATTCGTTAATCGCCTACAATATACATGTTAACGAGTAATTATTTAGATTACCGTCTAAGGAAATTCAGCCACACCCACAAGCGTAAAAACGAAATACGACGCTATGACCTACCCGCGCTTTTAGTTTTTTAAAGGCATAGACAATATTAGCTTACTTTTCCTCATTGGAAAAGTTGCGAGGGAATTATACTCATTCTGCTAACTGATTTAAGCGGATTACGAAAAAATAAAAAAAATATATGATTTTAATTTTATCCTGAATTTAGTATTTTTGTGTATTGTATTAAATAAATAAGATTTATAATCGGCGCAAATTAGTACAAAAAAAAAAATCGACGCACTCATAAAATTAACTGTTATAATGAAATCATAGCGCAATACTAAGTCGGAAGGGAAAGATATTTTTTCTGCCAACGCGTTATCGCGACAGGTTTAGTCTGCAAGTTACTTACATGATTGCACGGTGGACAGAACCAATCGCCCTCAGGCACAAGGAACAACATAGGCTTGAGACACGACGCGTGGTAGCCGGCGTCGCACTTGTCACACAACAGTATCCACTCCGGCTGTTCACCGCTGCCGCAGTGCTTGCAGAACCCATCATCGGCTCCTAGACAGTTAACGAACTTACCAAACGCACTATATACGGCAGTGCCACGGAATTTTCAGTCATGTTTCATGAAAATGATAAAATGTTTGGCGGAATTATCGTAAACATTGCGAAAGGACGCCACTTTGACAGATTTTTTTTTTCTAATCTAGCATCTTGTTATGTCTTCCTATTCACGATCCATCACGTGTTAGATTGATTTGAGGAGACCAATGAGAGATGGTTCCATAGTTCGTGTCGTCCACAATGACGCGCAGATTTGTCAAATCTAATCTTTAATAGCATCACATTACAAATCAAGGCACGCGTCGTCGTAAATGACACGATCTATATGACTGGATGAGCTCTATGAAAATACCCGTAATAAATTTTGATAACATCAATTGTAAACTACCCGTTAATCAGTATTAATGAAAAATCATCACTTTTACCTTGCAATAAGGTTCATACGCGGCTCAGAACTAAAGGAAGAGAAGAGTCGTGGAATGTATGGAGCCTAATACAATCCACGACTCTTCTATAGTACTATTGTCGACCATGTTTAACGTGTTCAACTAGATGGACCGTGAATAAGGGCCTTTATACGTTGATGTATTGTGTCGAAACCACTCTATGGCTTATGTTAATTAAAAAGGTTCTTTATTTGAGTTGTATTCCGATAAAAGCAAATGAAATATTTTATCTGTATTGAAACACACTCAACTTGTCAGTAGAAAAAGGCGCGAAATTCAATTTCTTTATGGGAGTGCAACCTCGACATTGGCAGAATCATCAACACCCTGATGGAGCCATAACACGAAAAATTGATTGAACCCTTCACACCTAAATTTTTTTTTTAATTGACCGCTATTTTCTACTGACAAAGTCGCTGTTCCAGAGTATAACTGCCAATGTATTCACAGTTTTAGTGCATTACATTTAATATAAACTGATAAAATTGAATAAAACCACATGCGAAGTAACTTTTATTATACTTTACCGACATATATTTATCATAAACATCAGATGATACAATAAATAATTAAGAGACTCGCTTAATTTAATTGTTTTATGGTTGATTTTTTTATTTCTATCGAGTTTTAGTAACCATTCAACTTACAAATCCTACAAAAAAAACAAAAACATACAGTTTTTTTTTCAGTAGTTTATAAATCACTTTATCACTGAGATAAAAAAACCACATGAATGAAAAATCTACAAAATATATATCTTAGCCTATTCTTCAATAGTTGACTGTATTTAAAATAAATTATTTCACACCATGTATTAAATAAAGCAGCAGAAAATTAATAGAGTAACGTATACAGCGGTTATTTTTAGACACAATTTATATTTTATAAATCGTATAGGGACCGTGCGCGTTGGAGGGTCTGCCATCTTGTGGCCTGAATCGGAACAATAAACATGTAAATTTACACGTCACGTGTTTTCTTGTGCATAGTAGGTTCTGCCATCTTGTAGGCTACATTGGAACAATAAACATCACATTTACGCCTCGCGCCATAAATCTGACGGCTCCTGTGCTGCCTCCTATAGTTCATGCACGCTCCCTATAGAACTATAAAGAGTAGACCGTGATGTGATTTGGTTTCTTATTAATTCCATGGTGGCAAATGATTTGACAGTTAGAAAAAAGAAACTGATTTGACTAGTAGTGACTAAAAGGACAGTCAACCTTATTATTAATCTTATATAGTCCGATTTTTTAATGTTGTCGATTTTTCTTCGTTATATTGGGATAATATTTGGCTGATTTGAAGAGCTCCTCATTCTGAGTGGAATAAATATAAAATCACAATTTGTGACAAAAAATGTACGTATTTATCGTTGAATTTACGAAAATTCCATACGTTTTCGTAACTCAAGGGACATACGGTGAAATTATGCTTATATTGTACAGAATAGGTAACTCTTAATTATTCACCGAACTTTATAAGGCAGGTCTACACAGAACGAGCCAACTCGAGTCTGCGAAGACGTGCCTCGGGGAGGCACGTCTCCACCGACCGAGCTGCTTCGCGCGGCAATTTCCTAGCGAGGCGGCTCGTTCTCTGTGTAATGCCTATTGAAATCTGACGAAAAAATAACAACAACATAAAAATCGACCCATATACACTTCCAAGTGGATTTTAAAAATTTGCGACAGTAAATAACATAAAAAACATGCAGTCCTGAAAACAATTAAGGTGGTGCTGAGAAATAAGCGTAAAAAAATCATGCAGCATTTTCTTCTCAAGTTTTTATTTGTGCTTTCACAAATTTTTGCGTTTTCGTGCAACCTTCCACCCGAAGCGAACTTACCTTCTTGCAACGTTCTGGCCCTTTTTAGAGGCTCGCTCGGTTCCCCAGTCTCAAGGTCGGACTCTGGCGAGAACTCATGGTCTGATTTGCCGAATTCGACTGTAAATTTATAAAAAGGAATTGATTATTGTTTAATATGGTGGCAAACAAACGTACTACCCGCCTGATGTTATGCGATCACCGTAGCATATGGACGTTTTTAAGTTGCCTATTTCAGTGTTACGTTCTGTAGAATAGTTGCTTTCTTTATAATGCGATAGGAAAATGTTTTGCAAATAGAAGAAGGCTTCATTATTTCATTTCGATAGACATACCTTTACTTTTGACATGAAATCTTTATTTCTAGAAAGAAAAGTTCAAAACTCTTAAAAATATATTTTTGCTAATTTATTTAACGTATTATATTCATAATGTAAGCTGCCTTCCCCTTATATGTTAACTTCAAAATTAGTAAACCCATTTACTTTTTGGTATCCTCGTACCTTACTTAGGCCACTCAACAAGCTTCGTGCCCTAACACGGTACTCGACTGAAAAACTAAACTATATCACAATTGTGTACAATACTTTTTCCACAAGTTAACTAACATAATACTTTTTCTACTATAAAATCTAAATAATTAAACAATATTAGGCAAGTATCTCAGTAGATAAAAATATAGTACAAAAGACATCAAAGCACTTCTTATCCATTAGGCGGATCCACATAGAGCGAGCATATGCGCGAGGCAATTTCCTCACGCACAAAACGGACAGTGCAGACGTACCTCGGCCGAGGCGGCGCGCAAGGAAAACGCGCGCACAGTGTGAACCCGCCTATTAAATAATAGCGCCTCGATGTCTTTTGTCATATCCTTTGGCGACACGTGATTCATAGAATTCAAGTTGACTAAAGCGTTTCATAAGAAGTTTAGTTGAGTTCGGAGCACATTGTGAAAAATATGCGATTACAGTTTGGTATAGGACTTGTTAGTTTAGCCATTAAAGACGGACTCGTAGAGAACGTGAGTTCGGACTCACGGTCAGGCTCGGGGCGGTCGGACAGCTCGTCGCGCTCGGACTCGGAGTCGGGCTCGCTGGAGTCCTGCGCGCGCCAGCCCGGCGCCGGCCGCGCGCGCGCCGCCCGCCCCCCCCGCGCCGGCGAGCCCGAGCTGCTGCCCGACAGCCGCCACTCCTCCTCCTCCTCGCCGCCCTGCAACATCACGTACCTACCGTTCAGCACGGGATCTACCGTACTTCTGTTTGTCGAATATATGACTGCCAGTAAATCGAAATCAACTTTATAAGAAGCGCGGCGCAAGGGAGCCGTTGTCTATAGGATCCTAACAGCTGCGTTGTTAGGTATATTCATACAGTTGTATTTTTTTTTGATGCTGACTTCTAGGCAAAGATCTACAAAGTAAAGCAATATTTACTTTAATTTTATTTATCTAAAATAATAAATAAAATTAAAGTGTTTGTTAGTGTCTTAGATAAAATAATGTGTGCAACGGTACATAATTAATAAGCAGGTCTTCAAAATATGATAGCTAATAAGCTAACCTAAACCTACCCCACCTAATTGTAAATAAGTTTTATTATGTTTTCTTTTACAATAAAGGATAATTATAAGCTTGATTATTGTCAGTGGCGGGGCAAGATCAAAATTTTATGTGAGCAAGGTACATTTTGCGAAGCCTTCTGCTGGCACTGGCATTTTTACCTTACCCAGATATAGGTAGTTATTTGAGGCGCGAGGCCACTAGTACCGCGAGGCCGTAACGCCGCCTCTGATTATTGTCCTTTGAGGTGGTAACTTTTTCAAAGGACAAAATCTTTGTTTGTTATTAAATACTAACGTAGGCTAACACTGATTGGACCATTTGTTGTCTTTAATGGAATAATAATAAATAAATAAATATATTTCCGAGAACGCGTTCAGAAATTATAAAAAACAACCTGACACCACTCGCCGTGCCCAGCTCACTCGATCTACACCGTGTTTTTATTGAATTGCGTTAACTCCGGGGTTTCGGTAAGTACGTTTAAGGAAACTAAATGGCATAGTTAATTAAAAAAAAAAAAAATTTTTTTTTACTATTTTTATTTTTATAAAAAGTAACTAAATGTTGCATATAGCGTTGTTGTAACACGGGCATTACATTTAACTCAACCAAACAATTGAAAACTGTGATATATCAATGTCATTTCTAACATCGATCGTCCGAGATAGTACGTACGTTTAGTAGCAAATGTATGAACTCGCACTAAACACTAATCAATAAGTAAACAGGCCCTAAGGCAAGTGTACACGCTCGTTATAATATAAAAATTTATGATAGATTATCTCCGAAATGGAGTTAGTTAGAATATCGGTATCTTTGAGAAAGTTACTTAATTTAAGCTCAGGAATGCACCCTCGAAATTAACGCAAATAAAAAAAAACACGGTGTATATGAAAGAAATCTTTATTACCTAATTTACCTGGCATAGCATATACCTATAGCATAAGAGTCGCATACGAGTTTTTATGATAAATCGTAAGTATGTAATATAAGCGACCATTATTTGAATTTACTGATGACATCACCTGCGCGTCGACACATATATGATGCAACTCATGTACATATAGCTCTACAACATTTTCACAACTTTATTTTGACTTCCCATTCATATTTTTACATTGCCAAGCGCAAGTTTCTTCCAACCTTCCAATTATATCTTCAATTCCCTAAGCGCAATCTCCTCCTATCAGCTTCCTGTTTAATCTTCTGCTGCGCGATCCGACGCGACTGCCGGACGGGTGTCGGATCCGAGTCGTCCGCAGCTTTTTTTACGTTAGCCTTTATATTTAAACATACATTAAATACAAGTCTTACCTTTTTCTTATGGATCATCTTTAGCTCCCTAAGTGCGACCTCCTCCTGATGCCTCCTATCAGCTTCCTCTTTAATCTTTTGCTGCGCGATCCGACGCGACATCCGGACGGGCGTCGGATCCGAGTCGTCCGCAGCCTTTTTTACTTTGGCTTTCTCTTTGCCTTTTGGCTTCTTTTTTAGGACTTTTTTGCCAGTCTTTTTGCCTGCTGAAATTTGATAATGCAAATATTATTGAAGGCAATCTATCTATACAAAAATGACAAAAGATAATTATAAATGTCCATCACTAAAGATGCTTCTGGCATTGAATCTAATTCAATAGGTATGCCAGAATCTGTATGAACTAGACTCGTCTGGAATTTGGTTAAATCCAAAATAAACAAACAAAATAAGTAAGCGGACTGAGAACATAACATAAAAAAAATCGAAGAAAGTCCTCAAATTCAAATTGTATTTTACCTATACTGTACAGTGTTTCTTCTTCGGAATCGTCACTAGATTTTTTCTCAAGCAGCTTGGCTTCAACCTTTTTTCTACAAAAGAAAATGTCATTATATATGGCATCAAAACTTACCAATTTCAAACACATTTTAAGTAACAAAAGTAAACTAAAAAGTTACCTTGAAGTAGTAATAATTTTCTTGGGTTTAATTTTCAACCTCTTGCCACTTGTGATAGGCATATCATCCTCACTTTCACTTTGAGATTCAGATTTGTTCCTGTCACTGTGCGTCGCGTCCAGCAGCGACCTCTTCAAAGGTTTAGATTTACTCTTCTCCTTATTATTACTCTTTTCTACATCACTATTATCTATCTTATTTTGTAATATCTTTTTTCTTTTAAACTTGCCTTTGTTAGCTTTAATTTTCTTCCTCATAGCTATAGGATCTTTTTCTACATGCTCTTTGTTAAGGTTGTCGTTGTTTTCATTGTTTTCGCTTTTAGCTTCGTCTTTATTTACATTGTCTAGAGTATCTTTGGAATATGATACTTCTATGTCCTTACTAGGTTCTAAGCGTAATTTTTTTGGAGGTAGATCGTCGTCAGGCTTAGCCTCGTTATCTGGGCTTCCTTCCTTTTCCGGCTCCGTGTGATCAACCCCATCTTGATCTGAAGACACACTGTTTTTCCTCTTTTCTATAATACTGGCTTTACTATCATTACAATTGTCAGCGTCCGATGTAGGAGACTCTTTCTTCTGATTTAACTTTAATTTTCTCGCTACTTCAGGTTTCTTCTTTACCTTACCTCTAGTTTTTTTCACATTATTTTTATTCGGACTTTCACTATCTGTGGTTTTGTCATTCACGCTGCTTTCCCTTTTCAAGTCATTGTCATTATTGCTTGAATTTGATTTAATACTGTCTGATCTGTTAGACTTTCTAATACAATGTTTCTTAGAATCTGGCTTTAGAACTTCAGAATTATCATTAGATTGCTTCTTCAATGATCGTTTATTGACAGTAGGATGACTACTTTTTAACTTAACACTTTTAACTAATTTACTTTTACTAGAGTTAGAGTTATCATTAGAGTTAGAATGTTCACCGTTAACACATTCTTCATTGTCATTCTCCTCATCTGAGTTATGCTGCACTGTGTTTGCTTCTTCTAATACTTCAGGGTTTCCGGTATCATTATCATAACCACAACCTTCTCCATAAAAATACATGACAGGTTCGGATATTTCTTCACCTATAAAGTAAGTGCTCTCGCAATCGGCTCCGCTGCCTTCTCCTGTGACAACCAGAACTGGTTCTTCTATTGCCTCACTCACTCCATCTGTTTCCTTTATTTTCGTTTCCTCACTTGGAGGATTCTCAGGCGTCTTTTCACGTACTGGAGACTTTTTGCTATCTGTACTGATTTGAGGTTTTTCAACATCTTCAGATTCTACATTTTCTTCGGTTTCGTCTTCTTTTTCTTTTAACTGTTGATTTTCTGAATCTTCAGCCTTTTCTGATGTTTGCACTGATGGTTGTTCACTTTTCTCTTCTATATTTTTATCTTCTATAGAAGGTTCTTTTACCTTCACATCTTCTACTTTTAGTTCTTCTGTTTTAGAATCTTCAGTTTTTTCACTTTCTTCTACTGTTTGGTTATCTACTGTTTTTCCTTCTTTATTATCACTATCAGCTTTTGTGGGAGGGGGTTTCTTATCAGCTTTAGATTCATCGTCATCATGTTCCGACTCAGACTCTGGGCTTAGAAATTCCTCGTTTTCTTCTTCGGGTTGTGTATTGGTTTTCTGCAAACATAGAAAAGTAACATAAGTATTAGTAGTTCAAAGACAAAACATTTTTTATATATTGCGGTCTTAGGTTTTACCAAGCAATATCTGTTTATTTAGATAGATATATCAGATACCAGATTCATATAATTATGAAAAAAAAACTTTGTAGCTAAAATAAATGAATCAAAAATCCCTTACGATTATACTTAAACGCACCCGAATAAAAAGAAGCAAAAGTTACAGGTGCCATAAAAGATAATTAGACGTAATATAGGTCATACTTATGAAAATCTGTCAATACAATCTAAACTTTCTGCCACAACAAAAACTCATTAATTTCAACACAATAACAACAAAAATAAAATAAACTAAAATAGATGTCTTTACTAAAGAAAAAGTGACCAAGTCGTCCAGTGGCAGAAGCAAGATTCAAACCTGATTTAGTTATTTTTGATTTTTCATTTTAGTTTAGTTTAGTGTGAGTACTTAAAAATCACAAATCAGAATATTAATTTTTTTTATGATATACACCGTGTTTTTATTGAATTTCGTTAACTTCGGGGTATCGGTAAGTACGTTTAGGGAAACTAAATGGCATAGTTAATAAAAATAAAAATAAATTTTTTTTTGTTATTTTTTTTACTATTTTTATTTTTATAAAAAGTAACTAAATGTTGCATATAGCGTTGTTATAAAACGGGCATTACATTTAACTCAACCAAACAATTGAAAACTGTGACATATCAATGTCATTTCGAACGTCGATCGTCCGAGATAGTACTTACGTTTAGTAGTAAATGTATGAACTCGCACTAAACACTAATCAATAAGTAAACAGGCCCTAAGGCAAGTGTACACGCTCGTAAGGGCCTTATAAGATAAAAATTAATGATTGATTATCTCCGAAATGGAGTTAATTAGAATATCGGTGTCTTTGAGAAAGTTACTTAATTTAAGCTCAGGAATGCACCTTCGAAATTAACGCAAATAAAAAAAAAACACGGTGTAGAAGGCGAAACGAGCAGACGAACCGCCTGATGGTACGCGATTACAGCCGCCCATGGACACCCACAACACCAGAGCGGTTGTAAGTGCGTTGCCGGCCTTGGAATGGGAGTACGCTTTTATCCTGAAGGGAATTTGATTTGTTGAACAACAAAAATAATACCTCAGTTGCCTCAGTTGAAGGTATTTCAGTACTGTTGGAATCCTCATTGGTGTTAGACACAGTTGAGGGACAAATTTCTTCTCCGTTTTTCAATTGTCCTATTACTTTGACTAGCTCTTCTCGATTTCTGCAAACAATAGCTTATTAACAAAACGGATCACAGATTTACTCATCCACATTGCCTACCAACACTAAGCGTCACTTGCACCATCCCACTAACACGGGGCTAACCGGTTAAACCTGGAGATACCATGGTTACTAGTACAATTAATAATAAAATAATAATAAAATGTTTTATTGCAGGCATAAAAAAAACCCATACATTTCTTAAAAACTAACTATAAACTAGCTTAACTTTAACAAAATTAAAATAATATATTGCCACTAGGTTAACGTTTTAACTGGTTAACCTTGGGTTAGTGGGATGGTGCAAGTGGCGCTATAGATTTATTTTTGTTTATATAATGTAAAGGTTCTTATTCTTAGAATATAACTTTAATTTCAATATTTAAGCAGTTTCAGTTTCTATAAATATACGAATATTTTTATAAGCATAGGGCCTATAGACTATGATAACACATAAAGCCTTTAAGGGTGTTCTATGGGTTAGTATGTGCCTTAAAAAAGAACACTGAGCTAAATTCAGGAATAAGCTATAAAAAATTAAAATTTTAGTTGCCTTTCTTATTTATTTCCATAAATTTTTAGAACAGGAATAATGACTTGTCTTGACTCGATATATTTCGCTGTCAATATAACCTTTATGCATACAAGCAAGGTTTATATTTTCTAGCTTGTAATAATTAGGCTTGTGTAGAACATGTACTGTACTTAGGGTTGCCATCCGTCCAGGTTTCCCCGGATTTGCCCTAGTTTAGAGGGCATAGCATCGGGGGGGGGGGACTTCATTTGTAGTCCAGATTTCAAAATTTAAAGTCTTAGGCCACCCGTGACACACGCACAACCTGTTTAAAAAACGACCAAACGGCTCTCGGCTAATATGAGCAAGATAGCACATAGCCATCACTCCATTGCAACTGCATAGGAGTAAGCGAGACAACTTATTTTGAATTATACTACTTTACATTTACAAAACATCTGCAAAAACTGTTCCATTACATTCAATCCTCCAAGCTAACACCCATTGGTTAAGTTTATGAATATCTATGTATCTCTGTTATATACAGTACCTCGCTATTAACTGCCAAGTCTCCTCATCCTGGTCCTCCCGATACAGACAGAGGTTAGCCTCATCGTCCACCTGAAGCCAATACACGCAGCCGTGCTTGTCCCGCCCGATGGGGTCCAACCGGAGCTCCTTACATGACAGGGCATTCACTGCCGCCTTGAACTTTATGTGGCATGTGAACTGGTACTCAAGTAATATCTGAAAATGTATAACTTATAACACTATAGTGAAATATAGTAAGGCAAGCATTTACTGGCAATGCCTTACTGTAAATACAAAAGCACAAGAAAATGGTATAAGCAGCAAAGCAAGGCAAGGCAACTAAGGCAAGACCATTGAAAAGTGCCTGTTGCTTTTGAATCTTTTAGAGAATTTATAGACCGCGCGGGCCAGGAGCATATTTCGTCAGTCATCGCCTCCCGGCTGATACGGCCAATACTTTGTCAGATGCTCTTTTGAACTAAAAAAACCGTCAGCCGGTTCTATCGCGGTGGAATGACCGTCAGCTGTAAAATGAACATTTAAAAATATGCGCCTTACCACTTTATGTGCGGCAAAGTATGCGTAATGTGTAAATTGCGTAATCTGTTGATGGCTTTTCAGGCGTTTACGCCTGATGAAATGCTGCATGCAAAGTTTCATGATTTGTTATTGCTGTCACAAAAGGTATAGTGCTTATTTTTTACATGTTCATGTTACCAGCTGATAAATTAACAACAGCATCTGAACTATCATTTGACAAAGTATCAAATGGGAGGAAATGACATTTTTTTTTTGTTTTACGTGTTTCGGTGGCTGCCATGGCTCAACCCACCAATGGAGCGGCAGCTGACGTCCACGAGGGTTCATCATACCTAGTTAACCACTACACGAGTTTTCAGCCAGGAGGCGATTGGTCATGGAAATTGTTCCTGGCTCGCGGTCTATTAAATATTTTAGTTGTGACAACAAGTAATTTTTTTGGCATAGTGATCTCTTTAAGAATATTTAGGTAGCAAAGAAAACATTTCAGTTTGAGCAAAAATGCTTGTACATCTTGATGTTTCTCTTTACAGGTTCCAATTTTCAACAGATTCTTACGAAATTTTGTAAGCAGGTTCAATGATTTAAAAGATTTCTTTTGTCAATTCAGTTTTTGGAAAACTTTAAAATGGCAGAGCCATATATTTATTGAGTTTTAAGGTAGCTCACAAAGTCCTAGTGGCTTTTAGATTGATAACATTGTTAAGTTGCATTTAAATATATATAAAACATGTTTCTATAGTTTCTGTTTAAATTAGCGCTGGGCAAAGTACGGTCCGTGGGCCAACTCCGGACGCTTTTATTTTTTATTATGTACTAACGATTTCAATTCAAAATACATTTTGCTGTAATTTTGGCCCTCCTCTGAAATTTCAGTGTCCCGCCATGAACAAAGTTTACCCACCACTGGTTTAAGTGGTAGTTGTAGTAAAGAAATGCACAATATTTGCGCAGCTTACACTGCATAATTCTAATTCAGTCTGACTTTTACGAGATTCTTTACCTTCAAGTAAGTTTTTTCAGGCATAAGCATCAATTTTAAAATGAATTAGATCATTAAATCAAGTTGCTGAACATAAACATGCCATTTTGAAATTAAAATGATCAAATGCATAAGTTCATAGAGAAATGATCAGAGATAGACAGTGACTAATTAAAGGTTTGTAAAAACTACTACATTCACCTACCCTGCTTCAACATACAGGGAACTCAATTACTTTAACAATGTAATGACACTTACATAGTTGTTTTTATGTCAGATCAATACATTCTGTATACAATAGAAACTAACTGTAATGCTTCCATCAAGCTACTTTCTAATTCAAGTGTGGGTCGCAAAATGTCGTAAAAGGTGTTGTTCGTACCTTGAGGGTCTTTAGTTTGACCTCTGTGCTGGCTTTCTTGTAGGAGAAGCGCTCGATCTCCCACGCCTCCTGGTGGTGGCCCTGCTGGTGACAGAACTTGATGAGGCAGCGCTCCCAGCGGTTGCTCTGCACGGACTTTTGCGCGCGCCGCAGCAGCCGCAGATGCAGCTCCTTCAGCGGCTCCGGAACTGCATAAACATCACTTTCAACACTGTTTGTTTATAACACAACACATCACAATTCTCGTAATTCCTTACCTTCCTCCGTATTCTCTACGAGCTGCTGTAATTTTGCTATTGACGGTATTTCTAGCCCGTACAATTTCCCGAAAACCTTCAAGAACGAGTAGATAACGGCGAAATTGGGATCATTCGTACAGGAAATTTCTCCGTCAGACGCCATCGTCGAAACTCAGTTAGTTTTTATACTAAACATCGCTATGTGGCTTCAATTAGTGGTATACGATTGCATCACTTATATCTAGATTAAAATTGTATAAAATGTACATTATTCACGAAAATATTATTTTAATGTGCACAGAATTCATTATTTTCTTATTTTCTAGTAATAAAATATAACTCAATTGACAGCCATCGTGCCATAGACTTACGAATTCGTAAATGTTTTGTTTTTAATCGCCTTTACCACAGATATGGTATTTTTCAAAAAGAACCGTTTGAAATGCATCTTTATAATTTGTATGCACGTGTGATAAGCGCTTTACAAAATGTCGGTGAACTTTGTCGGCGAATTAAAGGATTAATTTAGGATTGCCATAGAAAAATCACCTGTCTAGATTACGTCTGTCTAGTGTCTACATACTCTGTGGTTAACATCAATCCAAAAAATTGGTCAAGAACTCGAGTATTGTTTCGTTCGCGAGTTTTTTGTGGTTTAATTGTTTAGTTTAATAATTATAAAAGCAAAACCTACAAACATGTCTTCAGCGTGTTGTGGTACTAAGAAGCAGAAGTTGAACAACTCGTATAATGGTATAGATCGACCTTTAAATGGGTACCTAGAATCAGTGGCTATTCCTGATATGTGTTACTTTTGTTTCGATGTTTTGTATTGTCAGCTGCATAGTATGGACCCCCCACAAACGCCAAATTTTACTAACGATGCCTAGTAAGTGCCAATATGTTTATGCTCTAGTGAAACTATTTATAAGTTAATATCTAGGGGTAGGATTTCGCTTAGGCATTCTTTGTTTGCTTACAAAGAAGCTGCTTTGTTCCTCGGTTGGGCAATTAGTAGGTCGAGCAGTTTACGCCCAAAATGCGTTTTTGTCGACGTAAATGTGTGGGTGGTGTTGTTTATTATGCTTGTCTTCTTTATAGCAACTTTCACTTTAGATAATAAATGCACTCTTTGTCGTAATATAGGTAATGGATATGTATATTAGTGGACTCTAAACGAGAGGTCTTCTTGCAGCCCTTTGTTTGTTACCTGGAAGATCGGGAAGGAGCATCGGCTGCGAGGCTGCATTGGGACATTCAATGCCATGCATTTGCATTCTGGTAAATAAATGATTTGGTAATAAAATACAATATTTTTATAACATAAGGATTTATAATGCTAAATAAATATAGCTTAAGCAATAAGTTAATTTAAGGTTTTACAAATTTGAAAAATAGCATTGGGTGATTATCTAACCAAATAATCAATAGGCTATGATAGACATAAACATCATTACTTGGTAGACCTTGAGAGAAGTAATTAAAGTCAATGATGTAATTTGTAAAGCCATTAAAACTAAATTTTTAAAATCACTTCTAGTTTATTCATTATACTGACTCATTTTCCTATAAAGAAAACTATAGAGTCACCTTCAGTATGTAGGTTAATTTACTTGCAGCACCCAGGTTGTTAACCTTTCTTAATGAATAAACATTACAATTCTTTGATAGGATATCTATAGTAAAAAGAGTCACATGAACCTAGTCAAAGTTAACTTTCATTTTAAAGCAACATGAAAGTTGACATGAACATTCAAGTAGCATATATATGACTGGTACCAGATTTTGTTGCTAGAAATTGTATAAATTCTGGTTATGTGGGGATTATAGCCAAAGCGCTGGTGTAATAGAGGAGGCCTGTGTCCAGTAGTGGGATATATATAAGCTAGTGATAATAATGAACAGATGCACAATTACAGTTTAAATTACCTTTGTGCATTGTGACAAGGATTATGATGGTATGCTGTGTATAAAAAGTGTGGCGTCTAAAGGGTTAAGGTTAATGTATGTCTGTGCAGTCATTATTTGAATAAACTAGATAAATTATATATATTATATGTATCATTATTTATTATTAGTAGTTATAAAATGTATGAAGATTTTAGGTTCAAACTGTATTAATTAATGCATAATTTGCATGATAAAGAGCAATAAATATGTATGATCTGTTGACACACACCCCAATTATTTATTATTTTCTGCATAACAATTACTGCCAAACAAAGACTTGTTTAAGAAAACTCTGCATATATCAAACATGTTTTATTTTGTTTGGTTTAAGTAAGTTTGCAATAAGTAATATTGTACAATCAAGTACCTACCCCCTCTTGGCGACTCACTTTTGCATTGAGAGAACGCGATACCAGTCCGTAGCTCGGGCCCAAAGCTCCACACCATATGTCAACACGGAGTGGACCGTCGCAAAGTAGCATTCTCACACCGCGGCCTTCCTGGCGTCTTATCAGGGAGCCCGCTGCTAAACTGCCGGAACTTGACTCCATTCTAAAAAAATCTTCCTTAAATGAAGTTCCCTGTTATCTTAAGTTAATTACTAACCCCCATTTCTTCTAGGCCTCCGCGAGTACGCGATAACAAGCGCCCTTAAAGACTCCCGCTTCTCGCCCATCACGCGCGAAGAAGTCCCCCGTCTCACGGTGTCCGTGTCCATCCTGCAGCACTTTGAGGAGGCCGAGCATTACCTGGACTGGAAGCTGGGGAAACACGGCATCAGGATCGAGTTCATCAGTGAACGGGGGTCCAAGCGGACCGCTACGTATTTACCACAAGTTGCTACTGAGCAAGGTTAGTGTCTACTAGGGGTGCCATACGTCGGGATTCAATCCTCTGATATTTTAGGGTTTTTGGTCCTTTATCAGGATTGCGAGGGAACTTGGAGTGTGTCAGGATTTTTCAGAACCTCCACTAACCACTAAGGGTCAGCTAGAAGTTTGGATTTGGACAGAGGAAAGGGAAGATTGTGTTGTAGCTACAGCATATGGTGAGATATGGAGCTTGTAACTCATGAAAGGTTTTAAGAAGAACGAAAGGAATAAGGGATTTGTTTTAAGTGAAATGATCTTCCAGGAAATGACAGGATTTTTATGGCGATGTCCGGATTTATGTCAATTTGAATTTCTCTCAAAAATGCTCCCAGGCCGAATACCCGCGGACGATATCGTCCACGATTAACCATTACCACAATTTATTCCTATTATTTCTAAAACTAACGCGCCCTGATATGCTGTAGCTAATACAGATAGCCTTCCCTTTCCTCTACCCAACTTAGACCAAACTTTTAGATAGTGGTGGGTTAACGTTTCTAAAAAACCTTAACACTCGCCAAGTCCCCCCCGCAATCCGGCCAAAGGACCATAAATCCTGACATGTCAGGGGAATTCCTGACGTATGACAATCCTAGTTGAGGGCTTCCTCAGGTTGCATCCACCAATTTCCGTTCTACCATCAATCTGCCTAGCCCTTAACCGATAACCAGAAACCAAATGGCAAACAACGTCTAATTGTAAGTGGTTACATACCGTCTTGACTCTTTTAAACTTTTACTTTAGACTACCTTTTTGAAGAACTTCATAGTAACCTAAAATAAATAAATAGTTTAAAAACACAAGAAAACACGCTTATCATGGTCAAGTTCATTACAAGACTTTTCTAACAAATCCAAACACAGCTCTGATACGATGTTCCATCATGAAGTTCCAGTTCATATCTTCCGGCTCTATCATCATATCAGTTCGACAGTACCATATTATTGTATTGTCATCAGAACTACATACAGCTGCCAACTTTCATGACGCTACAATCCTTGGAAGATGGTTAAATTAGTCAGCTAAGATTCCATAGTTACATACAGGTCGACCTAATAAAAGCGTGTTAAAAATAGAAAGGATGACTGGTAGAGAATATCTTTTGGCATTAAGTCCGCCTTTTGTATGATAAGTTTTCTGTTGTGCAATAAACTTTAAATATGTAAATAAATAAATTAAACCTCGACAGGGAGGTCATTCTACAGATTCGCATTTCAGAATCAAAACGAAGAGTTGTAGAAAGTCATTATAAGCTGGATTGTACTAATTCCAGGTTGGGACCAAATCCAAACAATCGACTCGCTACTCCGCAAAGGTGGCTACAAGGCAGCCATTACCGGCGAGATGAGACGCAGCATCAAGCTGACTCGCTATCAATCCGAGGAGATCTCTGCCTCCTACAGCGACTACATCAGCCAGCGCTGCTAGCACCAACCTCTCCGTCTCCGGGGCCTGGTGACTCACACCTCATCTGAGTTGCCCCGGAGGCCTATGTACAGTTCACTTTGGGAACTACCTAGAGGTTATGAGATGGAAAACAGTTTGACTCATCTAAGTGGTTATAGTGCTAAGTTAGTATCTAAGTGTACCCTAGTGGCATGATCCGATTGTGATCAAAGTGAACGCGTGTCTTAAACAACACTGCCATCGACATTCCGAACACCAAAGTTTGGGGTAATGTGTGTGTGAGTTATTTTATGTTAAGGCGGCGGGGTTTGGCGGGAATGGTTTTAAAACATCCTAATTTTAGGTTATCTAAAAATGTAAAAGGTCTTTGACATTGAATTACCTATTGCAAAAAATACAACTGTGTATATAGGTACTAAGTGTGGACCAATTGCCAAATAGCATTTTCTGCCAGTCAACTATAGGTCCAAATAGAGTCAAATGGAACAAAGTGAAAAGTTGAATTATTAAATTTTTGCGTTCAATTTTTTTTCGGGTTGGTTACTCTGAGGTTATTTCGGGTAGGTTACTCTGAAGTTATTTCGGGTAGGTTAGTGAATCAACTTTTTCTCGTATCTCGTTGCCGTTCCCCTGGTTCACTCTTAAAGCCGGTTTTTTATGGTATTTCAACTAACAAAACATTTTTTGTGGGAGTTATATCATAGAGAAATAAGATAGCTTAGAGAGCTCACTTCGTACATCAGTTTTCTTACTTAATAAATAATAAGGTATGGTATGACGTATTATTAATAAGTTTACTCGCTTAAAACGTAATACTTATTTTATTTAGCTGAAATTTTACCATAAATAAGTTTACGCAAAGCTCTTTTAAACCTTATTATAAATAGGTTTTTATTTATGTATGGAGTGAGCACTCTTAAGTCTAAGCTTACTTATTTCTCTATGGTTATACTATACACCCTTTCCACATTAGACCATCTATTAAGCATATTATAACTAATGACTTATTAGAACTTGGTACAACAAACTGTGCTAATATTGTCCTGTGGCTGACGGCATAAAATAACTGCAAGAATTATTAATTAATTACCGAAACAAATGCCCTCTGACCTTACCCGAAGTGCTAATAATAAAGTTTGCGGTGTGACATTTAGGATTGAAATAGGTATTTTGGGAAGTGGATGTTTTGAAGCAAACCAATGCATGGTTCAGCAAGGAAATTGTTTTGTGTGTTATATTTGATACATAGAAAGAACTCCACATAAGTAAGCAATGGTTGTTATTGGGCACTTTATGCGGTATAATAATGCAATAAGGTTTTTTTTTTTTCATTAATATTTCACAATAAGTGCTCGATAGTAATCATTATGTTTATAGGTTGATTTACCAAAGCTGGCGTAGATTTTTTATAAGAATTTTGATAATTCAGTACAAATCTCACGCTAGCTCTTATAAATCTGCATTTACTTTTGTGGATTTCTTTCTAATACTAAAAATACGAAGTAAAATAAAATTTATAGTGGTTTGTCACTGGAGCATAGGCATAGTGAATCATGTATTTTTCTTATTTAGTATTATAACCTCAAAAAAAAATTTTTTTTTTATAAGACATTCCCGCCAAAATATTAAGCCGCGCCGACACGTTTGACCACTTTGATCACAATATGGACAGTGTTGACATCTGTTGTTGCAATAAAACAGTTACACGACGACCGCGTTTGTTTCTTTCTGACACTTGATTCATTTCATGAGTTGAAAAGAGACAAAACTGAAGCCGCTTGTTTTAAGTAGTTTATGTATTGACATTGTGAGAATAATGATTTGATTTTTTTTAAATCAAGTATTTATTCCAAGATTCGACTTCGGACAATAGTTTACGACGTCGTATAATTAATTAAAAAACCCTTGTTTTTATATCCGAGATTCTATAGTATTTTTCAAACAGCTTCGGTACAGTGACAGATGTCATCTGAACACAATTTTGCGAGATTTTGCGTTTTAAGATTATACATTGTATGGAGATGACGTACCGTACACAAGCTGTTTGAAGAATATTATAAAATGACAGTTCGATTGCCCCAATTTATCTGGCAGATCTGCCTTTTTAGCCTCGTAAAGCCCAACATACAAAAAATTGGCAGTTGTATTAGAAATCTACAGGGAAGGAAGGTTGAATTTCTTTTGTTGTAGAAATCGAACGGAACAAAGGAAATGCAACTCTTTTCCGATTGAAAATGATTTAAATTGCATTGTAGTGATTAGTACTATGGAAAGGACCGTGGGTCTTGCGTGGTTTGTACAGTAAGCTGCAGAGATAGTTGACCCCCTCTCCCCGTTTATACCGGGGAGGACGGGGGTTACGCAAGCAGGATGATTAGGTAGTAAATGGGCCAATGGAACTGTCATTTTAGTATTTGGGCTATAAATGAGCGTTTAAAAAAAAATGAAAGCCTATTTGTTACAAATCTGCACTTTCTTTGGTTCTTTCTACACAGAATCGTTAGCATCTATCCTACCATTAAAAAATATCTCTTAAAATGTGCGTTCCATTACGTCACGTTTTTAGTGTGATTTTTTTTCACTTGTACAGATCGTGTCACTCACGAAGACGTGCCTTGACTCTTATCGTCATTTTATTAAAGGTTAGATTTGACACATCTGCGCGTCATCGTGTGACAGGAACTATATGTTCGTGACGTAGTGGAAACTAAAATTTCCATACAAATTTTCGGGACTTTTTTTGTTAGGTTCAGGATTGAATAGTGATTGTGAGTTGGAAGAACCCGAAAGTATCAGGATCTGAGAATCTGAAAACTTGTTTCAATATTTTTTTTAAACGCTCAAAAACATGGCGTAGATGAAAATCAACATTTATCATTTACAAATCCCTATAATTTTAAACTTATGAACTTACAGGTCTATTTGCCAAAACGTGATCTGATATATAAATTATAGATAATAAATAGCTTATGTTTTTTGTCGAAATGCTTATACTAATGTTTGGGTTAATATGACAGAAATACACATAAAATGAATGAATCGGTAGCTTATAATTATACATTTCATTTTATATTATTTCGTAAGCACTAATAATCAAGGCTTGTAAAAAAAACTTCCAGAAAATACAATTTGAAATACAGTGCGTAAAACATATCTCTTGCTTATTCGCTGTCTTATCGTGCTCCCAGATTGGCTGTTATATGTTTTTTTTTAATTCATTACATTTCACAGCATTACAGTACTCCAAATCGCTGTGAAACCAATAGACAGTTTCACAGACATAGTACGCATAATTAACATATCACAGAAGATCTTTCATTCATCATCTCGCAGAACCTCAAGCATTCATCACATACGTCCAACCATCCACTCGCAAACACATCACAGTTTGGTGCTGATCGAGTGCGAGTTTATCAGGCGCAAGGCTTGAACAAGCTGTATTCTCGGCGGGACAGTTCGTACTGGTGGCCGCGCTGACAAATGGCGACGCGGTCCAAAAAGAAATCTTCCCGATGAGGGAACATACAGACGCAGCAGCTGAGATACTAGTTTGAGGCAGTTAGTGTAAAGTACTTGTACTCAATACCCAAATTACACTAATCCCGTTAACGTATAACAAATCAACGATTACTTATAACCGGCTGCGCCATGTAAAGTCCTTATTTGGACAGGATGATGTATTGAGACAACGAGTGCATTGCTAAGACTGTTTATTCATAATCTCCCCTACCCACATATCATACATAAGTCTACCCACAGTTAGAATCCCCACGTAAAATGCTATTGGCTAAAGTACACAGTCTGTAATTTCGCCTCGCTTCAAGTGAGTTAAAACCTAATGTACCCAGCAAAAAAAAAACATTGTGTGACAGGGACAGCATGATAAGTGTTTTATTATGTTGTCCCTGTCACACGATGTTATATATAACATTTTGTAACAGCCAATGTGGGAGCACCACTAAAACCTGTAATATTTGATCAAATATTCAAATCTTAATACAAAATTTTACGAACTACACCAATGCTTTTGCTAAAACATTCTCCATTTTATTCCTTTTTTAACATAAAGAACAACCATGTTATTGACTATTGTCAAAAGATGAGTATTTTTAAAGGTTGAATCACATTTAAACGCAGTTTGACGCTTAGAAGAAACACATTTTTTCTTAACATGTTCAGCTTGCCTAAAAAAAAAAATAAAAACAAAGGTACTTATTACATTAGATAATAGCGGTAACTTTAAGGTGAAGTTCTTATGCTGAAGTCACAAGAATATTATTAATATTATAGATTATCCTTATATTAGCATGATATAATATAAGGATAATCTATAATATTAATAATGCATTGGTTTTGTAATGAGGAAAGTATAAAAAAAGCAAATAATTATGAAAGGACAAAAAAAGTTATGGTTATGACCGATTTGTTAGGGCGATCCGCCGGCTATTTGTATTTCGACTTGTTATGTAAAAGTATAAGCATTAGTATGGTAAATATACAGGATGGATTATTCAACGGGTCAATGTGGGTAAAGCTCGACCAGAAATTTATGACCATTTTTGAAAAGTCAAACGCGAAATCGACTGTTTTATCGTTTTTTGAATGCCGATGGATTGTATATCTGCACGGAACCTAACATTATAGGTTGAATTTTTAGGCGTGTCAAAATTCTTTTCGTTGTCTTTTTTTGTTCCCAAAATATGGTACCATATGGCGCTGCAAGCCTATAATAGGTTAATTATAAAATTAAGTCCCTTGAGATAATTTTAACGTCGCAGCACATATTCTAACCCTTTAAAAAATCCACCCAGTATTACGCTTAAATGCCTATGACTAAGTAGGTATTCATTTTGGCCACTTTGAATTCATTAAGGGATATTACCTACATAAAATACTGATTTGGGAGCGCATGTACTTAAGTACGTTGAGGAAGGGTACGTATGGTCGAGTTCGTAGAAGCCAATGTTCCAAAATAGCCCTTGTACAGTCTGGGCTATCAAAATCGCTGCAGACTTATCTTGGTCTAACTCTAAATATACGATTTTTTTAAAATTCCGTTAATTCTGGGGCATGGTTAAGTTCATTTAAGGAAACAGAATAGCATGGTTTTTAAATCGGACATTATATTTAAATCCACCAAACAATTGAAATTTCAAATAAAACACTAATCATGTAAGGCAAGTGTACACGCTCGTGGGCGCCTTATAAGATAAAAATGAATAATTGTCTATAATGATTATCTTTAAAATGATGTTAATTAGAATACAGGTTTCTTTGGGAAAGTTATTTAATTTAAGCTCAGAAATGCACACTTGAAATTAACGGACTTAAAAAAAAACAATGTTTAATCGGCTCGACTGTACTGAAACGAACAATACCTATATATTGCCATTGACGTTTTGACATTAACACGATAAAATTAAAATTTATTTAATATATTTTAGCCCCATATTTTATAGCTAAAGTATATGGCGCTCTGTGGTAACTAGTGTCAAGCTCTAACGTTTGTTTACGATCTCGCTCGCACTGGTGTATTGGTGCGATAGAGAAGAAATGCGATCGAGTTAACGTGAATGTCAAATGCCAACTCGTAGTAGCGGTGTAGTTATCACAAAACGTACGGCCCCATACAGCGCCATTTATGTCAGATTCTGTGGCTACAATATTTTGTATTAAAACATCGACATCGTCAACACAGTTAACCCTTTGACGTCAAGTGACGCGCGCGGCCACAACCCAATATCAATCTGACCGCGGGCTGGATGCACGCGAAGAGCGGAGCGGCGGGCGGCGCGGCAAGCGGTCGCCGCTGTCGCAAACAGATTCATTAAATTCTATAAGACCGGCCTGACCTTGCCTATGAAGCCGTTGGTCTCGGTTTCGAATCCCGGTAAGGTCATTTATTTGTGTGATAAACAGATATTTGTTCCAGAGTCATGAGTGTTTTTTATATTTATCTATATACGTATGTACGGTCACGTCTGACAATATCGATACGAAAAAAGTGCCAAAAATATGTATACAGCACTTTAATGCCCATGTGTATACATATTCTTGGCACATTTTTCGTACCGATATTTTCAGACGTGACTGTATATCGTTGCCTAGTACCCATAGTACAAGCTTTGCTTAGTTTGGGGCTAGATCGATCGGTGTAAGATTGTCCCCAAATATTAAATATACGTACGTCCAGTCCGCGGCCTCACGATGACGCGCCGGGCACGTTAGGCGTAGCGTTCAAAGGGTCAATACCAGTCCTTGAAAACAGTATTTTATGTGTAATGTCCAAAGGAGTGTAGAGACAAAAATAAGTTGGCAGCGATTTTGATAGCCCAGCCTGTGCAAGTGTTAAGTAAACGACATAATTTCATAGAAGTTTGACGTGTAAAATAACGCACTGGCTGGCAAAATCGCTGCCAACTTATCTTGGTTTGACTCTATATACATTTATTATTACCTATCACAGATCACAATAGCTGATTGTAATGGTCGCTAGAATTTGCTGAGGCTTAGGTTTCCTTAGGACATTTAGCGATTGTCTATGAAAGACCTGACCAGATCTGAAAATTGTCTGAGTTTGAATAATGGAGTGGATGTATTAGGCTCAATCTGAAGCCCCAACTTGCAACTGCAAAATAGATTGCTAGATCGTAGTGAAACATATTAATGTAAGTATTGAATATGCAGACAAACTCGGTTCCATAAGCGATTCATTAATTAACTTGTTTTAAAGGTCAATGTGGAGAAGACCGTCTATAAGGGAATACCGTCTAGATGCTCTAGTCGCTTTTAACTCTAGCGTTTATACAGTCGCCATCCGATAGGTGGGTATATCGGAGCGGCCAAACATCTGAACACGCCTCTATTGTCAAAGCGCTAGAGTGCGTGTTCAGATATTTTTGAGCACGTCGGCCACTCCGATATATCTGATGGCAACTGTACACATACTCTACTTACTTCTGTCGATATAGTAGGAGTGAAGCTCTTCCTTTCTGGCTCTGAGAGAGAAAGCTTTCTGATTACGAGAGTTCTCACCTACAATAAATTTTATATGCCCATCTTATCCACATTGACTGTAGGGTTTAGTCAATATCTGGTCGCCGAACACTTCCTGCGATCCTGCCCTAAGACCGACAGGGAAATAACATAAACCTTCTTCTGTCCCTTTCAGCGAAAAGCAGGCGACCGGATAGAGATAACGCGTATGGCAATTATGACACTCTTCTTTTCATCCTGTTGCCCTGTTGGGGTGTAATCAATTCATAATCTTCGACTGACTCCGGTCTTGGGCAGTTTAGGTGGTTACCTAAACTGCCCAGGTGGTGTGTTGGGAGGAGGTTCCTCCCACCCAATGTAAATGTTTGTACACCAAAGTACTACGTTAGGCTGTGGACTGCACGCACGCGGCGCGCGGCGCGGCAAGCGCCGCTGTCGTCCAAAACAGATTCTTTAAAATCTATATATTTTGATCGCCTCGCTCGCCGCGCACGTCCAGACCGCGCCCTTGACTGCGTTATGTACAAAATAAACCCGCGAACGTATAAAAGTTCATTTCTTTGACAGTTTTTTTTAATGCAAAAATAAACGTAAGACTTTCGATTGTTTCTCATTTCAAATACATTAAATGAATCCTATTTTGTTACCGCTTAAAAAAATGTTTATGGAACTGAGGCGTTCCCTCAATAGAGTGTAATTTATTCTTGAGGTCTGTAACAGTGTAGTGTAGGGCAGCGATGGAAATACACTCCAGAGCAATTAAAATGGGTAGCTTTATATGCAAGCTTCGATAAAGTAACCTATCATAATTGATATTGAGTATAGTTGGAGTTTAGAGACCTGACCTACACCAATTCATGGTATTAATTGACAAGCGGACAGCGGCCCCAAGCTCCCATGATGATGATTTGGAATATAAAAACAGAACTCAGTTGTTTATAAACGTGTTGAAGAATTCTTGAAGTAGTATTGTCTGTAACATAGGATGTGTCTGAGCTTTTCAAGCTAAAAACTGCCATTAAAGACCTTATTCGGGTTGCATTAAAGTCCAAATTTAAGGAACGCACTACCTAGTATTACTTGCGTATATTTTGGCAAGTATATACACTGTTTTACGAGAAAAAACTCGGAACGGGTTGTCACAAATACTGAAAATATACCTGAAGCAGGGACGCTAGGTACAAACAAACAAAATTATAAACACACCTCTACATTTGTTTCAACCTGCCCCAAGTATAGTATGAATTACATGAAAGTTTCTTTCGGTCTCGGACCCTAATCTGTGCCCCTAGTGTAAATTTTGTCGATAGCGAAACGTGACATCCGCGTTTGCGTTAAGTCTCATTTTGTATGGGTTTTTGAACAGCGCGCCAAGCGGGACGTTTTGGAAAGTCAAAAATCTCATACAAAATGACACTTAACGCAAACGCGTACGTAACGTTTCGCTGTCGAAAATATTTACACTAGGGGTACTGTAAAACAAAAGTGTGGTTTCCTTTATACTCCTGCTACTGCTCAAAACGCCGTCATAAATAAACGGGAACAAGCCGTTTAAAAATCGATTTTATCATCCTATTTATATGGTTCAAATTCATGAAACGGTCCAAAATAATGCTGTTAGTTTTGCCCCATGGCATGGCTGTTTGGGTGTCGAATAAACTGTTACATAAAGTTGAACTTTGATAATATCGCGATAGATGCTTTTTAAATACATTGTTGCACACGTGCCGGCTTTTGTTTAACAGATACGGGCCCGTGCCAAAAATCATTTCATAAAATTTATACTATAAGCAAGGCTCGGAAACCGGTTAATTTTCTAAACCGTTATCATGTACTTGGCGCAAAACCTTTTAGTTTCGGTTTCACTCGAAAAACCGTTATTTTTTTAAACCGGTTTTTATGAGAACAGTTCTTGTCCAATTAACCGGTTTAGAGCAATAAAAACCGGTTAATTCCTATGTCGGTGTCTATGTTTACGTGGCACACCACCAGGCCGGCCGGCCGTTTCGTCGCTCATCGAATAAACCGGTTTTTTTAGGTTACAATAAAGTTCTTAAAACGTTCGGGTTCTTTTTAAAAGTTCGAGGGAAAACCGAAATAAACGGGTATTTACCGGTATTTTATAAACCGGTTCCGAGCCTTGACTATAAGTATACCTACTTATAGTCTGTTTTTTTAACTATTAAGTACTTCGCCATATATTTTCTATGCAAGAAACAAATGAGCGTTCCATACTATTTCGAATGGGCTTCATAATTTAAAAAAACAGAGTATATGTGTGCAAATCATCAAGTCAATCAATAATAAGCAATAATATAGCTAGCATAAGATCTCGCATGTGTTCAAGGCAAGTGTTTCTGGTGTGACGTGTGCGGTTTGTTGTCAGTTTTTGTATCTCGTAATGAATTAATTAATATAGGTTAATGAAATCATTTTATTTTATTTTATTTGTCCATGTTTACCTTTTCAGCTGATGATGAATGGTTGACAAGACATCAGTAGTTGTGTATCACCTGTATCTTTTACTGAGGTGTGCCAATAGAGAGTATTCTATCTGCCGCTTCTTTGGAGGAAGGTGGTCTTGAAGAAAAAAACGACTATAAACTTAATTAACATCTAATACCAGGAGTATTACTGGCCTAACATTTAAAACTTTCGAGTTTTGAACACATTATAATACCTGCGTCGAAACGTCGGAAAAATTAGTAAAATGAAGGCTACAAAATAAATGTCGCTATATAGACCCGGTTATAAGGTTTTATGTTTTAAAAAGTATTCATGGGCCTTTGTTCTGTAAGGATTATCTCTCTTGCGACTAAGGTACAGTCACGTCTGAAAATATCGGTACGAAAAATGTGCCAAAAATATGAGTACTTTTTTTTTAATTAAGTTCCAATTAATTTAAAAAAATTTAAACTACCTTAATATAGTCGTGTATACATATTGTTGGCACTTTTTTCGTATCGATATTTTCAGACGAGACCGCACAGGGCTATAACCGCGAAAATCGAAGTACGTCTATAGCGGGCTTTTTTTCTCTTTCACCTAATTACCTCTTAGTGAGAGTAAAAGAGACAGATCCCCGCAATTTGCGTATTTCGGTTTTCGCGGTAGGCCTCCAGGCGTGTGAGTTGCACTAAATATATACCTATGACGGGGCAATATCCCCAACTTCATAGTAATGAAAATAAAAAATCTCAAATCATTTTCTAAATCTGTATAATTAACAAGCTATTTACAATAAAAACAACTATTTAAGCCCATGTTCGCCCATAACTTTTTCTTCAATTTCCAATATCTTTAACCTAACAGTGATATGGTTCTTCATCTCGAAATATGTCAGCACGGATGACATGATCAGCTGGAAGGCGCCCATGTAAACTAGCGTTGAGTAGAAAGGCTTTGTTAGTTTGGCAAGAAACTCGAACATTACTTTAGGCCCCTCTATTAGATTGGGTACTCTGTATGTGGAGTATCTGCTGGCGAACTGAAAAATAAGGTGACTTTTAAAATATAATAATTAAGAAACCATTGGCAAAGAGTACATTCCATAGATGGAGTGTTTACAAAAACCCATTGGTCCTCAGTGGGGAATGAAAAAAAAGTTACCTGTTACCACTGTGATTAACTGGCAAGCAATAATTCCCAGTTGTTACCATTGAGGATAACAAATGAACAAATCCCTAATGACCTCAGTTGTTACCACTGTTTTAGTCTGATATACAATGCCAGTTAAATATCAACACATGATATCACTTCATAATAGCCGGGTCCACACAGGGCGAGCATACGCGCGAGGCAATTTCCTCACGCACAAACCGGCCAGTGTAGACGTGCCTCGGCCGAGGCGGCGCGCTCGGGCGAGGAAAACGCACGCGTCATCACGGCCGAGGCACGTCTACACTGGCCGGTTTGTGCGTGAGGAATTGTTCCCAGTTGTCTTTAATAGTAATTTTTTGACCCATTTCTTCTCACTGGATTACTAATAGGACAAATGGGAATAGGCCGAAATTCCTCTAAGATAATTCATTAGTCATACCATTAAACCTGATGCAGGTCCTAAAACCATGGGGTAGGCGATACCAAAGCCCCACTGGATGGCTGCAGATTTGATCTCGTAGCAAATGGGACAGGCTTCCTTCTTCATCAGTAACATCTCTGTTGACACCAACTGAAATAATTAAACACTCATGAGGTTATTTGGTCAAATATGGTACAAGTAGTAGTAGTAAAACAAATGAAAACAAAACAGGAAATAAAACACTCATCATTAGTGCAAAGGCGAACTTATCCCTTTAAGGGATCTCTTTCAGTTAACCTTTGAGCAATTGAGAATTGGAGACGGTAGACATCCGTACTGTACAAAGTGGCGCAAAAAAAAAATTAAAATAGAAAAGGTATTTATTTCAACCTACAATATACATGCAGTGGTAAATGACCAACTGACCTATATTAATATATGTATGTTTATTTGTATTAAGTATATGTGTAAGTTTATCAATATATAGTTTATATTCATATATAGTCTCGGTTACAAATTCATTTACTTTAAAAGACACTGCACCTACTTAATCTTTCTGGTTTAACCCATTGGTTGACTGGTAGAGAATGCCTTAAGGCATTAAGTCCGCCATTTGTACCTTCATGTATTGTGCAATAAAGATTAAATAAATAAATAATATATATTACATATATACAAATACTACCAGAAACAGAAATTGTTAATAAATAGGCGGGTCCACACAGTGCGAGCATACGCGCGAGGCAATTTCCTCATTTCTCGCGCATACGCGCATTTCCTGTAGACGTGCCTCGGCCGAGGCACATTTACACTGGCCAATCATATAAATATTTTGTGTCAGTGGTAAGTAATATAAATAAATAAAAAACTATGGGTTTTATCACAGACTACAGATATATATCTACTTTATGGTTTCATTGTCCACATCCACACTGTTAACTGACATTTTTGGAACCTTATTGCTTAGGTATAAGAAGAAAATGGGACTGGTCATCCTTAAATCTTACAATATAGAACAGTGGTTCCTAACCTTTTCAGTACTGTCACCCATTTGACTAACTTGGGAACTTCATTTTACCCCTTATCCATAATAATTAATATTCTTTCTTATAGATCTTTGTTTTCTTTGATTAGCTTATCACCCCCGTAAAATACCAGTTTTACCCCATGGGGGTAATTACCCCCAGATAAGGAACTACTGATATAGAAGTATTTAATAATTTCATGTTCTCTGGCAACCCCACAACAGTGTTTTGTCATTTTTTATTAAATGAGGATTTAGTACACAATTGGTACTTAATTTATAATAACTAAACCATTAATAACTTTGATACAGCCTATTAAATTCAGTGCCGAGAGCAGGCGTAATTTGCGAGTTTCCTGGCAAGGCAAATTTTATATATATGACAATAATATTGTGAAAACAAAATTTTCCAACCTCCTGTTTTCTGCAAAAGTAGACACCTATCCTAGATTCCAGTAGGGGTTGCTGGAGGTATGCTCTTCAGCAACCCCAACTTCATTTGGCTTGTACTTACATACTAAGATACATTTTTTTTTTCAAGATATTACAAAATAAGTACCAATTGTGTACTAAATCTTCATATAATAAAAAATAAAAATGGGTTTGCTAGAGACTTATGATTATGACATATTTAACATCTTTATCAGCCAGAATTATTTTTCCTTTGGGTGAAGAACTCATTTTTAGGGTTCCGTAGTCAACTAGGAACCCTTATAGTTTCGCCATGTCCGTCTGTCTGTCTGTCTGTCTGTCCGAGGCTTTACTCCGTGGTCGTTAGTGCTAGAAAGCTGAAATTTGGCATGGATATATAAATCAATAAAGCCGACAAAGTCGTACAATAAAATCTAAAAATTTAATTTTTTTTAGGGTACCTCCCCTACACGTAAAGTGGGGGTGAACATTTTTTTTTTGCTTCAACCCTACAGTGTGGGATATCGTTGGAAAGGTCTTTCAAAACTTATAGGGGTCTTCAACAAACATTTCTTGATAAAGTGAATATATTCGGAGATAATTGCTCCAAAAGAAAAAAAAATGTGTCCCCCCCCCTCTAACTTTTGAACCATAGGTCCAAAAAATATGAAAAAAATCTTGGAAGTAGAGCTTAAGAAAGACATTAAATGAAAACTATAGCGGATATGATCAGTTTAGCTGTTTTTGAGTTATCGCAAAAAGTTTCCCCTTCATAGTAAAAAGACGTACACCCACAACAGTTAACAATCTACCATACTTTAAGCTCCAGTTTAGCTCATTGTGACAGAAGAGTAACTACGGAAACCTACTCTGAGCATGGCTTGACATGCTCTTGGCCGGTTTTATTTTTTGTTTTTCAGACTTGTCAGAAATATCCAGAATCATCAGTATAGATTGTCAGAATTAGAAATAGCTAGAATTATCTTTCCTTTGGGTGAAAACACATATTTTGTTTTTGAAACTTACATGTCTATGAAATAATGCAGTCATCAACCCAGGCATCAGAGAAATAGGTATCACTGAAGAGAAAAATCCAAAGTTGCCCAACTTTAATTTCTTCCTGTAGTGGTCATTTATGATGACGCCAGACAACGCACTCATGCCTCCTAAGACCATCGGACCGTAACGTAATGCCCATCTGTAAAAAATTGCAGTACAGTACAGTTGATATAAAGATTAAAGTTAAGTTGACAAAAATTAAATTTAAGTAGTCATTTTTCAAACACTTGGCAAGACTTGTGGCATAAAACTTTTTAATTTTTTAACACAAATATGTAAAGCCTGCAATGATTTTTGAGCTTCAATTATAATCAGATCTCAGAGTTTTCTTAGCATGGTAAGACGGAAGTGAGCTGTTTACATTAAAATGTAGTTGATGTTTACATTAAAATTATATTTATTTTATTTATTTATTATTTTATTTATAGGACCTTTATTTTAAGTTTATTTATAGTTTTTATTATTATTTTTAAGTTTTTTAAGTTTAGTATTAATTTGACTTGACCGTTATTCGAAGCTTATTAATTGAGAGAGGCACGTCGTTTCCCGCCATTGTATTGCTATCTCTTTTCAACGTATGGCTATATTTCGCTCTTTTCCCCCACCATTAGTGGACCACCACCTGGCAGTGGGGATGAGTTTTACTTAAATGAAATCCCAGAATGGCTCGTCATTGGCGTCTCGTTTCCCGCCGCGATAGGTCGTGCTAACAAAAAGTACGACTTTGGTTAAATTAGTTATTTAAAATTATAGCTCCAAGTACAAGCATAATATCTAATTTTAAAAGTTTATAGTTACGTGCTCATTACCTGCAAGTATCTAGTAAAAGGTTACCTATTTGTGACAACTTATTCACGTAAGTAATCTTCGAGTAGCTATTACTTTGTTTCTACTCCATTGCACAAAGAGTTTCGAATCTACCCTTCACATTTGTGGAAAAATTATAATTATTTAAACGGTTTTTACCGTTCGATTCTTATTGTTGTTTGTACCTATTGTAGATTATGGATGATGTAGAAGGAAAACCTGAGGACAAACCGGATGTCTCGAAAACAAAACATAAGCGTGTATCGAGTGAGTCAAGCAGTAGTGATAGTGACTGCTCCAGTTCCTCAGACTCTTCAAGGTCGGATTCGAAACGCAAGTGCCGTTATCGCAGCAAAAAAAGGGGGGGCCGTAAAAAGTCCCGTCGCAGGCTCCATACATTAACTAAACAAGTAAACGAGCTGCGAGCACTTGTTAATCCTGATAATTATTACACTCGTCACGATGATTGTGATGCATATTCCGTAGTTTCGGACAATGTCAGTCGAGAACTTTATACCGAAGCGGAACCTCAGCCAGGCCCATCCAAACCTTTTGTTTTGGGCCTCGGTACCAAATTAAAGGAACCAACAATTCTTGAAGCTACAGAACAGCAAATAAAACTTATATGCGAGGTGCAACGCTTCGATAGTAAGGGCTGGAATGACATTCGCTATTCCGAAACTCAGAAAATCTATAGTAGGTCTCCAGGTTATACTGATTTGGAGGTTAATGAAGAGGTTAAACAGTATGACACTTATCCTCATTTGGTGCATTCTGACAAAGCGTATGGCGCCCTTACGTTTTGTTTGATAAAACAACAAGAAGCCCTGCACGCTGCAGTGGCAGAAATACTTGATTATACTAAGTCAGGTGGAGAGTTTTCGTACGAAAGCTTCCGTGATAAGGTAAGTAGCGTCCTTTTGGGCGGCGACCTTTTCAAAGTATCTGAAGACATGTTACAACTCGTTTGTGGACACAGAGCCGAGGTGATAAACATGAGACGGAATGGAATCACGAAGCATATCAAGGAGCCTTTGCTTAAGGCGGCTATACGCAAGATACCGCCATCCAGTTCGTCGCTTTTCAACACCGAAGCATTTACCGCTAAGATTGAGCACCATGGTGGAGTTCGTAAGTGTTTCTGGCCTCTCAAAAAGACCACTGTTTCGCAAACAGATGAGTTTAAGGCCACTACAGGCGCTCCCTCGCAGGGAGCAGTGCCTCATAAAGTGCCCTCGCAGGGCTACTGCAATCATCCACATGCAAGCAATACTTGTAATGCTCATGCTTGCCAAGAAAATGCTGCCGCGCAGCCATATCTTCCCCAGCGGGGTAATTACAATCATAACTATCCTTCGCAAGGATGTAACAGTGCATTTAAGAATGGGTCCAGTGGTTCCTTTCGGGGACGTCGGTCGAGACAATACCAGCAAAGGCCCCAACATCAGCCCAGAATCGCTCGAAAACGAGGAGCTTCCCCCGCGGGGTACAGATACAATAAGAAAGGTAAATATTGACATGAGGTTCAGGGCAGGCCGGCTGGCACAGTTTTACAACATATGGGAGAACATGAACGCACCGGACCACGTGCTACGGATGTTAAAGGGGTATCGCATACCCTTCTTTCAGAAGCCACCTCTGGTTTATCCAAACTGTTGCGGCAACAATCTCAAATGCCCGCAGTCAGCCGAGATGACGCAGATCATCAATCAAATGAAGGAACAGGGTGTGCTAGAAGTAGTGGATCCGTCTCCCAGTTTCATATCAACGATGTTTATAGTGCCCAAAAGCGACGGCTCGCCCCGGCCTATTTTCAATTTGAAGGCTTTAAACCGGTATGTAATAACCGAGAATTTTGGATTGATAAACGTGCACCGCGTGCCAAATTTCATTCAGCCGGAAGACTGGTTATGCAAGGTAGACTTGTCCCAGGCGTACTTCCATCTGCCGATAAGCCCACCACACAGGCGATTTCTACGCCTTATCTATGGCCAAGAGCTCATGCAGATGACCTGCTTACCGTTCGGGCTCAGCACTGCGCCGAAAACTTTTGCGACCTTCACCAATTGGGTAGCGCAGGTTCTAAGGGACATGAATATAAGGATAATAGTATACCTCGACGATTTCCTTATTGCTCACCAAGACAAGAATACACTGGCCAGGCATGTCAAGGTGGTCGTAAAGAAATTAGAAACACTAGGGTGGTTGATCAATTATCAAAAATCTCAATTGACTCCCCAAAAAGCACTGGTATACTTAGGCGTCTGGTGGGATGCCTGGGGAAACCAGAAACGACTTCCAGAGGAAAAGATCCCTATTTTGATAGGCAAAATTCAACTGATGCTTTCCGCTGCGAAAACCAGCCGGAAAAATTTAGAGAGGTTAGTGGGACTTCTAAACTTCGCAAGTTTTACGGTTCAAAAGGGGAGGTTGAACTACCGAGCCCTACTAAACCTTCTCAACTCTATGCCACGATTTTCAAGCCGGACTTATGCCATTCCCGACAGGGTAAAGGAGGACTTGATGTGGTGGTTGCATCATTGTCGTATGCCTTCGCCAATCCATCTGCCCCCACCATCGCACTTCTTAACAACAGATGCTTCAGACCTGGCCTGGGGTGCCCAATTAGACGATCTAGCTCTGACTGGATTTTGGACAAAATCGGAGCAAATGCTACATTGCAATCAGAAAGAGATGCTTGCTGTTCAAAGGGTATTAGAAGGTCACTGTCAGTACCTGAGCAACTCTACAGTACTTGTCCAATGCGACAACAAAACTGTGCTAGCTTACTTACGCAATCAGGGCGGAACAAAATCAAATCCACTCCTGGAATTAACATTTCAGATATTTTGCATCCTAGAGCAATATCGCATCCATCTGAATTTAGTTCACATTCCGGGAAAATACAACAGCCATGCAGATCACCTGTCACGGCTTCGTCAGGCCCCGGAGTGGCATCTGCTTCCGGGGGCCTTAGAGAAAGTATTTTCAAAATGGGGTGTTCCCCAGATCGATCTGTTTGCGTCTCACAGGGCGCATGTAGTGATAAACTACGCCTCACTGGACCAAAACGATCCGAAGGCATTATTTCACGACGCTTTTTCACACGTATGGAATTACAACCTGGCCTGGGTGTTTCCACCTCCTTACCTGGTGCCGAAAGTGCTAGCCCATCTCAACCAAGCAACGGGCACGTATCTGCTAGTAGTACCACGATGGGATCGCGTTTATTGGAGAGCGGACATCAGGTCACGCGCTCTAGCAGCTCCATTCACTCTGCGGTCCCTGGAAAGGTTCCTTATCGACATCACGACGGGATTGCCACCACCGAAAGTTCAGGACATGGTCCTAGAAGTGTGGAAGTGTGGGGGTGGTCAGCGAACTTAACTGACTGGAATTCTGATCAATTAAAATTGCTCGAACAATCTTGGCGTACGTCTACCAGAAAAACTTACGACATAGCGTGGAAGAAATGGGTGGTCTGGGCTACTAGTCATAAGGTAGACTATAAGAAGCCATCAGGTTCAGACGTAGCTAAATATTTGTCAGACCTTCATTTGATACATAAACTTTCGTACAGAACTATATTGCTTTACAAGTCAGTAGTGTCAACTTTATGTAATACTGAGGATTCTGGCCTATTAAGTTCACACATTCTTGTTAAACATGTCCTTAAATCAATTGCTTTACAGAAACCTATTGGCCAAAAACCACCTATTTGGAATATTGAAATACTTCTCGATCATCTGAATAAATGTAAAGTTAATTTAGAAAGCCCTTTCGAATCATCTAGGCACACTGCTATGTTACTGCTTCTTTGTTCCGGCAGACGAATTCATGATTTGACATTGTTGAAAATTGATTGTCAACACTTTGTGCAATCTGATGATGCTATTGTTTTTTGGCCGACATTTGGGTCTAAGACGGATTGCGCTGATTATAGGCAATCGGGATGGAAATTGTTGCAGAACCCTGACTGTCAAAGCTTGAATCCTGTGTTTTGGGTGAAGCATACTATTTCCTTATTGAAATGTAGGCGTGAGTTAGCCAACATATATGATTTATTTGTTACTCTAAGAGGTGATGTTAAAGGTGCTTCCCGAACGATCATTTCGGGATGGATAAAAAGCTTGTTTAAGGAAGCAGGCATTACTGCATCCCCGGGCAGCATTCGCTCTGCTGTGGCATCAAAACATTGGGTGGACAATTTCCCTGTAGACGACATTCTAGCGCGTGGTAATTGGCGCTCGGAAAATACTTTCAGTCGATATTATAGGCGTGAAGTGATGCCTGTATCCTCTACTGTTGATTCTGTATCACACTTGTTTCAACCAATTAAGTAGAAAACTAATCTTATAATAAAACTGTGATGATAAAAATTTGTCTGTTATAATATATATAATGTTCTTGAAATAAATGTTTAATTGCTGAATCTAAGGTATTAATACATTTCTGTCCTGTCAAATTTATCATCACGTTATAAGGTCACATTGGCGTCTTCTTTTCCACCACCACCAGGCGATAACAAACAGGTCTCAATTAATAAGCTTCGAATAACGGTCAAGTCAAATTAATAGACGCGTTTTACCTACCAATAAAACGCATATTAATTTACTTACCTTATTCGAAGCTTATGAGTAAACTCTGCCTGGTGGCATTCAAATAATTTCGAGCCAATGACGAGCCATTCTGGGATTTCATTTAAGTAAAACTCATCCCCACTGCCAGGTGGTGGTCCACTAATGGTGGGGGAAAAGAGCGAAATATAGCCATACGTTGAAAAGAGATAGCAATACAATGGCGGGAAACGACGTGCCTCTCTCAATTAATAAGCTTCGAATAAGGTAAGTAAATTAATATGTGTTTTATTGGTAGGTAAAACGCGTCTATTATTTATGTTTAGATTATGGAAGTTAATTATTTCGAATATACAGTAATAAATAAAATTTAAGTCATGCTCATATTCAATCAATAATTTTACTCTGAAATGCTTTTAAATATATCCGAACAAATTCTTCTAAGTAGTGAAATATTAAATTATTAAATAATTTCATTGTTGTTATATTGCAATCTTACAGGTCTAAATACATTTTACTCACCAACCTAGTCAAACAGACTCATTTTTAAAGTGTCTTTGCCCAGAAAAAGCATCAACACACATGATATCTTTCGTCTTACCATGCTATTAAAACTTCATAGCCGGTTTATAATATTCTAAAACCATTTTTCAAATTTTAAACAATTTAAAAATATGCATTTTCATCACCATGCTGAATCGTTACAGTGATCGTTATACCCGTCTCCATACAGTGTGTGCCAAAAGTGATGGGGCTGCTTTGATTATTTAGAAGACTACAATTTTTTCAATGTTAAACTCAATGGCCTTCTTTCGTTAAAATGATTAATTATGGCATCAGAAAAGGTTATCTTGATCAGGTCTGTACGACATTGGCCTGTTTTTATTAAATACATTTTTAGGTTATGCTTCTTGTTAGACATTTTCAAGATTTATGATATTATTTCAACGTATGAATTAAAAGCAGATTCTTACGTGTCGGAGAAAGATTCCCAATTAGAAATTAGCTCCCAGACATAATTGGTAGCTTCAACTGGCGTAAGTTCGACTGCATCTTTCGGAATTTCTCCGACCGTCCTGCCCCTTAAAGCCATGGCGGAGTTATCACTGTTCAATTACTCTTTATTATTACACGCTACAACATCTCAGGAAATAACAAATAATTTAATTTATTGTTTTTCATTTAGAATATTCAGGTTTGGTTTAGGAAATATCACGGAAATATTTTTATTTTTTTATGCGCTAATCAGCTGGCTGTCAACAATGTCATTGTCAAAACGCAGACGTTCGGATTTCACTACACATCGCACAAATGTCTATGTTCACCGGGAGGCGATCAAGATTCTTCGATGGGTTAACAACCCATAGTGCTGTAGTGCTTCGTTTTTTATTTAGCATTAGAAATAACTTCGCAGAAAAACGCTTTAGGCTCCAAACCGGGCACTTAAGACGGTAAATTTTTGAAGTAAATTATGGGGATTGGCCATGCTACATTAGATAATTCCATTATTATTAACAATTAAAGAGCCCACAGAAAGAGCCTGATAAAAACTACATGCTTACTTCTGTGGAGTTCTTTCCTTTACTTTACTCTTTGGTTCTAATTCTAATGCTAAAAGTAAAAGGCTACATTAAAACATAGTGATTATATGCTCTTTGGGCTACATGACGACATACCCAAAGAGCATATAATCACTACGTTCTACGTTGGATATACCTTCGCGCATACTTTTTTTTTTAATTCGCCACCTTTCTCTACTGACGGAAATGGTTTTTTTTTAATATATCACTTACCTATGCATATTCGAGCGATAGACAGGCAAATATACGACCGAACGAAGTGGTTTGTTCAGTCTAAGGGACGCAGCTGTGCGGTGGAATGAGATAGCAATATATGAGATAGCATAAATGCGTCCCTTGGACTGGCCTGCGCTGGGCCATCGTGTAGAGGAGCCATTCTGTATGGGGCCTCGTTACCGATTGCACGCTAGATGACGCTGTTCTCTGCAGTAAAAATCCTAAATCGCGCTATCAAGATTTTTCTTGGGACGATGGCCCCATATTATTACAAATTTTGTTTAGTTTACAAATCGCCCGTTAGATGGCGCCGTTCCAATAGCATATTGCCTCAGCACAGTATTTTATCTCTATCACATTTGTGATGATCTCTTCGATACCGGTACTTCTAGTATTTTTCAATGTTTTTATTATTCTAATAATATCGATAGGTGTTACAGGGTCTGGGTTTAAAAATATGTGTTAAGGGTATTTGTAGGTAATTTTTCCTTACTATTTGGTAGGCGGTTTTGTTCAACATTAGTCTTGCTTAAATAGAAATCGTTAAAAGCATTCGCAATAGTGATATAGGGTCTGTGACATAGATATAAGAAGTAAGGAGATTTATAACGAAGCATAATTTCAATGAGTCTCGTTGTCTCCAACTGTTCTCCACCACATCACTGAGGGCGTGGCCAGACATCCAACTCACGCGCTGTGATTGGACAAACCGCGCGGAGTAAGAAACGAGAGCGGTGACACTAGAGGGAGGAAAAGTCGATAAAGTAACAGCTATCGATATTTTATATGTTCTAAACACTACCTTATTGTTTTGACATTAAAACGTTTTGTTTTAAGTAATAATTGTCATTGTCTTAATATATATTCCTTTAAATATTTGACCTTATTTGCGAGCTATGATTTTCAAGGTAGGAGTTAGGTATATCAGTCGATCTATAAGTTCTGCCACAAAGGTTTTTATTGATAAAATGTAATACTAAGGCTTTTAATTTTTTTTTAAATGTACCATGATTCAAAAGCTTGTTTTATGCTAATCAAAAATTAATAATTAATTAATTTGATTGTTTTTAAATTTTAGTAACGATTTTATTGACTGTTTGTTTAAATTGTTTACTTTGGGACTGTCGTTAGACGCGAGCACTCGCCTGGATTGTACTTCACAAAAGGGAGTAAAAATCAGGGTTACATTATTAAAATAGTTACAATTGAATTTTTGAATGAACTTTCTTTATTATAGCATATGTGGCCACCAGAATCCGAATATTACATAGCGTTATGAAGAACTGCGAAAGCAAATTATGTTAAATTATATTGTTAAATAATATTTTTGCAAGCATGAACATATTTGATTATACTTAGTGCAGTTATTCGAATCGTTGCTAAGACTCTGACTAAGATATACTTATAGGTATAAACTACAATGTAATAAATAATTGTTATTAAAACAGTTTTTTCTATGCCGTACCTACTCGATATTTAATTGAAATTAATAGGTATACTACATTAAGTGAAAAGTAATTACTTCCATACACACTATATCCAGACATTTTTATCGATAACGCTCAAACATCAATTATGCACGAGCGCCATTCTGTTTCGCGGCGGCAAGAGGCTAGCGGTTGGCGGTCGTACCAAGAAACAGTAATGCCGTTGTGACTATCGTTAGCGGCTTAATACATTGCGCCGTTGCTTAGCACACTACAAATAGTTTTCCATGCTAAACCATCGATGTAGAATGCATATTCAAATTGCCACGCGTTTGTTTGACAAAATGGTCCGACTCAGAGAAATCAGATGTCACTGGAATTATTTGTAAAAATGTGTGGTTTTATTGACTAATACGTGAAAAAAAATGTTCCCACATGTGGTATGTAACTCCATCATCCTTATAGTTTTTGGATACACTCCTATTTCGACACGAAACAACGGCATTTTAAGAAAATCACATTTTTCGATGACAGCTAAATTCCGACTGTCGACGGTGGACACGGTATGGCCACGATCTGGCCATGTCGCGGCGACACGCGCCACGCCTCCGTCAGATATCTAGTGAGCATTTCATTGTTTTCGTTAGTAATAGGATGGTTTTCATTTGTATTATTAATTATTTGCCTATAATATATAAGTATTTTATTTTTATTAAAAAAGTGTCAATTCTGTATGGTATTACTTTCGTTTGACTTTATTCGATTTTTTGATTATAAGAATTAGGAGACACAAATTCCATAAAAAAATAAACTAGCGCATAACTCTTATAACTTCTTGACGGCCTTATAGCCCGTCGGTATATAGTGACCCTATAAAAAAAAGCGGCCAAGTGCGAGTCGGACTCGCCCATGAAGGGTTCCGTACCATTTATAACGTATTAAAACAAGTGCGAGTCGGACTCGCGCATGAAGGGTTCCGTACCATTTAAGACGTATTAAAAAAATCTACTTACTAGATCATGTTTAACATTTTACCACTTTGGACACACATTTTACCACTTTGGAAGTGTCTCTCGCGCAAACTATACAGTTTAGAAAAAAATTATATTAGGAACCTAAATATCATTTTTGAAGACCTATCCCAGACCATACCCCACACGTATGGGTTTGATGAAAAAAAATTTTTTTTAATTTTATGACGTATTAAAAAAAAACTATTCACTAGATCTCGTTCAAACCAATTTTCGGTGGAAGTTTGCATGGGAATGTATATCATATATTTTATTTAGATTTTTCATTCTGTTATTTTAGAAGTTACGGGGGGGGGGCACACACATTTTTTCACTTTGGAAGTGTCTCTCGCGCAAACTATTCAGTTTAGTAAAAAATGATATTAGAAACCTAAATATCATTTTTGAAGACCTATCCATAGATACCCCACACGTATGAGTTTGATGATTTTTTTTTTTGTTTTTTAATTTTAAGACGTATTAAAAAAAAAAACTACTTACTAGATCTCGTTCGAACCAATTTTCGGTGGAAGTTTGCATGGCAATGTATATCTTTACCACTTTGGAAGTGTCTCTCGCGCAAACTATTCAGTTTAGAAAAAAATGATATTAGAAACCTCAATATCATTTTTAAAGACCTATCCATAGATACCCCACACGTATGGGTTTGATGAAAAAAGATTTTTTGAGTTTCAGTTCTAAGTATGGGGAACACCCAAAATTTATTGTTTTTTTTTTCTATTTTTGTGTAAACATCATAATGCGGTTCATAGAATACATCTACTTACCAAGTTTGAACAGTATAGCTTTTATAGTTTCGGAAAAAAGTGGCTGTGACAGAATCGGACAGACAGACGGACATGACGAATCTATAAGGGTTCCGTTTTTTGCCATTTGGCTACGGAACCCTAAAAAGGAGGTCCCGGGTTCTAATCCTGATATAGTAGATTGTTAACCAAGGGATGAAAGGCACCCATTTATGTCGAGGTAGTTTGGCGCACGAACGCAGTGGGCCTTTCATCCGAGTTATACACTCTACTTTTCATTTCGAATACAAGGGAAGTAAAATAATGTAAGACACGGCTAAGTATAAACTTCAGTAGTATATCTTGAGGGTGCTATAAAAATTAACAATTTAGGTGAAAATATAGTTATTTATGGAATGTACAAGAAATCCATTTAAAACCAATCTTTTAATTGTCTATCGTACAAAAAGAGAAAAAAACATACTTAGAAAGTACAGTGCTCTAGAGCAGAAACCTATAATTTTCTGCACACTTTTTAGGACAACAACGACCTACTTTCACAACATGAGAAATGAAAAAGGCATTTATCTGTGTGTTCATCACAAGCTTACTGTGGGACTAGGATGATTTGCGTAATAATGTCCTATAATATTTATTTATAATCATTAAGAAATGGAAATTAACCATAGTTATTAATCAATTTTCCTCTTAAATTAGACTGCATAAACCATCGCTTTCTATAGTCGACAAAAAAACTGTATTTTATAGTTTTTCCCCTGGACTCGCATTTGTTATGCTAGACAGTTCTCTAGGGAGCCCGCCACATGGTGTTAGCCTCGCAAACAACCTTGTGCCAAGGACGTTCGCACGAACTAAACATTGAAAAAAATATTCTGAACTAGACGGTGTTAATAGTGGAACATAATTTTAAGGCATAATTTTAATTTTTTGGCTTCTCTACCAATCTTATTTTCCCTAGATAAATTAAGAGGGAAAAATAACTATTTGAATCTAACGAAATAACGGTTATTTTTCTATGTAATTCCATTTCAGGAGAAATCGGTTTCTACTAATTTAATCTTAACAAACCGCTTTGATTTTGATGTCGATCGCTTCAGCATAATATATTCTAGGTTTAGAGGTTTCGCTTTTACGGTTTTTTTTTTGTTTTGCTAATTTTGTGTCAATAACATACTAAAAAACATGGAGAATGGAAAATATTTAGAAGTGGAAAAAGATATTATCTTTTTCTATGGACGTTCCCTCTTAATCTGATATAGATATTTGTATGTTTATCACGAATAAGTAGGTACGTGGTGTAGGCGTAGGGCTAATGTAAAGTGGGGCTAATTTTATATAATTAGCTTAAGTTAGGCCGAATCCTGTGGAATTCTAGTTCTATAGACGAGCATCAGCCACAGATGTCTCTTCACATACTCGTAGCAAGAGTGAATAGGCTACTACTAATAGGGAATACAATTCTCGCACCGAGATTGGCGATATTTGAGATCTTGCGCGAAACACCTGAATCGAAATTGGGTGTTTCGATTCTGGTTTTCGAGATAGAGACTAAACAAAGTAAATAAAAAATGAAAAATTCATACACGTCAATCTTTCAGTCTCGTTCGAGGTCTTGAAAATATTAACCGAGATCTCGAACAAGATGGAAAAATCGAGATTTCCTGGTTGAATCTCGAAAATTCACTCGAGATCTCGCAGTTTCGAGATCTCGCGAGATCGAGATTGCATTCCCTAATTCCGGTTCGTGTAGTCTTTCTGTCAGGTCAAGTTAAGGTACGAGTATATAAACGAGTCGATAATGGGGTGCGTAGTTCAAGAGTCGAGGAACCCTAATTTCACTAGTTTTCCCTCTTTACTATGTTTATGTACTTAATGTAATTCTCAAACACGGGTCCCACATTTACTAAGAACTTAGCTCAATATGTCGGTTGGTCTAGTTGGAGCAGTTGAAAACGACCTCTATTGTTATAAGCACAGTTGCAAGCTTATCATGTGTCATGAGGCGAATCGTGGGGAATTTAGTTTTACGCCTTATGCTGATTCGGGTAAGTCTTAATTTTTTTTAGGACATTTTTACACAAATATAATATATTTATTTATGTAATTACAATATACAATACAACATAATAATTATTAATAAAGGTGAAATACATGATAAGGGAAAAAACTGCAGTAATGAAAGAAAGTTTTGTCTATCCTTTCTCAAATACATGAATATGCAAGAGTGACAAAGAGCCAAATAGATGATTTATCGATATTCAATGTACGATTGAGCAAAATTAAAAATTTATTAATTTCACTTGTTCAATTTATATTCGTTATTCGTTATTCGTATTCGCGGGCTGGGTTTCCGCAACTCGACGTCGCAATTCGCGCCTATTTTGCGTGATGGTGGGTTGACGGCACTACTCCTGCCAACCCAACTCTACCAGGAAGCCTAGCAGACCCTTGATGTTGCCGACGACTTCTGGGAGAGATCCCGGGGAACTGGACTCGTGTACGGTCCAGCCAGCCTCCAGCTGGGCAGAGATAGGGTCCAACACCACCTGCACCGGTTCAATCACCGGGTCCTGCTCCGTAACAGGGGGTTTTCCCCCTGTTGGAACAGCACCCCTGGATGTCCCCGGTGCTGGAGGTAGGGACCGGGTACTCTTTTCCGTTACGGGGGGTTTCCCTCCCGTTGGAATGGTACCCGTGGATGTCCCCGGTGTTGGTAGTAGGGGCTGGGTGCGCTTTACCTTGGCGGGGGGTTTCCCTCCCTTCGATATGGCACCCTTGGATGTCCCCGGTGTCGGTAGTGGAGGCGCAGTACTCTGGAGCACCGGGCCTGCTGCTCTGGGCGTCAACGCATCAGGTTTACGTGCCTTCGGTTTCCCGGCGGCTCTCCCACCTGGTGCGGACTGTCCCTTGCATGGCGGTACTGTCGAGACTGCGCCGCCACGGTGTGTGTGTGTGTTGTGTGGGGGTGCTGTCGAGACAGTGCCCCTCTGGTGTGTGGTGTGTGGCGGAACTGTCGGAACAGCTCCACCATCGTGTGTGTTGTTGCCTGCCAGGGTTGCTTGTGCCTCCCTGTAGGCACGTGTTAGGGAGGGAGGAACTGTCGAAACAGCTCCTTGACCCTGTGGTGTGGTGTGTTGGGTGGAGGTTCCCGGTACAGCCGAAGCTGCTCCGTCTCCCTCCGGTGTTGGGGTTTGGGATCTTGGTTCATCCATTGTTCCTTTTGCTTGTTTTCACCTCTCGAGCTTCCCACCCTCCATGGAGCCCGCACCTTTGGGGATGTCACTTTGGACACCAGGAATACCCAAGAGGTATAGGTGTGTTGAGTTGGTTCTCCTGCGCGACATCGGGAGCTGCAGACACGTGGCTGGAAGAGACGATCCCATCTCCTCCAGTGGTTCCACGCGCCCTTGCCCCGTCAGCATGGCCGAGCCCCAGGCATCCTCCCAGAGGACGCCCCTCCCTACACCTCGCCTGCGGACCGTACCACCTCGACCGTACGGGACGCGTGTCCATTACCCTGCAGTGGCTAGTTGCAGGGCCACCGTTTCGCCGGAAATTCGGACCAAAAAGGGCATATTGGCCCACAGGGGATAACTAACCCCGACCCCCTGCGGGCCTCGGCCCCTAGGACTCCTGCATCCCCGCTGACGGCGCTCTACTGCGCAGGACAAACGCAGGTAGGTGAGTGTAGTCCGCCTAGGTCACCTACTCCCTAAGCGGAACCGGGAGATCCGTAAAACATAGCTGGCAATTAGATCGAAACCAAATTGCCAGCCATGTTCTACAGGAAACTCCAGAGTGTGTCATACCCCCTTCGGGTTTTTAGGTCCTCGTGGGTTATGACGTCGCCTTCATACTCGGCTACTGGTGGCCCGGGGCAGATGGAACGTGCGACGCCCGACCGACCACCAGCATTACCAGGGTGTGCGACCCACCCCACAAGTGGGATGGGTTCGTCCATGGCCTGCGGCGGCAGAGCCATAGACGACGGGGACGCGTATGATAGACTTGAGGGAGTGAGCCCGCTGGCTCAGCGCCGCACACCTGAACCCGCGTGACTACTCCCCCCTACACCCCTGCTGTTCAATTTATATTCAAGTGCAATAAAAAAGAGGTAATTTTGTATGCAAATGTTTAAATGCCGGCGGCCGATCGTAAGATCAGGCAAGTCGTAATGTACCTGTATAATATTTTGAAGGTAGTCATATCGTTCCAATTCGTTCATTATTTCTCATTTTCATTATCAATCGTTGGAACGAAGTTAAGAGAGGGTCGTGACGGGTTTTCGTGACGGAGTAATCTTACAATGGGCTTAGGCCTAGTCCCCATCCGCCAAGTCCGCACCGTCCAATAAGGAACGGAACTTCGTTCCAAAATAAAGGTTGAGTACCGCTGAACTAAACTAAGCGACAGCATATCCTCACATTCAGCTAGAGTTAGACCAACTTAACTCTACATGACATTTCTAAGGTCTACGTCTGTCTGTTTGACTAGGTGTGATAATGTCATTATTAATGTCAAATGTGTATAAAAACTTGACGCTTATAATAAAGCTGCTTCAGTTTGTTCTGTTCAAATCAATGCAAAGTTATCTTAGACGGACTTTTAAACGATACAATTATAATTTATATAGCAACAGAGGGCCTACCGTTCGCGGTACGAATTTACAAATGCGACAGAGAGGCAGCACTTTCGGCGTGTTGTCTCTATGTCACACATGTAAATTCGTACGTAAGTGTGACAGGGAGGCAATACGTCGAACGTGGTTCGCGGTAGGCCCTCAGACTTCACCGCGGAAACCGAATTTCGCAAATTGCGGGGATCTTTCTCTTTTACTCTCACCAATACGTAATTAGCCGAAAGTTTACGTTTCAGCTCGGGCAAAAATATTTTAGTATATCCGGATGTTCCCCCCACGGGTCGCAATTCTCAAACATTCTCGTGAATTTTTGTGAGCAGGTTCGATGATTAGGTAAATAGTTTTTTTTGCTGTTTGAGTTTGTGACAAATTTTCAAAATGGCGGAAGTATACATTTATTGAGTTTTAAGCTATTATTCCTTGTGAGGTCGACAGCTCACAGAGCTACTAGTTTAGGTTTTTTCGTAGAGGGAATAGCGCCATCTATCAGGCAATATGGTAATTAAAGAAAAACTGGGTATTGGATCATGATCCAAGGAAAAATTTTAATGGCGTGTTTCACGATTTTTACTACACAAAATAGCGCCATTTAAATAAGATACGTAAAAAAATATTGCATAAGCTTGGGGTCATTATCTAAAGAAAAATCTGAATTTTTTTACTACACAATGGCGACACGTAAAATGCGATTTGTAAACTAAACAAGTTTTGTAATAGCATGGGGTCATTATCATTATACTCATTATCCGAAGAAAAATTTCAATAGCGCGATTCGGATTTTTACTAGACCGAATAGCGCCATCTAGCGTTCGATTTGTAAACAAGACAAATATTGTACGAGCCGGAGGGCCTACCGCCAACACCGAAGTTCACAAATTGTGTGTATCTTTTACTTTCACCCTAATCATTAGTGATCAAGAGCGATCTTGCATATTCGAGCCATAGAGAGAATGGTCTTTGCAGTGCAATTCAGGATTCTTATTACATGTAACAACGTCATCTGCCTTTCAATTGGTTATATAAATAAACTGTTATATGCAACATTGACATAAATGTATTGAAATTTAAATAATTTATTACATATCACATAGCAGGTACAGGTGTTCTTAAATATAAGGCTATTCATGTGACACCCTGTTAGGGCACAGCAACATAGTTCCACATAGGGCTACATACTAATCTATTCTAATTGTACATATTATTTACATGTATTCCTAATAATTAATTAATTAATTTACATATTAAAATATCTGTCTGACATACACATACTAATTAAAGATTTACAATCACATGCACACAAAAGAGATATTATGTATCTTCAAAAAGTTTTCTCATACTATAGTAGCATTTATTTAACAGGAATGGTTTTAGTTTCTTGCTAAACAGGCTTAGTTTATCCTCGTTTTTTATGTTATTTGGGAGGTGGTTATATGTTTTTATTGACATGTAGTGTGGGCTAGATGTGACCAATTTCAGTTTAGAAAAAGGAAGTTTAAGTTTATTTAAATTGCGGTCATTTCTTTTAGGTAGTGTTTCAGGAGAGTATAATTCACTATGTTTTCTTACAAATTTGCTGGTCTCTAGAATATATATTGAGGTAGGGGTGAGTATTTTATATTTTATACTGAATATGATACATGTACTATGATATGCAAACCTAAAAGAGATACTGATATATGGGACTGAGATATATGGGATTGCATGTAAATTATGATGTATGTAATAATAAATACAACATTCCAAAAAGTGATTGTGCTCATTTTAAAGATCAGTTTCTCTACTGCAAAAGTTACCATACTTAATAGTTAAGTTGGTTTTATGGTAGGTAGGTAAACAAACCTATCTATTTGCTAGGAAATATCTAATTCATACTAAAATTCCTAATAAACCAATCATAAGTACGTCATCTCTGATACTGTATTGAAGGTTTGCGATATGGAGATAAGATATTAGCTATCAGCTCAGTCCGTTCGTTTACACTGACAGGGTCAGCCATATTTGTTTTTTTTTTCTTTTTAAATATGCGTGGTAAATGACAATGGCCAGAGCAACAGCCAATTGGCTTGTGTGGTTTTTTGTGTTGGTGAATACGATTATTGGATATGTGTTTAAGCGTTGTTTGGTGAGTACTTTTAAATTGTTTATGGTCTTTTAACCTACTGAGGGCTTACCCCGTATACAAAGTTCGTAAATTGCGGGCATCTTTTTCTTTTACTCCAATTAAGGCGTAATTTGAGTGACAGTGAAAGATGCCCGCAACTTGCGAACTTCGGTGTTCGGGGTAGGCCCTCTGTTATGGGAGAAAGCGGTGATGCTGATGGTGATGGGTGAATCTACTTTTTTTTAACTGTCACTATGCTAGGGGAGGAACGGCCATTTAAATGCTGTTCCTGATTTAATGGTATTTTAATTTACCAAACATGCATTGTTGTGATAGATTTAAGCAATTTCTAAAATGGGCCATCTACTAAGTATACCTCTAGTATTAGTAGAATGTGATAAAACATTTCTTATAAAAAACTGTGCCACTATTGTCACCTCTAAGTTTTGTGTATTAGTATACAGACGCCCGGCATACATAATCGGCAATAATAAACGCAAACATCAAAACGCTCAGACACATAATTTCTTTCTCATTCCGTTCCCAAAATTTCGTTGTGATGGTGTTGAAGTTTTGGAGAAGGAAAATGTCGAGAACCAAACCTCGATTTCTGTTATTTTTATGCAGGATTTTTCGACTAAGCTGAAGTTGTCCTTATCGCACTAATTTCAGGAGCCGCCCCCGTCAGCGCGACGGAGATACTTATTTACCTAAAATTCTCAAATTTGAGAAGGTACCAGCTGGTATTCCCTCTTAATACAACCGCGAGACGTAGGTTTTATGTGCTATGAAACGAGTTAAAGAAATGTTTAATATAGGTAGCAAAGAGAATTTGAAATAACTCGCCATCGCTCGAAACGATACCGCCATACCTTTAGCCTTTGATCTATTAGATGGCGCCACTTTTTGATATTTAACAAATTTAACACATAGTGAAAAAATAATGTTTAAAGTCAAATGGCGTTCTAAAAGTTCTAATAATGTGTCGAAATATGGCAGTAAATTTACTGTGGCTACAAAGTTCGACAATCCATCTCTATTTGAAATTCTCTTTGATCATTTTTGAAAAAAACGCGAGCAGCGACATGGCCATGACTTGTGATAGTTGTGGCGTCGAGTTATAAAAACATAGTGGTGATGATATATTGCGTGCTGAATTATTTTGTAGGGGAAAATATAAGTTTTAATTTTTTTAGTACAACATGTAAGTTAACTGATTTAAGGAAGGAAGTGGTGGGCAAACTTTCTCTACAGGAGGCCAGAACATTTAAAAAATCTGAGGAGGGCCAGAATTGCATTTTGGTTTGAAATCGTTAAGTTGCGAGCCTGATACTGTAGAAAAATAATGATTTGGCGCGTCAAAAAAAAACATATTTTTTTCCGTTCTCTTTTAAAAGGTAAGCATTTGACCTCAATCTCACCTGATGCTAAATGCCGCTGCAATCTAGGATGGAACATCTTCCTTGTCGTATCCTCATTGCTGAGGGCCGTGACGACTGTCGACACTTCACCAGTGCTCTCCAAGCCGCTCTATCTAGGGCCCGGTGCATGCTAGACTGAAATGTGGTTTTTATCTCTGAAGTTATTCTGTCCACCCAACGCATGGCCATACGTCCATCCCTACGCTTCCTTGGCATGCAGCCAGTGATTATGAGCTTTTCCAGACTATCTGGACCTGTCCAGAGGGTGGAACATGCTTACCTAAAAGATGTCTATTCACTGTCGATTTAAAAACCCAAGTTATATTGGACTGGGAATAGATTTGCAGGAAGTGAATTCCACTCCTTAGTCGTTTGCGTTCTTTTACTTTTTCGTAATCAAAATGACAGGATACCGAATATGCTCTTAAACGGATTACCATTATTTTTGATACACTACACTTTATATATGTTGGACAAAAGCGGGCTAGTTACAAAAAGCCATCGACCGACATTGTTATCTTCAACTTACGTTTTAATTAATTTACTTCCTATCATAATCTCAACTCAGATAACGCTGCAAATATATTTAATTATATAATTACAATATATACGTTCTTTGTCGATAATATGTCTGATAGCTACAATACAATCGCAAATTAGGTAAATATACGTACACTCACGAGGATAATGCCCCTCGGTCTTCAACAACTATTTTTTGATAAAGTAATAAGTAAAGATAATAATAATAAAATGCTTTATTGCACAGTACAAAAAAAAAATGGTACAAAGTATGTAAAGGTATAAAAATATGTAGGTTTCCGAGGCCTTATGGCCTTTCCAGACAGGGACAATTTTCGCCCAATCTGATTAAATTGCCTGATTGATTCAGGTGATGTGGACGCGAAAATGAAACTGGCCCGCTGATTAAATTTTAAGATTTTGACCTATCAAATAGAGATGCGGACGCAAGAATGACAATACCTTTTGATGCCAATAGTGGACGCTAGTATGCGCGTTTAGGGGCAAGTTTTTTATTTAGAGCGCTCGAATCTCACTATAGATCTAAAATTGGTGATTACATTGTGTACGTGGGGACGCTACATAAGATTGACGCCATTTTTTTCTCCTGATCAAATCAGCCGATTTGATCATCCCGTCTGGACTAGCCCACAATCACTCCGAAAGAAAAAATATCCTCCCTCTAACTTTTGAACAATGGGTCAAAAAAATTAAATTAAAATCGTGAAATAAAATGAAATGAAATTATACATAATATAAATAGGGGAGACTCGGGTCAATTAAAACGTGGGACATTTGGCACAAGCTCGATAATTCCAAAACGGATCGTGAAAACCGTGGAGTCCCAAGAGGAAAATTTTCGGCATTCATAAAAGCATCTGCTAACAAAACTCCCTTTTGCTTATTTATTTATCAATGCTAACACGGTCTAAATAATGTATGAGGTCGCTTTAGATTATTTTTAGTCCCGAAAATAACATTGGATTTCTTAGATTTTAAAATTTAATTTAATGTAACCTCAATTCTCCCTTTTTTCGAAGGCTGACATGTATTTTTAATTTCTTCAATTATATTTTATTCAAAAGAAAAGGGATGTCAATGTTGTTAATAAATGCGTGACACCAACACGTGTAACGGAAGACGAGAGAGGACATTTTTATGATATGCCTACAGGGTGACAAAGAAGATTGTTAACCAACGGATGAAAGGCACTCATTTCTGTTACCGTAGTTTGGCCAATAGTCCGAGACTGTAATGGTGCCATTTATCCGAGTTATCTACACTACTTGTTACTTTAATTTCGAATACGAGGAAAGTAAAATACACGTGTATTAAAATATATGTCTAAGCATGGACTAATTAAGTAGATTAATTAGTCCATGGTCTAAGTATGAGCTTACATAGTACTTCTTAAGGTTACTTACAATTTAGGTATCGTTATGTATGAAATGGGGAGTTAAATATCAAAATGGAAACTGTCCAACAAATCCATCGTATTCGCTCGTACTTTGCCGTACATGTATTGGTGCGAGCGAAACGTACGTTAACTAAATGACATCATTAAAATACCATTTTGATGTCAGTGTACCTTCGAATAGGCCTGTCCGTTTATTAAGTGATATTTCGTCCAATTGATCTTCATTAACAGCTTAACTAATTATCAATGCGTTTAAATAATAAACGAAGCGGCTAGCCGAAACTGATGCTTTAAAATCTGGCCTCGTTTCCACGCGTGGATGTTTCAAGTTTCAAACTAGTTTATATTACAGGGGAAAAATATACATCGAGAGCGTGCATTTTCTCCAATTATAAAACTGTAATGAAAAAAAAAATGTTACGTGTAATGTCTAACTTTCCAACGGTGGTATGGGGTCTTAGTTTTATAAAAAGGGGGGGGGGGTCCTCTAGTAACTGATAGGAACTATATTATCTACTATAGTGCTTATATAAGATAAGCGCTTAATGCTTACTCACATTACATACATCGATATTCGCAGGAACAGTCTCATGCAAAAGTCAAGTCAACTCATCATGTTGTCCGGCATAACGTCCCGCTTTGTCTTTTGCCATAAGGATGCCTTGTCAGGTTATTCGTATAAAGATATTAGCAAATCTCGTCCTCATGGCAAGTGACAAAGTGAGACGTTTTGCCGGCCGCGGTCACATATATATTTTATTACGTTGTCCTATACTTTGTCCGATCTGGGGGCCGATTTTTCAATTTCGAATTTATAATATCTCCATTACTAGGCATGTAAATTCTACTAATAGAATTGAAAACGAGTGATCAAACCACTACATTCCCAATTTCTATCGCTCATATTTGAAAAATAGTATTAGTTTTCCACAGATTTTATAGTGACGAAATCGAAATTCAAAAATCGCCCCCCTGGCCTAGTGGGTAGTGACCCTGCCTTCTACCTATGAAGCCGATGGTCCTGGGTTCGAATCCCGGTAAGGGCATTAATTTGTGTGATGAGCACAGATATTTGTTCCTGAGTCATGGGTGTTTTCTATATATTGAAATATTTGTATATTATATAAAATATAATATTTATTTATTATATTTATTAAATCTATCTGAATGTATTTCAAACATAAAACCATAAAAAAACTAGCCCTAACTACGAATCCGCCCTGTAGTACTACCCTTTGAACACCTGTGGCCCTTCACACGCCACCCGATGCACTGGCAATGACATTGGGCGCAGTCCTCGACGCTCGCGCCACGTGCTAAGATGCCTCGGCGGCCGATATTTGTACGATAGTTCGCCTACAGTTGGGAACACATGAAGGTAAAAGATAACTGCATTAAAATTTTCGTTTTCTTGTTTTTTTTCCCCATAATGTGACGGAGTGGAGCTTTGTATGAGGTGAAATTTTGGTTTTAAATTTTCTTAAGTAAAATGGAGCTACAGCTAGAAAGACATACGACAGCACTCGACTTTTTAGGGTTCCGTAGTCAACTAGGAACCCTTATAGTTTCGCCATGTCCGTCTGTCTGTCTGACTGTCCGAGGCTTTGCTCCGTGGTCGTTAGTGCTGGAAAAATGATATTTAGCAAAAAATGGATTTAATAAAGCGTAGTATACAATTTTTCTCTTTATATTCTTACAAGTATTTTAGGTAGGTAAGTACCTAATATTGTTAAGTCTACAAATTCTTCAAAGAACTTGAAAATATTTAATTTGATATAAGTAATAATCTTATAATATATAAAAATTACATTTAATGGGAAACATACAGCACATAATAAAACAAAATGGTAAAAACTAATCTAAATTAAAATATATCTAAATAAGGCCCCCGCGGCATTGTGCCAAAGATGCTGGCAGCATTCCCTCGCTGAATGGCAATACTTATGCGCTGCGAGAGAAAGCTGCCAGCTCTCTGGTCACCGGTAGAGTCTATGAGCCTTTTATTTATTTCCTTAAATAGTATCTTGGCGCTTTGACCCCACGGCCCTAGTGTCTCGACTCCAAACGCCACAAAGTGGTATTGGGGGCCGAGACTTCGATATTTGGAAACCTTTTTATGGGTTGATAAAGTTATTTGGCATTATTCATGTAAATAAGCTAAAATTTAAGATAAAAATTTGCTTATTTTACTCATTCTATTCTTATTTAATATTTAATTTGTCTAAAACAGTTTCATTGGCTGTATGAGTAAAGCCGTTGACTATTGGCAGTTTTAGAAAGAAAGAGTAAAAATTAGAAAAGTAAGAGGCAATCCCCCTAATTTTATATTCATTATTGCGCTCATGTACGAGTATGATGCATTATGTCTAGGACTTATTGTCATACTTTACTTTTTCATGCTTTAATGAACTAAATCATTTTAAAATTACTGCAGTTTGCTAAAATATGTGTTTTATTCATCTATATAGCAATCTCAATGTTTTTCGCTATGGGATATTTATCTTTAGACATGCAAAGTCTCCGATTGCAAGTATTAAGTCTGTTAATTTAATTAGGTAATGATTATGCAAATTTGCCTATTTGTTTAACTCGGGTGAAAGGTACAGTTTCATTCCTAGGTTAAGACTTTAAGCTCCAGTTTACCTTATTGTGACGGAAGAGTAACTACGGAACCCTACACTGAGCATGGATCGACATGCTCTTGACGGTTTTTTATTTATTTATTTATATATTTGATAGAAGACATTGATTGACGACCGGTCTAGCCTAGTGGGTAGTGACGTTGCCTATGAAGCCGATGGTTCTGGATTGGAATCCCGGTAAGGGCATTTGTTTGTGTGATGAACACAGATGTTTGTTCCTGAGTCTTGGCTGTTTTCTATGTATTTGTATATTATATATATTGTTGTCTGAGTACCCACAACACAAGCCTTCTTAAGCTAACTGTGGGGCTTAGTAAATCTGTGTAAGAATGTCCTATGTTAACGGCACCAATCATGCGACATTTAAGAGATAATTTAAAGTACTTATTATTGATATTTCACCGACACCTGTAAAATTTCTACTGCTTTACGCTTTAAAAGTTGAATGTCCAATTTGTCCTTTATGTTTTCTATGTATTTAAGGAAAGCTGCTGGTTTCTTGCTCCAGTCATGGGATGTATGGCGCCATTCATTTTCAAACTAACAAATATCAATGAAAAATTAAACTTAAGCAGCACTTTGGCTCTTGTTTATGGTAAAATGTTGTCAGCGATTAAAAACTGATGGTAAATACTTGTTTTACAGGATTTGTTCATACTTACCATGCCATTACTGGTGCCTGTTCAATTATAGGGGTGTTTACTATATAACATTTATTTATTTATTGATACAAGCGGGACAAAGTACAAGACAACGAAAACAATTTTGACCCAACTAAAATGAAGTTTTTGGAGTCTTTAAAACTCGACTCGGTTAATAGGGTTGTTTCCATCTACGAATCTTAGGGCAGAATTGTATCCCAATAAATTCTTTTGGATTATATGAACATGTTAAACTACTTTTAGGGGACCTGTAATGACCATATTTTTGTAAATATTGAATTTCAAATATCTGGTGGCACACGTCACGTGACCAAACTCGAAACTACTATAATCTATATGTTTTTTTTTCTTTTGGAGCGATTATTTCCGAAAATATTAACATTATCAAAAAATGGCTTTCGGAGACCCTTATTCGTTTTGAAAGACCTATCCAACGATACCCCGCTATATTGGGTCGATGTTAAAAAAAAAACAAACAAAATCATTTCGTATGGGAGGTGCAGCATTAATAGTAGCGGATGAAACAACGCGCCAAAAGTATCTGATAATAAATAATAAATATTATAGGACATTATTACACAAATCGACTGTCCCACAGTAAGCTCAATAAGGCTTGTGTTGAGGGTACTTAGACAACGATATATATAATATACAAATATTTATAATTACTTAAATACATAGAAAACATCCATGACTCAGGAACAAATATCCATGCTCATCACACGAATAAATGCCCTTACCAGGATTTGAACCCGGGACCATCAGCTTCGTAGGCAGAGTCACTACCCACTAGATATCCCGGATAACTTATCCAAATATAGATAAATCTCTAAAATTTTCTTCAGTCTTGATTGTTCTAGATATAAAACCATCACTGACTGTTTGTTAAGTTATTACAGAATGGTAGATACTTTTGAGACCTTGTTTGATCCGCTACTTTTGATGCTGACTGTACCAGGAGGTACCCAATAACTAGGTGACAACGATGAAACCCTAAAAATGTCCCCTGCGCCATTTAAAATGTAGAACAGTAACTGGGATCTCAATAAGCGCTGGTGGCCTAGCGGTAAGAGCGTGCGACTTGCAATCCGGAGGTCGCGGGTTCAAACCCCGGCTCGTACCAATGAGTTTTTCGGAACTTATGTACGAAATATCATTCGATATTTACCAGTCGCTTTTCGGTGAAGGAAAACATCGTGAGGAAACCGGACTGATCCCAACAAGGCCTATTTTACCCTCTGGGTTGGAAGGTCAGATGGCAGTCGCTTTCGTAAAAACTAGTGCCTACGCCAAATCTTGGGATTAGTTGTCAAGCGGACCCCAGGCTCCCATGAGCCGTGGCAAAATGCCGGGACAACGCGAGGAAGAAGAAGAACAGTAACTGGGATCAAGAGGGTGGACACTATTAGACGGCTATATATAGGCGTCGTAAACCCATTGTTAACCGACTTCAATTTCATAGAAAGAGGAGGTGCTGTATTCGGTTGTGGCTATTTTATTTATTTATATGGTGTCACGAAGTAGTGTCTAGCCTAGTGTTAACCCGCCCCCAGTACTAGAAACTACAAATTAAACTTTTAACGAATAGATCGCTTATTTTGGCCAGTGCTATAAAGAGACTCTCTTTAAATAATCTATATGTTTGTCGGGCGTTTGTTGCAGGCAATTTCAGTTAATCATTCATTCCTTAGCAAGTAAAAAAGTTGCGTAATAATCTTTTTAATACAGTTGCTCAAAAAGTGCTATTTTACGTAGCTGTTTAGCGTGCGGAATGTTGGATTTCGCGAACTAGTGCTTTTTACGTTTCCACGTGTTCCAATTCATGACTACTTATTGATGAGTGTTGATGTTAGTTTCTTTTAAAAGTCGTAATCAACATAAAAACCTACTTTTAATGTAAAAATAATAAATTTAAGCATATTTCATATATTATTACTTACCTCTTCATCATTATAATACGTTTATTTTTTAATATTGAATATTGAAAAACCGTTTTTAATAAGTTATCTGAATGGAACGGAATAGCTGCCAAAACGCCTGTCAAAGCAGAGGCGTTTTTTCTTACCGCAAGAATGTTTTAAGTTTCCAAAGGCAACATTCGATATTGTTTTCATACAATTTAAGTATACGATACACAAATAATCGTAAATAACGATACTTAGGTAATAATAGTATAATATTTTATATTTACAATTGTTTCTGTCTTATAGTACATGCATAAAAAGAAGTATACTTGTTGTTTTTCTTATTTTTACGCAACTTTATTAAAAAACGTCGTTCGCTACACGTGCGGAAATGTCATTCTTCACTCGTCCCGAGTCTTGCCACTCGCCTACGGCTCGTGGTAAGATATCTCGGTACTCGTGAATTAATGACATACTTTCCGCACTAGCATCGAAATGTATAAATTACGTAACTATATCGAATATTTAAAGGCATGTGTACTGTAAAATGATGTGCGATACATGTACGAATAGGAATTTCCTATTTTTCGCACTCGTATTCATAAATGTACTAGGTATTCTACTATTGTGACAAAATGTTTTGTCATGGCATATGACTGCCTAATCGTTACTATTGTTTCAACACTGGAAATATATTTTATGTATGAGTATGAAATTAATAATATTTTCAGTGAAAGCGTGAATTGACTGCTCTTGAGTTACATGTAAGGGTCTCTACAGATCGATAATTGCATGCGATTTGCGATACATTGCTGATGTGCAACGAATTCTATCGATCAATCACATGCCGTAATGTATCAAAAATCGCATGCGATACCTCACCGACGAGGTTTGTAGAGGCCCTAAATATGTAAAGAAGATCAATTCAAACGTACATTTTGACATCAAAATGATATCTTAATGATTTTATTTACTTATCAGTCGTGCGTGCATTCCTCTCGTACTTGTTCGTATCTACATGTACATAGATATTGGGGCGAGCGAGACGCACGGGTGGATGAAATCAAAATTACAATATTAAGATTCACTAGACTTAGATCGACCGGGATATAAACCGTGATTACCTTTTACATTGTTTTTGAGCTCCCAATATTATAGTATATATAACAATCCCGATTATATATAAGAAACAATATAAAAGGTAATCACGGTTTATTTTATATCCCGGTCGATCTAAGTCTAGTGAAACTAACCGCGAATCATTCAAGACTGTTATTATTAAATAAATAAAAAATAAAATAAATAAATAAATATTATAGGACATTATTACACAAATTGACTAAGTTCCACAGTAAGCTCAATAAGGCTTGTGTTGAGGGTACTTAGACAACGATATATGTAATATATAAATATTTATAAATACTTAAATACATAGAAAACACCCATGACTCAGGAACAAATATCCATGCTCATCACACGAATACAGATAGATTTTTATATTATTAATATTTCATCTTGATGTATAAATGTAAATTTGATTTAGCATCTAGGTTGGTTTTCAAAGGACGTACGATGAATTGCGTCATTCTCATCATCTCTTCTTCCCCCAGGGCAACAAAGTATCGTCAGCATCAGAGACCCGGCTGATCGAGGTGGGCGCGGCGGCGGACGGCAAGAAGCACAACAAAATCAAGACCTCCCGCTACACGCTGCTTATGTTCATACCGCAGAACCTCGCTGAGCAGTTTAGAAGAATTGTCAACTTCTACTTCCTCGTCGTCACGTTTATAGCCATAGTTATTGGTGAGTGGATAGATAGATAGATAGAATACTCTTTATTGGCACACCTCAGTAAAAGATACAGCTTAAAGAAAAACAATTGATTAGTGATAGAGGCAGACAACAGGCGGTCTTATCGCTAAAGAGCGATCTCTTCCAGACAAACTTTGGGTAGCGGAAACAAAAACAATTAATCAAAAAGAGTAGGTATTGCAAAAAAAAACATTATGAAGCGTACTTTCATATACACAATTTAGGTCAATAAACATATGCGTATAAGAAAATAAAATAGACATACATAAACATACATACTAAATATATCGGACACAAACCAAAATATACCAACATATAACAGCAACATATCAACCACAGAATAAGAAATAACTATGTATTTCAAACACTAAGGGAGAGATAGGTAATGTTCTTTAAGTAGTTTTTTGAATACAGCAAGAGATTGAGCGCGTCTAATGTTTGGAGGTAAGGAGTTCCAGAGTCGAACTGCTTGAAAGGTAAGAGATTTGTGAAGAAGTGGATCATACCATACATACTTATACATACCTACGCAGATCTTTAGTTAACAGTAAGTACCTACCTAATGTAATTCAGCAAGAAACATAAACCAATCAAGACGTTATTGCTCATGTCCATACTGGAGAACCTTGCTGAGCAGTTTAGAAGAATTATCAACTTTTACTTCCTCGTCGTTACGTTTATAGCCCTCGTTATTGGTGAGTGGGTCATACGTACACAGTTTTGTATCTTCGTTAATGCTCTTGTTCATAATATAGGAACTTCAGGAGGGTTATCAACTTTTGCTGTTTCGTCTCATTAATTAGCCCTAAGTTAATTAATAGCCGTAAGATGGCCCTAAGCACACAGTTTGGTACCTTAAGTTATTAGGTAAGTAGATCTAATTCATACGCAGCTCAATTCAGTTCAGGAGGATGGTCAACCTTCACTTGTAGTTTATCGACCGAGCGATGGATAGTTAGGGGAAAACTAGGAATGCACTTATATGTTGACGACCGGTTTGGCCTAGTGGGTAGTGACCCTGCCTACGAAGCTGATGGTCCCGGGTTCAAATCCTGGTAAGGGCATTTATTCGTGTGATGAGCATGGATATTTGTTCCTGAGTCATGGGTGTTTTCTATGTATTTAAGTATTTTATACATATTTATATATTATATATATCGTTGTCTAAGTACCCTCAATACAAGCCTTATTGAGCTTACTGTGGGACTTAGTCAATTTGTGTAATAATGTCCTATAATATTTATTTATTTAATGTTTGTAAGTTCCGTGGTTGTTAGACGATATTTCATCATTCATCTTCAACCAATGTTTTTGAAATTTTGCAGCAACGGGACGTAGTTTAAATCAAACAATTTTTTTGTTCGAACATGAGATAAGTGGGTAATTGGGAATGTAGATCAGCTTGAAGGGGAATTTGAAGAATCAAAAGGGTGTAGCAGGATAGCCTAGGAAAAATTGCCCCCAGCGATTTTGGGCCGAAACTGTAATCAAACGATGCCTTTTGGGGAGGTTATACTCTGCACAAAGTTTCATCCCTCTGTTACCCCCTGGGGGTGAAAAAAACCCGATTAACCCCAAAACTGTTTTAATTATTTTTTCCTAAACTATGAAAGTGACGAATTTCAAATTTCGTACAAATATTAATAAGACTAAAAGCTATGTGCTAAAAAAATATTAACCCCCTAACCATTGAAATTCTTGTAAAAAAAACAAAAATAAAAAAAGAATCAACCTGTATATCAAGTTTGGCTCATGGTACCACACCATTTTTTTTTTCAAAAATGAACCAGTTTATATTCTACATGATACAAAAGTTTCATGGACCTACTCCAGAAGGAACATTGCGAAATTAATATGTATTGGCTCTTTGGTGCGTACTATTCATTGAACTCCCACTAAGAGCCTTGCATTATTAATAAACAATGGCTTGCGATCGGACCGCTGGCGCTGCTCGTGCCCGATTTGAAAAAGGTGGGGATAAAGAAGTATGAATCAAACTCATTTGTACATGGATCTCAAGTTTGGCTCATGGTACACACACCATTTTTTTTTTCAAAAATGTACCAATTTATATTCTATATTATATAAAAGTTTCATGGGCCTACTCCAGAAGGAACATTGCGAAATTAAAATAAACGTACTATTTCGTAGCTACTAATCATTATACTCGTATCATGCTTAATACGCAACGTCTCGGACCCGAAAACAAAATAATTTAAAAAAACCGGCCAAGAGCATGTCGGGCCACGCTCAGTGTAGGGTTCCGTAGTTACTCTTCCGTCACAATAAGCTAAACTGGAGCTTAAAGTATAGTAAATTGTTAACCAAGGGATGAAACGGTACCTTTCGCGTGAGTTAAACAAATAGGCAAATTTGCATAATCAGTACCTAATTAAAGTATGTCTTTTTACTATGAAGGGGAAACTTTTTGCGATAACTCAAAAACAGCTAAACTGATCATGTCCGCTATAGTTTTCATTTAATGTCTTTCTTAAGCTCTACTTCCACGATTTTTTAAATTTTTTTTGGACCTATGGTTCAAAAGTTAGAGGGGGGGGACACATTTTTTTTTCTTTCGGAGCGATTATCTCCGAATATATTCACTTAATCAAAAAATGTTTGTTGAAGACCCCTATTAGCTTTGAAATACCTTTCCAACGATACCCCACACTGTGGGATTGAAGCAAAAAACAAAAATTCACCCCCACTTTAAGTGTAGGGGAGGTACCCTCAAAAAAAAAAAATTTAGATTTTATTGTACGACTTTGTCGGCTTTATTGGTTTATATATCCATGCCAAATTTCAGCATTCTAGCACTAACGATCACGGAGCAAAGCCTCGGACAGACAGACAGACAGACAGGCAGGCGGACATGGCGAAACTATAAGGGTTCCTAGTTGACTACGGAACCCTAAAAATGTTTTTATAAATACAAATGAGTTTGATTCATACTTCTTTATCCCCACCTTTTTCAAATCGGGCACGAGCAGCGCCAGCGGTCCGATCGCAAGCCATTGTTTATTAATAATGCAAGGCTCTTAGTGGGAGTTCAATGAATAGTACGCACCAAAGAGCCAATACATATTAATTTCGCAATGTTCCTTCTGGAGTAGGTCCATGAAACTTTTGTATCATGTAGAATATAAACTGGTTCATTTTTGAAAAAAAAAATGGTGTGGTACCATGAGCCAAACTTGATATACAGGTTGATTCTTTTTTTATTTTTGTTTTTTTTACAAGAATTTCAATGGTTAGGGGGTTAATATTTTTTTAGCACATAGCTTTTAGTCTTATTAATATTTGTACGAAATTTGAAATTCGTCACTTTCATAGTTTAGGAAAAAATAATTAAAACAGTTTTGGGGTTAATCGGGTGTTTTTCACCCCCAGGGGGTAACAGAGGGATGAAACTTTGTGCAGAGTATAACCTCCCCAAAAGGCATCGTTTGATTACAGTTTCGGCCCAAAATCGCTGGGGGCAATTTTTCCTAGGCTATCCTGCTACACCCTTTACTCTGTTTGGAACGAACTAGGTACTACGTAGGGTGAAAAGCGGTAATTTTCCCCGTCACGTACTTCGTATATAATCAATACTAAGGTGCATAAATAAATAAGTACTTACTTCGTAGACAAGTAGTACAGTCACGTCTGAAAATATCGATACGAAAAATGTGCAAAAATATGTATACACTACCTTAATACATGGGCAATAAAGTCGTGGATATATATTTATGGCACTTTTTTCGTATCGAAATTTTCAGACGTGACCGTACATAACGGAAGTTTACTTATAAATGTACGTAAATAAGTGTGAAGTCATATTTAGGTAAGTGATAATTCCCTCACAAAGAATCGTGGATACGACAAATCTTTCGCAGTGCGTGCAGTCAAACTGTGGAATGAGCTGCCTATTCCGCTCAGACAAGCACAATCGGTTGCGTCGAAGGTTAGGTTGAAGAAGCTGTGGTTATTTGACTGCTAAATAATTTTCATTTTCTAGTGTATAGTATAATTACTAATTATTTTCCACTTTTTTCATTCTTTTTTTTAAGTTTAATTTCCCTATTACTTTTTTGTGTAATATATGTATGTTAATCCTATAAATTTTGTATGTATTTGTATCCTCTACTTTCTGGTACCTTGTTGTACATTCAACCAATTTGAATCCTAGGGCACTATAGAACCTTGTCGCTTTAACTACTCTATACATGACATGCATCACTCAATAAGCACTGTCGCTGTCGTAGAAGTGATTATGATTTGACATGGTTCTATAGTGGCCAAGGAATCAAATTGGTTGACCGTACATGTTGCTGCATTTGTCACCCTCTCCTCACTCTCTTCTCTCATCTACTCAAAGGTTAACTGGAAGAGATCCCTTGAAGGGATAAGTTCGCCTTTGTACTTAGCCTTTCCTAATTGTAAGTTCCTTTTATTGTGTGTTTTTGTACAATAAAGAGTTACTACTACTACTAAATTCAACTCAGATAAGCACACTTAAAATTTCTTAAGATAAAAATGGTAGGTTATTGAAATTTACACTCTTATCAAGGTTTTTCCCAGAATTAACTAATCCATATAAATGCCAAAGATATCCTATATTAGTATCTTTTGTATTGGCTTACCACGACCGTGAGTTGAGACGCAATAGACGAAACACTCCGCATCATTTTCAATTTCTACACTTCTTCTTTCTTGTTTAAGGGCTTCTATTACAACACTGTACTATTGTAATAAGCAGAGATCGGACAAATTTGCGTCATTGCTCGCAATAATGTGGACATGACTCCAAAATTAATCAAATATGTAATCATTTAATTAATTTCTTACTTGACTTAAATTTTAATTCCTAGTCAATAAATACAAAAGTTTGTTAAAGTATAGATTTATTAAGAAAATAATCAGTATTTTTTCCAAATTTTCTGCAGTCAAGTCAGTCTATTTCTTTTTACATCAAAAATATACTTAAGTGCTGAAAAACTCCGCTCGCACTCCACTGATGTTAATGGGGCAAACTTAAGTAGTTTTATACGAATATTATTATTCCAGTATAATTCAGAGTTTATTTTCTGTTCTAACGTGGGCGATAACCTCAAAATCGGGATAAACTAAACAAAGAACAGAAAATATATATATAAAACTACTTAAGTTTGCCCCATTAACATCAGTGGAGGGCGAGCGAAGTTTTTCAGCACTTAAGTATATTTTTGATGTAAAAAGAAATAGACTGACTGCAGAAATTTTGGAAAAAATACTGATTATTTTCGTTAATAAATCTATACTTTAACAAACTTTTGTATTTATTGACTAGGAATTAAAATTTAAGTCAAGTAAGAAATTAATTAAATGATTACATATTTGATTAATTTTGGAGTCATGTCCACATTATTGCGAGCAATGACGCAAATTTGTCCGATCTCTGGTAATAAGTCAGCTAGGTACAATTATTAATAGCTCTGTAATCAATGCCCAATAACTTATATATTAATTATAATTATAATTATCTGGCTTTCTTCATTGACATAACTACAATGAAACGGAGACTCTGCTTCTAAAATTAGTTTAAGAAATATTTTAACTAAAATACCCAAATGATTTTGTATTTCTCTTTTATAAGTATGTAGTTTAAAGCATGACACAATATGGCAGACAGTAGAAGGTCTCCGCGATACAGGCCTGGCCTCGCCTAGTGCGGAGACCTCTGCAATTTCTGTACACGCACTGTTATTCGTATGCGTATGTGCTATTTTTAATACCCACTGTTCACTAATCTCTGTGTAACCTTCGGTCTCCATCATCAGACCAGCTTGATAGCGACATAACATTGAATAACATCTGGGGGCACGGTAGTGCCCCCGCCAAGACGAGCTTGAACTTGACTTAAAACTAAGCAGTTTGCTCAAGTACCCAGAGTCCATACTAACTTGGTCCATAAAAAATGGTACAAAGCAGAAAGTATAACATTAAAAAAATTCGCGTTATGAATATGAACACATATTAAATAACATTTATAAGGATAACCGGGTCTGTACCAAATTTATTTTATTACCTTACCGACGTTTCGACACAGGTTTCACAGGTCGTGGTCGCGACTAACTGATGTCCCAGCAAAATGTCAAAACAGAGATTTGTGTAACTACCCGACGAAAAGTCTATAAATAAGTTAAGTCACATTTGCAAACCACATATTTGTATGTTAATTATTGTCAATAGTCCGACACACACAATATCCACCGATACATCCAAAGATAGATCCCTTTGGCTTTAACTTCTGGATCACTGGTTCACGTTCTTTTTCATAGACTTTTTGTCGGGTAGTTACACAAATCTGTTTTGATATTTTGCTGGGACATCAGTTAGCCGCGACCAGTGAAACCTGTGTCGACACGTCGGTAAATAAAGGTAATAAAATAAATTCGCTACATTGTTTTAATATACAGCATGAAGGTGCCACGAGACGTCATATTTTCATAAAAAAATTACAGCTTATGATGGTAATATTCCGACACTGTAGAAGCCCTCAGCATTGTTGCCAATTGCTTGAAAAAGTTTCAAAATGCCAGAACATGTTTCCAAGTGGTTATGGTTAAGCAGCATACAGAGAATCGATGCGCCACCTGTTGTTCCCACGTTACGTGCTTATTATAATTGACCGTTCCGTTTTTCACATTCCCACGCTGCCAGCTATGGAACTTTATGGTTTTTCATCAAACGACCTGTATGAAGGGCTAGTGCAACTTGAACGAGGGAGGCAATCATTGAAATGACATTCACGACGATGGTCCTTAAAACGAATTTGAATGTCGGGAAGCAGTTTCAATTTTTGCGAAAGTGATTCTATGCCCGGTGTTGCTCCGAAATGAGAATCCATCGTTTAAAAACCCACGACTTGGCCCCTTGTTTACCATTAACAATCTTGACATGTCTTTTTATTGACAAACGCTTTTTAAAAACCACAGTTACTACCTATTCCGCTTACCTTCTTTCTAAAATGCTAAAAATCAAATCATACGGGGCCGTTAAATGATGACTCGCGTTAGAACGGGTCCGGGACGGGGCATCCGTCACTTCGTTCGTCACACCTGTCATAGAAAATGAAGTGTCGGTTGTATTGGCCCTAACCCGGGTCATTCTAGCGTGAGTCATCCTTCAATGTAACCTTTTTACAGACAGCCCGGTGTCACCGCTGACGAGCATCGCGCCACTTAGTTTCATGGTGATGGTAACTGCCGTCAAGAACGGTTACGAAGACTGGCTGCGTCATAAAGCTGATGGCCGAGTCAACAACCAGATAGGTAAGCGATCTGTGCTTTAAGGACTCTGTGAGCGTTTTCATATCATCCGATCCGATTTGGCATGTCGGATGGAAGTAAAATGTGAGACATATGTGTTTTTCTGTATTTATTTATTTTCATATATGTGACCGCGGCTGGCAAAACGTCCCACTTTGTCGCTTGCCATAAGGACGAGATTTGCTTTTATCTTTATACGAATAAACTGTCCAGGCGTCTTTATGGGCCATTTTGCCGACCGCGGTTACATATAATAAATCATTTAAAAACGATAGATAACGCATGAAAGGCGGACTTGACGCCATATGGCACTCTCCTGCAGAGGCGGCGTTAGGCGTGCGCGACGTGGGCCTCCGCCTACGGCCTCGCGGTCCGAGGGGCCTCGCGCCTCAAATAAGTATATCTCGGACACAACGTAAAAATGTTTGTCATTTCTTGCGCCACCAGAGGGCCTCGCTAAATGTACCTTGCCCACATAAAATTTTGGTCTTGCCCCGCCACTGCTCTCCTGCAGCTGTTTTTCTCATAGGTGCCTTCCGACAATCGATATCGGAAAGACACTTCGGTCGGACTCATAATATTTGTTTATGTGCGTATGTGTAGGCATAATATTCGCGGTAGAGTGCGTGGTGCGTGGCTGCTAAAGACGGCGTGGATCCTGTAAAACAAGTATTTACCATCACTTTTTAATCGCTGGCAACTTTTTACTATAAACAAGAGCCAAAGAGCTGCTTATGTTTAATTTTTCATTGATATTTGTTTGTTTGAAAATGAATGACGCCATAGATCCCATGACTGGAGCAAAATACTACAGTTTTATTTGGTTAATAATATTGAAACCAACTGCAGCTTTCATTAAATACAAAAAAAATCATAAAGGACGAATTGGACATTTAACTTAAAGCGTAAAGCGGTAGAAATTTTACAGCTGTCGGTGAAATATCAAAAATACTCCAAATTTTCTCTTAAATGTCCCATGATTGGTGCTGTTAACATATCTATGGACGGGCCTTACGGACATTGAGAACGGTGTGCTAGTTCAGTGGTGTCACTCACGAATTCGAGCCAATCGTACATTCTAACGCAACTAGTTGCGACCAATCGCGTGCGTGATGCAACTCATCAATCAATCGCGTTGTGGTGATAGACTGCACGATTGGCCCCACTCTGTTTGTCCGTAAGGCTCGTCCTTAGATATAAGTCTATAGACGTGGCGTGGATATTGGATGTCGGATACGACCATAAAGAAGTAAAACGTTAAAAAGCGCTTTTTTAATATTTTGATATATTTCATTATTCTTTGCTATTCAGAAGAAAGCGTTAATGCAGAAATTAAACGACTTGACGCCATATTATATTTTCTAGCAGCTGTTTTTCTTCAAGGATAATACGATATGTGATATCGGATCAGACAATGTGCAAAACGCTCTAAGGCTGCCTTTCCACTGAAGAGAAGATAAGAGGAGATGTGCGGAAACTAACCAGTTACATTGGTTCTCATCTCCGCTGGATTACTTACAACTGCATTCTGATCTCCTCAGGGGCAAGGCAGCCTAACGGTAGCGGCTTAGGGAGGCCCACCACCCTAAGGGTTATTTTTTTCACTTTTAATTGATTTCGAAAATTGACATATGTGAAGTTTGACTAAAAAACCGGGCAAGTGCGAGTCGGACTCGCGCACGAAGGGTTCCGAACCATTATTTATAAAAACGGCAAAAAAATTATGTTTGTTGTATGGAAGCCCCCGTTAAATATTTATTTTATTCTGTTTTTAGTATTTGTTGTTATAGCGGCAACAGAAATACATGATCTGTGAAAATTTTAACTGTTTAGCTATCACGGTTCATGAGATACAGCCTGACGGACGGACAGACGGACGGACAGCGAAGTCTCAGTAATAGGGTCCCTTTTGACCCTTTGGGTACGGAACCCTAAAAAGTACAGTGGGCGATAAAAGATTGAATAGGAAATGAAACTCTCAACAAAGACTTATTCCAAATCTTAGATTACCCTTGACATCATTCAGCCGTGATAAATCTTTATCTAGCAAGCTATGATGAAGCATTATATGATTTAGAAGGTCATTTCAAAGATTAGATATATCTTTTGTACTGCACCTCAACCCCACCCATGCTAGGGCAGGATAAATATTAAAATTAACTTAACCTATAAAGAAAATAATATTACTAACACTTTCAAAATTAAAACTCAACCTACATGTTTTCCAGTCCATTGTCCACATATTCTTTGATGTTTTTTTTTTTTAATACTACGTCGGTGGCAATCAAGCATACGGCCCGCCTGATGGTAAGCAGTCTCCGTAGCCTATGTACGCCTGCAACTCCAGAGGATTTACATGCGCGTTGCCGACCCTAAACCCGCCCCCCCCCCCCGTTGAGCTCAAAAAAAAAAGAATAAAAAAAAAAGCGGCCAAGTGCGAGTCGGACTCGCCAATGAAGGGTTCCGTACCATTTATGACGTATTAAAAAAAACTACTTACTAAATCTGGTTCAAAGCAATTTTCGGTGGAAGTTTGCATGGTAATGAAGCTGATGGTCCCGGGTTCGAATCCTGGTAAGGGCATGTATTTGTGTGATGAGCATGGATATTTGTTCCTGAGTCATGGGTGTTTTCTATGTATTTAAGTATTTATATATTATATATATCGTTGTCTAAGTACCTCAACACAAGCCTTATTGAGCTTACTGTGGGACTTAGTCAATTTGTGTAATAATGTCCTATAATATTTATTTATTTATTTATTTATTTATTTATTTTAATGTATATCATATATATTTTTTTAGATTTTTCATTCTGTTATTTTAGAAGTTACAGGGGGGGGGGGGGGACACATTTTTTCACTTTGGAAGTGTCTCTCGCGCAAACTATTCAGTTTAGAAAAAAATGATATTAGAAACCTAAGTATCATTTTTGAAGACCTATCCCTAGATACCCCACACGTATGGGTTTGATGAAAAAAGATTTTTTGAGTTTCAGTTCTAAGTATGGGGAACCCCCAAAATTTATTGCTTTTTTTCTATTTTTGTGTAAAAATCCTAATGCGGTTCATAGAATACATCTACTTACCAAGTTTGAACAATATAGCCCTTATAGTTTCGGAAAAAAGTGGCGGTGACATAATCGGACAGACAGACGGACATGACGAATCTATAAGGGTTCCGTTTTTTGCCATTTGGCTACGGAACCCTAAAAAATATTAATTAATTATTTTTTAGCTTTTTAATAAAAGTCGTGTTTTTCTCTTCAGTTAGTATGTGACTAGGTAGTTATTATAGATTTTCATCGACATGAATGTGGTCTCTTGATTATTTTGGGTTTGGCTGTTCGAATTTGCAACAGTTTATGGTAATCTTAGGCTTTGTACTAATCATAATCCTTTTCCAGTTGAAATACTCCACCGCGGCGTAATCAAAGAGGTCCGTAATTCCTCCATCGCACCTGGCACTTTGGTACGAGTGAAGCGGGGCAAAGAGGTCCCGGCAGACTTAGTGCTACTGTGTGCAGAGGGGGAGAGGGGAAAATGCTTCGTCACAACAGCGAATTTGGATGGCGAGACCAATCTGAAGACGTTGAGGGTACCACCTCCGCTAGTGGGGTATACTCCTGGTGAGTTTTGGCTGTGACACCTTAAATATGTGTTTTATAATGTAACTGTTGTATGGTTATGAGCGGAATGAAGCAAAGAAGTCCCGGCAGACTTGAACTACTGTGTGCAGAGGGAGAGAGGGGAAAGTGCTTCGTCACCGCGGTGAATTTGGATGGAGAAACGTTGAGGCTACCACCTCTTCTGCGGTATAACCCTGCTGAATTTTGGCGGTGTCTTGCGTATTAGTGCAATAAAAAGGTGTGAGCGGCTGAAATACAGCTGTGCTATGGTTTACTGTAGGAATTTTAAATAAGGTACATATTCAACTATCTATAGTCTACGCAGATGTTTCGAGGCTTCTTAAGTTTTGTTCTTACGCTGTTTTTCTCATAGTAGTTAATAGCTTTACGAGTATTTGGAATTAAGTTATCCTGGTTACAGTTTGTATCCTTGTTCTGTCTCGTTTTGGATTTTTTTCATATTTATTCAGGTACTTTTAAATAAATTTTTTTAATTTTTATTTTGTTGAGGCTTCTGGGATTAATAACTCTGCCATACCATCGACCATATCGTCAACCATAATAACTAACATCTCATGAACAGTTTGATTCGGAAGACTGCGGGTCACTTCTGGATGATATTAGCTCAGGACCAGGACAAGTGGCGTACTAAAAAAGAGACATTTAATGCTCAGCAGTGGGCGATAAAGGGCAACTATCATGATCGTAATGATGATGTCTGATTAAAGACTCATCTTCATTGTCTTTCTACAGACGTCCTGCCTCAAGGCATGCGGATCGAGATCCCCAACCCGGTGGCAGACCTGTACACGTTCTACGGCCGCCTGGAGATCCCCAGTATGGAGAGCCTGCCCCTCACCACCGATAACCTGATGCTGCGGGGATCCAGGGTCAAGAATACGGAGTGGGCTATTGGGTGTGCGGTGTATACAGGTTAGAGTTTTATGCCACTATTTCTTTGAAGTCACCGTGACTGTAGGTCCTTCCGAACATAGCTCGCTGAGCACTGAGCGGACGGCTGTGCGTGTATTTTTAGTTAGTTTTCACAAAAAAAAAAGAATCCATAAGTTCGATCAAAAATAAACTTCCTGCTTCGCACAGCTAAACTGTGGAATGAACTGTCGCTTGCGGTATTTTCGGACCGATATGACCTTCAAACCTTCAAAAGAGCGTACTCCCATTTTAAAGTCCGGAAAGCACTTACAAACCCTCTGGTGTTGCAGGTGTCCATGGGCGGCGGTAATCGCTTACCATCAGGTGATCCGTCTGCTCGTTTGCGTCCTGTATAATAAAAAAAAAGATGCATGTTTAGGGCATGCTCCCATCTGGTTTTATAATACCGATTGGCGGATTTTATTTCATACAAAACTGGTTCCGGAAGCATGCCGATAATCATACGTATCATACGTCTTATCTCATATAAACAATAGAAGTGTATATAACGTACATAATGTACCTACTTGTGGAGATAAGACGAAAATACGATATCCAGTTTGGGCTTTTTAGATATCATGTGCTATTGCGAAATACTCTACGTACGGTCACGTCTGAAAATATCGATACGAAAAAGTGCCAAAAATATGTATACACGATTTTATTGCCCATATATCGTAGTGTATACATATTTTTGGCACATTTTTTGTACCGATATTTTCAGACGTGACTGTACAGTGTGTTGAGCAATTTAGGGTTCAAGCTAAATTAACTTGAACCCTAAATGGCTGACTAGAATCGTACTTACATCTACCACCATTGACCAATCAGGCAATCACATGGACTATTAATTTTAACTTAAAGAACAAATTTCTGGATACAAGAGAAGTCATATTGCGATTATTGCGTCATTTTATATGTACAGATGTAGTGAATAATCCTTTCCCTTTGTGTTTTCCCGGAAACGTTTGTATCTATCATGCTACTTCAGTCAACCTCAGCGGCGGTATTATGGTTCCATTTTTATCACTTGTCACTGTGCCCGTCACTTTCGCGCTTACATACTTGTTAGAACGTGACAGGTATGGTGACAAATGATAAAGAGTCGACCATCTTAGCCCTACAGTACTTATGTACTGAGACGGACTGAAATAGAATGACACGTTCGTACATTTTCGTGAAAATACGATGAGAAAGGATTTTTCACTACATCTGTAAAGGAAACAACTGACGGTTTTTGGGAATTTCTACAGTTTTTTCAATAAATATTTACAATACAAGTAAAAATAAGTGAATAAAATGTAACGCTTCACCGAATCCGTTGCTATGTAAAAGTGTTGACTATGTTAGTAGAAACTTTAGTGGCTTATGATCTACCTAACTTACTAACTTTATGTGTGATTGATTCTGTTTATTTTAGAATTATAGAAAAGCAAAAATAATTAGCGAAAAACGAAAATCTAAATTTCGTTATCTGCCTCTCTAATACACGAATAAGAAGAGCGATATAGACAGATATCGAAATTTAGATTTTCGTTTTTCTCGGTAAGCCCTCAGCCTATCATATCATCTAACGCAATGGACGATTTTTAAATTGGTTTCTTTTCATTCTCAGTGATAACTGATAACTCAATTGGTACGGTTTTACATGTACTTAAGAATTTACAACGTCATCCATTTCAGGTGAAGAAACGAAACTGGCGCTCAACTCAAAATACGCCGGCAACAAAT